>NW_024504122.1:1926170-2325404 GCF_017590055.1 Onychostruthus taczanowskii
CCGGCGCTGCCGGCCGGGGTTTGCCCCGGGCCGCAGGTGCCCGCTGTGCGCCGTGCGCGGCCGGACCCGCTGCAGCGGCGGTACACGGCTCTGGGTATGTCGCGAGGCGTCAGCTGCTGGTGCATGACATCGGTTATAGTTTGATAATTGCTCGTATATTAAGACTCGCTTCTTCTTAAATCACCTCTGTTGTATATAATACCTGTTATATTGGATATTTTTACGTTTTGCTGCTACCCTGGCTTAGCCAGGCACGTCTGTCTCACACGGCAAACCAGGAAGCCATGGGGCAGCATTACCCAACTGGTTATATTCCTTTTTTTTTTTCTCCTTTGGACTTTGCGAGGTTAAGAGGATAAAATCTTTGTTGAAAGATTTTTCTTGAAGTCTATATTAAACCTTTATGGAACGGATAAAAAGATCAATTCCTTTAATCAGCTGAGGGTTTTACTGTTTGCATTTACAAGGTACATGGACTCCTCAGTGTTCCCAAAATACCCTTCAGCTGGGCCCTGGCAGCACCGAGTGTAACACAGATGTGCATTGCAGAATCCCAGTTAATGAAACCAGGCCAGGCTGGGCTGGAAGGCAAATGGATGCTTTTGCAAGAGCAAGTGATCACATGAATTCATGTTTTGGGACCACTTTGTGGTGATATCAAGAAGAGGGTGCCCAATGCAGTACAGGTTACAGGAAGTGGAAAGATGAACTCAAGAAACGTTTCCAAGGGGTTAAAATGTAACATGTTTGGGGGACAGAAAAGAGTAAAAAGGTAGTGAGACATAAATATGTATTTAATGATTAACAACAGGACAGTCATGTGTTTGTTAAAAACATCTATAATGACTGTCAGGAAGTTAGTGCACTTTCTTCTAGGCACTGTCAGCAGTTTTCAGCTAAGGTTACCTGGTTGTACTTGAAGCCCAGGCAACTGTGATATGTTAAGTATCAGACTGTTGTTAAACTTATGAGTGGGCATATTTATATAAACTCTCTGTAGTAGTTTTAGATTTATATTGATTTTTTAATGTGAATATTCCTTCTGTAAAAATTTTTAAGTGTCAGAAAATGACATTACCTTAGGGATAAGAAAAATACACTGACAAATCTTCTTTTTCATTTAAACTGCAAAAGGTTTAGGAACTAAATCGGAACTTGTTTCATAAACAAACTACATTTGGATTATTTAAATTTCAGTAATCTTAGCTAAAATAAAATTCATTAGGAAAGAAATATGGAAAAGGGTCTTTCCAGTGGAATTGACATCCAACAGTGCTGCTCTTTTTGTTTCATTGTTATGGCAAAGAGGAACAAACTTTGGGTTTTGTTAACAAACTAGCCAGACTTCTGTATTCTTACCAGAACTTTTTCTCATTGTTCCTGAAAAAAATTAAATACTTGAGACATCCTCATGTCATGCTGTGAACATGTATTCTGTGACTGTTTTGTATAGGCGAAATTAGCTTCTAATTTATATTCCCTCTTTGCCTTTTCCAGGTTGAATTAATGTTTACTTGCTGTTTCCAGCAGATTTTGTTTGTGTACCTTAACTTCTGGTGAAAACTGCTCTAGCCTGTCCTGAAGTGTTTTTGCTGTGTTTTGAGGGTTGGGCAGTGTACTTTGGCAAATGCAGTCATTTGCTGAGTTCAGAAGTGTGATCGTTGACAGTAGCCACTCAGCTCGTGCTTTCCTGGTGTACAGTAGATTTACAGATAAGTATTAGAGGAAGATTTCTTTCTTACTGGCTGTTAGTGAGATCTCTGTCCAGCACATGGACATTCCCAGTCCCCTGCAGTTACTCCTGTCGTGGCCCTCCTGTGCTCTCGCTGTCACCACACGTTCAGCTCCTTTCGGAGTTCCACCCTCCCAGGCACCTCCTCTTCCATGGCTTCATGCTCCACCAGGTTTCTGCATTTATTTAGGAAGCCTCCTTGCAGATGAGTTCCTTGTTTCTTAACTGTTCTTCTGCTGCCACTCTTGATTCTTGGATGTAGTAAACGTCAGTCATTTTCAGAACAACCTGTTGGGATGTAACATAGGGATTGTGATTTGAAGGAACTAAACGGCTAATCTAGATGGATTTTATGAAACAGAGATTCTGTTTTCCTGTGAATATGTAGAGAGCAAAGAAGTAAGAAAGAGAAAAGACAAGATCTCTGAATGCCTGCAGTCAGGTATCAGCTGATTTTTATATTCTTCCCCTTGTTTTGTTGGTTGCTCATCATGCCTCCAGGGTTGATTGGAGACCTGATCTGAAGGACAAGTTTGTAGCAAACCTTGACTGGCGTCCCTCAATTGTGTTTACTTAACCCCAGAAGTCATGTTCTGTGCCAGTGTACTCACAGTCTTCCTCCCAAACTCTAAAGCAAATTGAAAATGGGGTTTGGCCTGTTGTGTTATTTGTTGATTTTTTTAGTTTGTGATTTGCATGTAGTTTGTTGGCTTTTTTCCCCTAGAGAGTTTTGTCTCGGAGTTTAAGAATTTTGAGTGACTGTTCAATTTTGAGCTCATTCTGCACTCAGAACAAGTTCCATTTGCAATTGAATTCCTACTTTAGGATTCAGAGTACACCCACAAGCTACACAATATATGATTATCAAATGTAAATTTAGCCACTGGAAGCTGTTTCACATTTGCTTCTTTGTATATGTGCAGATGTACAGAGCCCAGCAGCACTTGTTACAGACCAGTTCTGTTAAACTTGGATATTCCAGGGACAAGAGCAAATGTTTGAGAAGGCTTTTATTATTTTTACTATTGTGTTTTGCTATGTTTTTGACATTTTAAACTGGTTATATCCTAACAGGTCACTGGGCCCCACCAGCCAATGAACAAGTACTTAGGAGAGGATCCCCAGCAGAGATTAAGGAATGACCCTGTTCTAGGAAAGGAGATTCAGTGCCTGTTGCATTATGTCATTTTAATCTTTCTTCTGTCTCAGCCATCTTTATTCCATATCATTACTGATATTTCTCTGGATTTCTTTGTCATCCTTCTTCATAACATTTTATTTATTTGTTGTACTTACTAAAACTGAGGGGTTTTCAGCAAGTTTTTGTGGAGATACAGATTTTATCTTTTTGACGATCTTCAGATTCATTGTGTTAATATACAGAATTTAATTTGGAAAAAGGAACTTTTTTCCCACATTGGTATTAGGGACTCAGAATTTATTTATTTGCCTCTTGTACACTTCCTTTCCTTGTGTTGTATGCCAAGTGTTTCTTGTGACCATTCTGTAAAGGGATGCAGTATTTTTTACAGTGTGTTGAACTCCTTAGTTTTAAGGAGGTTTTCTCAATTTTTATATTAATGTATATAGGTCCAAGTTGATAAGATTTCACTTGAACTACTGAGCAAGACAGGCTGAAGATTCTGGTTGTAAGGATGTGTGAAAAATCCAAGAGTCTTTGGCATACAGTTTGTGGGTTGGCAGCATTTCCATCTGCCTTGATCTAACACACATTTTAATTTTGTACAATGAACTGAGTGTAAATGGAGCTGTGGTGTGAAATGCTCAGAGTCAGCACTCCTGAAAGCAGCGTATGTTGAAGTGCAGCATCTGTGACTACAAATCTGCCCTTCTGGGACACTGTGCAAAATGATGTAACGGAGTGAAAAAGCTCTGCAGAGATAGATTTCACCTGCTGTAACTGAGTCTTTGCTGCAATACTTCACGAGGCCCGGGTGTGATGCTTTCCTGACTGTGCAGTGGGATTGTATTGTAGGAAAAAAGCTGTTGGCAATAACAGCTGGAAATCCTGAAGCTTTAGTTTGCTGCCCTGCACCTGAGCTGCAGCTCTGCTACAAAGAGGCAACACTAAGGAAAGCCTTTAGTGCTTGGGGGGTAAGTTGGAAAATAAATTACCTTCTGAAAAATTCAGGTTGCCCTTTGAAAATGCTTCACTGTTTGTACACTTGCAAAAAGTTCAGATAATCTGAATCACCTGGTTGTTTCTCACAGCTTTATCTAAGTATTCCTGTTCCTGCAGCTTCAACATGATGTTAAGAGTTTCATGAAAAGAATAGTGAAATATTTTAAGCATTTTTATTTTAGTGAACTAATTTCTGTAGCTACTGAAACTCTCTTAGTTTTTGGATTGCAAATCTTATACTGGTAAAAGTGTTTCTAGAAGTGCAAATGCCTTGTGCTGAGTCTCAAATTTTTAGGTACTGTGGAATTCACGTATCAAGGAATTACACTGTAGAGGTTGTTGCTACTGAAATAAAGTAAATGCTGTTCTTTGGTAAATATGATTATGTTAATGAGAGGCAAAAGCACGGAAGTAAAATTTGAGCACATTAAGGTAAAATTTTTAGTACTTCTGCATTACTACCTTACTACTAGATTAGAAAAGTTAAATAGTTTGAAAGTACTAGGAATGTTTGATTATCAACACTGCTGTGACAGCAGCTATATACTGTCAGGAGAGAATTCAAGTTCTAAGCCACCTTTGCTTGCCATTATTGTCATTAATATTCCAAACTAATGAACATTGAACTTAAAACTCTGCATTGTCAGTCTGTTCAAACTGTGAATTACCTCATGATTAAATTCTGCTCCTGACTTCACTCTGTTATAAGTTGTGTTGAATTTTGGAAGAGCATGTATGACTAGGTGAGCTCATTTTCCTTACAGCAAATGGCATTTATGAGAAAATACAGGGGGGTTGTTTTGGCTGTGGATGCTTATCAGTAACAGTGAAATACAGGTCACACATCAGCCGGGTCATACTATGGGACTGTAAAGTAGCTTAGTCTCTAAAAAAAGATCCCTCTTGGCTACGTTAAACTAAAACCATCAACAACAGGATTCAAGAGCTTCTTAGATAAATCACTACCAGTTTGGAATGGGGCCAGAATGCAATGTTCATAATGCCAATAATTGTTTGGGTTTGTTTGGTTTTTTCACTTTTTCACAGCTAGGATTCCAAGAGGAAAATTTTCTTGACCTTGTTTGGTCAGTCCTTGAGGATGGCAAGCAAAGGACCCACAACTTCTGCATCAACCAAGAGCTCCAGTACTGGAGGGACCAGTGGCAGCAGTAGCAGTAATGGCTCTGGGGACAGCACTAATCAGGACAACACTTTTGAATGCAACATCTGTTTAGACACTGCCAAGGATGCAGTTATCAGCTTGTGTGGGCACCTCTTTTGGTAAGTGCTGCAGCCCCACACACCAGCCAGAACCATCTATCTGATGCCATAAAAACCTGTGATGTTTGTAATTCTAGAGGAGGGACTGTGGGTTTGGTTTAGGAGAAGCTTGGGTTTGCTCCTCAGCTGTTTTTCTTTGCTCGTATTCCAGGGAGTAGATTTCCTGTGTCCTAAACTCCCTGTACTGCTGGATTATTGTGTAAAAGCAAACAAACAAGAGCCCCACACAGACAGTTCAGTGCTCATTGATACTGTTTGCTTATGTGTGTTATTTTATTTGTGCTGTCTGGCCTAGCACAGATATGTTCTTTAGACCTAAATTCCTTTCTGACATCTGCATACCTAAACCTGGATATGAATCTGGGTTCTGCAGGCCAAATTGTAGTTTCTCCTACAAGCTTCTTCTTTTCTTCCTTTGTAACTATAAAAAAAGAAAAAAAAAATAGGCAATAAGCTTTTACATATGGACAATTTCTCTTTTGCCATAATATTGCACTTGTGTTAGGAACTTTTTAGTTCTTTAACTTGACTTGGAAATAATGTATAGCACAGATATATGTGCAGAATTTTTGATGTGGGTAACTTGGTCTGAATTTACCCTTTCTTGAATGTGAAGAAGTTAATGCTTGACATGGCCAGTGGGAGGGGGGTGGGGGTGGAGTTTATTTTACACAGTGGGCTAAATCTTTAATAAAAAGAAGCCTGAAAGTGTTTTTCTCCTGTGTAAATGTACATAACATCTGAAAATCCAGAATTTTATTTGGGGAGATGGAAAATCACTGGCTTAGGGCATGTTAAGATAAAATAACATTAAATTATTGCACAAAAGGATTTGGAATAATGGAACCTTAAAAGTACCGGGTGTCTTGTCTGAATGGTGTTATTGAGACCATTTTGAAAGCAGATGGCTGTTTAGCAGTTTTATCTTGTAGCTTGTTTGTCTTTGACCTTTTTTTTAATTTGCCATAGTAAATTAATCTGTTTAATGGGAATTTCTCTGCCCTGAGCAACTGAGTCTGATCTCAATAGCTGAGCCTGCTCTGAGCATCAGGTTGGACTAGAGACTACCTGAGGTACATCCAGCCTTAGTTATTCCATGATTCTCTGAATGTGGCTGATGTTCCACCTTAATTTGTAAGATCCTAAAGTCTCATTACTGACATCTTGGTCATTTGCATCTTGGCTCTGGGATAGCTTTTCATGGTATCAGGAGAGAAAATTTGTACAATAAACCCTAAGATTAATGCAGCCTCTCTCTGGGCCTTTGGTCTGGATGAGGACCCAGGAGTGGGAGATACACACAGAACCACATTAGGAATTTAGATTGTGTAACCTGAAAAAAACCTGTGGAGATCAGTCTTGGGCTGTGTTTGCAAAAATGATTTTAATGGGAGGCTGCAGAACTGGCCTAGCTGGATTCCAGGATTCTGTTGTCACCAAGCTGCACTATCCCTGTATGCTGCACATTTGTCATATAGAGTTCAGTAACTAATTCTATTTTCCTCTTTTTCTGCTCTGTGAACAAATTGTCCTGGGAATGCTCACAGTTGGCCTTGTTTACACCAGGTAAGACAGGTTTTCTTTTACTTTGTCTTTCATCAGCTCCAGTTGCTCAGTAAAGCCCTTGGTTCTCTGGAGTATCCCCCTCTTTTCAAATGTGCTTTTCTCTCCAGGGCAGTCACAAGCTGCTCATGCAGCTTAATGTGCAACAGCTTGCAATCTGCTCTTTGAGCAACAAGAAAACTTAAATTCTGTTCCACTTACCTCCACTTTTGAGTTTCTCAAACCCTGCATAATTGTAGTTTTGGTGCAATTACTGGAGCTTGCAGGGTTTAGTTTGCAGGTTTAAGTGCTGAGTGTACTTCTCTTTGCATACATAGTGTTTTACATTGTGGTACCATTGTAGAGAAGGTGGATGACAGGAAGCTATCTGCACTAGCCCTTGGCCTTTGCAGGGCTGCTCATACTCTCTATTTCTTATGTTACTCCAGTGCAGATCTGAATGTGTACACATGAGCAAGTTGTTCCCACCAGGACAACAGCCAAAGTACCAACTCCACCTTGGGGAGTACTTGGCACTTCCTCAAATGTTTTGCTCCAGGACTTTGTGAGAAATTGCTAAAGTCTTTCTGCCTGGCTGCAGATGAGGTTTGCATAGTTATTTTTGTGGGCTTTTAGCAGTCTTCTTATAATTTCTTTTAGTGGCTAGAGACCAGGCCAAACAGACAAGTGTGTCCTGTATGCAAAGCAGGAATCAGTCGAGATAAAGTTATTCCTCTGTATGGAAGAGGCAGCACTGGGCAACAGGACCCCAGGTAAGAAACCTAAATGCAACTATTTTAATTTGAAAATTAAAGATGAAACTTTAGTTTAGGGTCCTAAGATTAAGCTGTTAAAATGCTGGATCCACAATTTTAAATACTTTGTCAAAAGACATCTGATATTTCTGCCAAATATTTCTGGTTTTTTCAGAGCCTGGGTTTGCACACATTTCTTGTTCTACTGGCAATCAATTTTAATTTGAATCAAGTGTTAATTATCAGTTACAAGTGGCAGGTTGCAATGATTATTATCTGACCAAAGAAGCTTATATTAAATGTTCATGTCCTCAGTTTTTAGCCTTTGCAATGGGTATTTGTTATTCAAAAGTGCAGTGTTATGTGCTGCTGAGGGTCCAAAGCTGCGTGGTTGGCTCTCTCACACACTGCTCCAGCTCTGCTGGATGGCCCCAGGAGACTGTGCTCTATGGTGATTCTGCATTATTAGCCAGTCTGCTGCAGATACTGCTGTCACATGTCCTTGCACTTGAGCTAATTTCACACCTTCCTGCAGAGAGAAAACTCCACCACGACCCCAAGGACAGAGACCTGAACCAGAGAACAGAGGGGTAAGTGATCAAACAAGCTTGAGCAGTTTAGTTTTTATTGATAGTGATATTGATAGTACTGATTTATTCATCCTGGAGGACACAATGTGTGTGAGAGAACCTGCATGAGGATCCTGCAGCTTACACATCCTGCTCTTCCCCAGCTGGTCGCTCATGAATCATTGATAGCTGTGGTGTGGCAGAGAGCTCCATTCCTGTGGCACCCTGTAGCATCCCAGAGAAGAGCCCAACTTGGATCATGCTGCATGAACACAGTTCAGTGTGCTATCACTGGAAAAGCTTTTCATACTTGATTGTTCTCCACGTTTAAATACAAGGAATGCTTTGCTTTGAAAAATCTTTGTGCAAGTGTATTTCTATAAGTGTCATTAATTAATCCACTTGTTAATTTAGATTTTTGACACTGACACCTGCTTCTCTCATTTCGATGGGATGTTACTGTACCATGGCATTACAAGCAAGAGAAAGTCAGTATCTGTTGGATACATGATTTGAAGAGGGATCTGTGGTTTTGTTTAGGAGATTACATAGGGTGAATGTAGCCAGCAGCTGGCACAGATGAGGCAGACATGGGAGTAGGCAGGAGGACAGACCACAGAGTTCTTCAGCACGATGGCAGCAAGCATGACCTGATGAAACAATGGCACATTTCCATGTAACTCTGCCTGGGGTCCTTGGAGAGGATTGTCTCCCTCATGCTTCAAGCAAACAACTCTGCAGGGTGTGATTAAGGTGCATTTCTGTATTGAATGTATTGGGAGCTCAGCTGTTCTCTTTCACTAGAGCATTGCTGCCTTATTAAATCAGCTCCTGTACTTTATGTGAGCCATCACAGGGATGGGATATGAAGGCAGGGCAGTAGTGGTGCTGTTCTCTTTGGATTCTGTACCTGCCACAGAGAGCTTTGCTGTCCCTCACAGTTAGTGGCAAAATGCTTGAGAAGAGTTTGGTCAAAAAACCAACTCCTCAAGTCAAGGCTCAACCAAGAAACATTTGGCTTTTGTTATATAAGTAAAGTAATCTTTGTCCTCCCATTGTTGGTGGTGATAAACCAGAGGGTCTTTCAGAACTGGTATCACTGTTTTAATCCTGAGGTGAGAGGACAGAGAGCTGGATTACAGAACTGTGGGCTCTCCACAGTGTTTAGGCATGACCCAAGGCCCTAGATTCACACACAGTTCTCAAACAGCACACTGCTTCTGCAGGGCAGGATTCATCTCAATTCAGAACACTTACCTTTTGACTTGATGTGGTATTTTAGTCTGGATCCCATGGGGTCAGTGTTATTGCATTGTAACTTCCTTTTTTCCTCCTTTCCTTATATCTTGCATTCCTGCCCCAGGTGATTTTGCCACCTTAATTTGAGTCCCCATGGTAAATTTTTTGTGGTTTTCCTTCAAATGCTCTATGCATCCCACTAGCAATTTATAATTTCACTGGGTGTTTAACTGATGCACATATATCACAAAAATCAATTTAGGTTGTTTTCTTAAGTACCTTTCTTATATGGCTAACAGCTGTTTATGGATGATGATACATTGTTAAGACATTCTAAATAGAATGTGTTCTGTTGATTTTGATACATTGGCAGATACCTTCTATTTAAGTTGAGAAAGGTTATAGTTGAGAAACACTGTCCTAATTTGTGGCCCTCAAGCAAGAACTACAGTTGCTAGTTTTCATTTTCTCCAACCTTTGGGTTGCTTAGTGAATTTGCTGCTGGCTGAAACATTTTAAATCCAGGAGAGCTAAGGGGATATCTACAAAAGTGTGTCAGACTGAAAGTTGCCAGACAGCGTGGCCCTCCTTCAGCCGTGGGGAAGCCAGTGAGAGGGAATGTCTGCGCTTCCACAAAATGCTCTGAAATAGGCTCTAAGTGATTGGTACCTTTTTTTGTCTTCTGTTCTTTGTTCTCTGCAGGGATTCCAGGGCTTTGGGTTTGGTGATGGTGGCTTCCAGATGTCCTTTGGAATTGGGGCGTTTCCCTTTGGTATATTTGCAACAGCCTTCAACATAAACGATGGGCGACCTCCTCCAGGTACCACGGATCCTTCTCCTGTCCCATCACAGACATTTTACAAACTCTTAAATAACCTGTTAAATGGCAAAATATTCTGAACAGTAACCAGTGTTGTCAGCAGAACCACGAAATGAGGGCAAAAACACTCTAGAGAATGTGGTCTGTGGCTGGCATGTTTTGTACACAGACTTATAAAAGCAGCAACTTTGTCACTTCCACATAATTTACTGAAGGCCCTCATGGGAGACCAGTGTCTGCAGAGAAACAGTGGCACTGGAGACTATTCTCCTCTAATTCAGATGTCTCCTCTGGTACACCAGCAGACTTTTCCTGAAAAATGAGACAAATTGGACTAGACTTTCTAATAATAAAAAAAGGAGTCACTGGGGGTGTATGAAGGAGACCCAGATTTAAAAAACAGCAGGAAAGGACCATTTCCTGAAAGATGAGAAGGAAAAATTTAAACTGGTGCTCTGTACCACAAAATTATGAATGCAAAGATTGTTCATTTTTCAGAAACTTATCTCTGAGACAGTCATCTGCATTCTACAAGAAGTAACTTTCCAGTGAAATTGCTTCACATTTTTGATTAACAAAAAACAGTTGGATTTCTCCAAGGGGTGACCTTGCTCTCTAACAATGAAGTAATCCCTAGAGAACCTCCTCCCCATCTTCACTGTAGAGAAACTGAATCTGTTTTGAACAAGAGCACCTACTGCCCAGGGTTTTCTGAACTTATTTTGTGAAAGGTTATGCCTGGCAAATCTTCCACCATGTCATATGGCACAGGAATTATGAGGAACAAACTCATTCTTCACATCACACCAGTGTTGCCATGGTCCTCTGCTGTCCTTGGGTCAAATTATCTTCTCTATTAACTATAGTTCAGTGTCCCCTGAAAATCTGCTGGGGGTGGGACCGAACTAAGGAGTCCTGCTTCAAGTTACTTGTCTTCCTTCTGATCTGCCCATGCAGCCAGCCAGGCTGAGGGTAGGAAGTAGCAACTTTCTCACCAAGCAGATTCTTTGCATATTTTTCAATGTATGAATATACTATATTCAGAATATACACAATCCCAGAGAAAAGGAAGGAGCTGAACTGTTGTTTGTTTTTTTTACTTCCTGTTTTCCAGCTGTTCCAGGGACTCCTCAATATGTGGATGAGCAGTTCCTTTCCCGCCTCTTCCTGTTTGTGGCACTGGTGATAATGTTCTGGCTGTTGATTGCATAAGTCTTTTCCATTATTCTATATATTCATGACCAACAAGGCCACTGAAACAGTTACAAACTGCATCCCCATCCCATTTTAAACCTCTTGGTGTCTGGTTCCGTAGCTACCTATGGGCTTCAGGAATTGGTGGTACCACAGCACAATGAGGAATCTCACATTTTGCACCAGAGTTGGTAATTAAAACATTGGTTTAAAAGTGTATTTCAGCTCAGATATCTTGTACAACAGGTTCCTGCCACAAACCATGGGCTAGCATTGAGCTGCACTCCGAAAGGGAGTGCTGCTTTGAAATCCTGTGCCAATCAGTGACGCCAGGTCTGTGGGATACAGTTATCCCAACACAGACTGGGCAGGTAAGGAAACTTCTCCAGTGTGACCAGTATCTCCTGCTTTGCAACCACGATGGATCTGCCAGAGCTGCAGATGTTATTTAACGTCTCCATCAACATCCGACCTTCTCCAGGAAATCATCTGCAGCACTGCTGAGACTCTCTGGGGCACAGCACGTGATGCAAACGGAACCAGGTCTGGAGACTGGTTCCGGTTTCTTTTCCGTCTGTTATTTCCCGGTGTGATGGAAAACCCTTCCTGATGGTTCTGATGGCTGTTAGAAGACGGGATACAAACTTATGCTGCAATTTTTTAAAACCTGAGCATGCTGGAGCCAGCCACTGGAAGATTCTGTGGCTGTGGAGCCAGGTGGGGCTGCCGGGCCCAGCCCAGTTCCTCACTGACAAACAGTGTTGTCTTCCCCGGCTCTGTGCAGCACCTGTGCTGCACTCATGGATAATCCCCTCACAGCCTCGTCACTGTAGCCACATTTATCTTTCCCAAGGCTTTGAGACTTTCTATACAAGGTCATGTACTCCAGATAAATCCTATTACAGACCTGAGATCACCTTGTTTGGGGAGAGGAACAAAAGGCATATTTATGTGAGTTTTGAGGTAAAACTTGTCATAATGTGAAGTTACACAGGAGAAGACCTGAGATCCTGCATTTGCCAGCATATGCTCAGTAGGGAACATTTGGAAGACCTCCTCTCTGCAGGTGCACACAGACCTTCTCCCGTGCCACAGCAGAGCAGCTACAGCGCAAGAGTCTCTGCAGCTAAAATCTACCAAAGATTTTAATTTGAAGTGCTGGAGGAGACCACAACCATTAATGTGCTGAGGGGATATTTCAGAAGGTGAGCAATCTGCAGCCGCTTTGGAATCCTGTTGGGTATTCAGCTTTAAAGAGTACTCCTGATGTATTTGTGTAGATTCCTTCAAAACAGGTATGAGAGATTCCCTAGCAAGATGAACAGTTCACATTTCTCTGACTAGGCAATTCCATTTTTTTTTCTCTGTTTTTAGATTTTTTTGATTCCGGTCGCTCATCGTCAATGATTTCCTGCAAGGTGAATGTTGTGACTTTCCTGGCAGTAGACAGAAAAACTGAAAAGCAAATCAATTAATAGAAACTTTGTTTCACTAGCTTGGGATTTTTTAGCATATGGCAGAGTTTCCTGGGCAGAACACCTCTAATTAATTGTTATAGAAGTTTATTTATGTAATTATAAAGTGTTTCCTTTTAGTGTCAAGACAGAGTATGACTGAAGTTTAACTTGCCTACCTCCAAAATTCCATCTGGCAAGTAGAATGTTGCAAAGCTTCTGCAGTGCTTTGTCGTGTCAGATTTATACCTGACACAATGATAATCTGACAGAATATATTGCTCAACTATTATAGTTGAGGTGGTGCTTCAGCTTTTGTTGTGCAGCACTTCTGAGTAGCTGAACTTCGGCACAGGGTTCTTCTCAAGTGTGTAACTTGGTAACTGGGGCCCTTCCCAGGGGGACAGGCTGCTTTGTTTGGTTGTCCTGCAATGTCCTAGCTTTGGGTTCCTCTCCTGCGCAGTCAGCACCACCTGCTGATGGGAAGGGAAGGTTCATGTGTCAGTAAGGGATGGATTCCTTCTCCTTTTGTACGGAGAAATTCCATGCTGAGAGGTTATGCAGGGAGAAGAAGGGTAGCCCTTTGAAGCCTTTATCCCATAAAGAGGACAGAGAGTGACTGCAATAGATTCAAGAGGTATTGAAATATATTTAAGTAATACATTTTAAACCCCAGAATTTTAATGGATTGGGGGCAGGGATTTCCATCTAGGAGTGAGAAAGATAATGGATTTAGAGAAAGCTGCAGAAGTATGGCTGAGAGCTCTTATTTTCCGGCAATTCAAGGATGAAATAGTCTAAAAGTGTTAACGCTTCGTTCCCCCTTTCCCTGGTGTGCTTTTGTATGTATCCCTTCCCGTAACCCGACCGCACACGGCCCGGACGGCTCGGTTAGTGCGTTACCGTTCCTCCTCACTAATTTTCACTGTTGTGAAAGTGATTTAGAATTAAAAAATGGTTTTACATTGAGCGGAGTGCGCCGCCGTTCCTTTGCGCTGCCTCGGGGCCGGGAGCGGGAGCGGCGGGGCCCGCCCGGGGCCGCGCCCGCCGCGGCACGTGCGGGCGCGGGATGGAGGCGCTGCCAGGTGAGCTCGGGCCGGGCCGGCCGCGCCTCCGCGGGAGGAGCCGCCCTCCGCCACCGCGGGGCGGGCGCGCGTACGCGAGGCCGCGGCTCTCGTCGGCCGCGCCGCCGTTATGCGGCCGCTGGTGCACCGGCGGTGTCGCGGGGCGGCCCCTGCGGGGCTCAAGGGGGCCGCTGCCTCCTGAGCCCGCGGCCCGGCCGGACGTCGGCCCGTGGCTGGGGAGCATTCTGGGCCCCGCCCGCGGCTCCCTCCAGGGGTGGCACCGCACGCGCGGCCCGGGGGTTCCCGGCGGGTCTCCGCAGCCCCGGTGCGACGAGATCCGCGGGACGGCCATGGCAGATGCGGAGCGTCCCGCCCCGCGGCGGCCGCAGCCGGCACCGGGTGCTGCAGCGCAGGTGCCCGCGGGGCCTGCCGGTGGCACTCACCGCGTCCCTGTTGTCCCGCTCGAGGTCCCCCGGTGCCCCCGAGGTTCGGCCGCTGCCCGCCGGGGCCACGGCCTCTCTGACACATTCCTCCCCGTCCTGGGGAGTTCGACAGACCTGTTACATGGATTATGTCCCTTTGCGTTTCCTTCGCACTGTTTCCTGCTCTGTTTTGTTCATTTCCGTCGTTTCTCCTGCATGCTGAAGCAATTTCTGTTGGATTGAGGACTGTTCGTTTCCGTTTGTGAGCTAATCAGCCTTGCTGGGTGCCCTTAAACAGATGTAGCACTACAGCTGAGAGTAGGTACAGTTTCTTCTTCATGGTGTTCCGAAGCTGATGGTCATATTCTGTAAGATGGTCAGGGAGTAACTTCTTGCTTGTAGTCAGCTGTGGTGCAGTCATTGATCTTTAAATGTCTTTAATAGGATCCACAGTTTTGATACGTGTGTGTTGTGCTGGTGACACTGAATGCGAGGGGATGGAGCTGCAGGATGTTTCGTTTGCAGGTAGTTTTGGCCTGCAGCTATTTCAGAAGTTCAGCTGACTTCCAGGGCTTGCTCTGCTTGGAGAGGAGAGCATTGGCTGCCTGTGCATGGAGGCACTTTTATTCCCAAGCCCGCTTGGTGTGCTGAAAAGCCATTTCCTTTATAGGACAACACAGGTAGGGTCAGGTTTTTCCAAGGTTCTCCCAGCCTTTACTCTGCTGTGCTGGTCTGAGGTCAGGTGGAGTTCTTGGTGTTCTGGATTAGCAGAAGGGCACAGGGGCAGGTGATCCAGGTGTGGATCCACTGATGCACACTTGGGAACTGAACTAGCAACCTACACCACTTGTCATATTTGAAGGAACCCTTTGAGCATTGCATCTTTATGGCGACCTTCCTGGGTACTGCTGGTGATAGTGGTGCTTGTACCTGAACAGCAAATGTTTTTTTTTCCCTGAAATAGCTAATTAACGTAAAAAGTGCAAGATCTTCACCTTGGTTAATTTTAAACATTGTTGTTGACCTACACGGTGGGGTAAAGGTGCATGGAAGGTTGATGGCTTCTGTTTTGTGTAGCTTCAAGGAGCTTAACAGTGGTATGAACTTGCCTAAGCGACTATCACGTTGTGCCATTCTTTGGAAAAGAGAAGTCCATGGTTTGTGGTTTTCCTTAAGTGCACCCTTTTCTTTAATGCAGCCTTGCTGCAAGCAAACTGTTGGTAGCAGGAAGAAACAGGTTTGGGATCTGCTCAGCTCTGTGACACATTTCTTCTGCCATCCTGTGCTGAACTAAGATTCTTGACTCTTTAATATGCCTGCACTGCCCTTGGGATTTTGGATAGCATTTATCTGTGTGCCAAATGTTCTTTGGGCACAAGCTTTCATTCTGTTTTCCTAGCTTGCTTGCATCTAAGTAACCAGCTCTCTCTGGGGCTTTCTGGCAGTTCTAGCAAAAACTATTATAGCTCTATTATAACTGTTATAAGTATCTTCTGAAAGGGCAGTAGGCCAGCATCACTCCCCCTTCCTAAGTCTGACGGTAGTTTGGTGTTGGCTGTACAGTCTCTATGGGAATATTCATTCAAGAGTGTAATTCCTTCCTGGTAGTCTAGTTGTTCTCTACTGAATGAAGTTTGCCTTTTCTTTCTTTCAGTTCTGGGAAATCCAGTTAATTATACAAATGAGAGCAAACGTTGTGTGCTGAGTCAGTGGTGTGGGGGAAGCAGTAGTGTGGCTTCCTGGCCTAGAATGGTTCTCTGTTGGAATTGTTGTACTGGACCAGTGTTGCCTTCCTGAAATCTCTGCTCCGACAGAGCTGTAACTGAACTGTTTTATGTGAAAAGTCATATTTTTTTATTCTGCAGAATGTGAAGAAGCAGATGTCACATCTGGAGAAAAAAAAATATACAAGATATCAGAGTTTTATGTGGGAATTCCCACTCTGGGGTTATAGACTGCCTGCAGCTTTCCATGTGGGAAGGCTTTCCTGTCAGTTACTTAACTTAAGGTTGTTCTTTATAAAGGATATACCAATCTTTGTTTTCTCTGGTGTAAACTGGTTGCTGTTTGTCCCCTTATTGCTGCGTGCAGGTGAAGAAGTCTGGAGATGTCTGGGATGTGGGGACAGCATTGCTGCTGGGCAGCGCCTCCACAAGACTGTCAATGAAGCTTGGCACATCTCCTGTTTTCGGTAGGTAAAGCTCCAGCCTTTAAACCCTGCTTGTGTTGTTCCGCTGGTTGGGCGCTGGTGGTGAGGTGCCAGCATGAGCTGGGCATTCCTGCAGTGATCCCTGTGCCTGACCTGTTCCGAGCTCCTTTGGGGCCGTGTCTCAGGGGTGACATGCAGTCCCCAGAGCAGCTGACACGGCCTGGCAGCGCGGCTGCGCTGACGCAAACGGGGCACAGATAAAGTGCAAATAAAAGCTCTGATTTACTGGTGGTGGCAGAAGCCATGGCTTACATGTTTGTCTTCCGCAGCATTCCATAGTGCCCAGGCAATTTGCACAGCCTGTTGCTTTTTCCATGTGTGGTAGGTGCAAGGCTGTTATCAGGGTGCTAATAGAGAGGAGGGAAGAGAGAGATCTTGCCCTTTGCTTTCTCTCCTTTCCAGACTCTTAAGACAGACAAACTTATGAAATCTGTTAGATAATGTTGCTGTCAGCAAGGACAAAAAGGGATGTCTGCCATGGTGGTAGGAGTAATGCCTCTTTTTGGTGTTCCATGAATGCTCAGTCCAGATTTCATGCTCCAGAATCACATTTCTGAAGGGGTCTGTATTTTTGAGAGGGGTTCAGTACCTGCAGCTTCTACTGGCTTCTATGTTGGCTTGAATATGGAGAGGCTAATGTTTTGGATACTGTTAAAGAAAGTGGGGGAAAAGGAAGCCAAAGTGTGGCTTTAGAGGAATGCTTTCTGTGCCAAAATAAGCATCTATTGTCCTTGTTTAAAGAAAAGAAGGAAAAAAAAATCCAACAAAATACCTCAACTTTGTTGAAGTGAGGATTGTGGTTATTGGTATCTTTTTAAAAAATAAAGCATCTCATGCTGCCAAAGCGGTGCAGGCTCAGTTGACTCGGAAAATGCTGTTTTAGCGACACATTAATAATCACAATTACATTTTGATTTCATTACAAATCCCGGTATTTTTGATTTCTGTTGGTTTTAGTGTTCATGTTTAGCCATAATGAAGCAGCTTTTCTTAATCCTGGTTTTCTCTTTTCCCTGAAGGATGAGTATCCTGCTGAGCTTCCCTAGATCATGCCAGTAACCAAACCCCAAGCTGTGTGTGCTGGGAAGTCTGTCCCTCTTGCCATTGAATGTATTTCTCTTGTGGGTCTTGATTTGCAAATGTCTTGGTGCTTCTTGCTGTTGGGGCTGTTGAGGTGAGGAACAGCTGAGCTGGAGGCAAATCTTGCCTTTGGGACACTTCACAGAGGATTTGTTTTCATAGGTTATATTGCATAATGGAGGTTTGGTTCTTGCTTCTGGTTTGTTTTACACAAGTGATGACACCAGCCTTTCTCTGAGCTGTGTAGTTACTTTTTGCATTTGTTGATGCACTTTCTTGTGCTCTGTGCCTTTGGTGAGCTCGAGCACCCAGCGAGGCTGTTGTGCTCAGTGAACAGTTGGAAACTGCAGCAAAGGAAGCTGCCCTCCCCTTTTCCTAGTTCCAGGGTAGGACTGTACATGAAAACAAGTTTCCAGTTTGCACTGTGTTCCTCCTTTTCTTCTGCTGTCCCTAAGCCATGCTGAGCAGCAGTCTTGTGCCTGATATCCCAAAGCCAAACTTTAAAAAGCCTCTAAGGGTAGGAGGCTTTGGCAGTTGGTAGCTGTGAGTTCCGGCAGCTCTTGTGGAGTGTTCTTTACAGTCTTCCTGTGGATTAGCTGACTCCCTGGCCTGGCACATAATTTCTGTAATGCTGATTGGCACTGCTCCAGGCTCGTTAGCTCTGTTTATTCTTGGTCAGGCTTGGCGCTGGCAGGAGCTGACGTACATGAGCGTCTCTGAGGATTTAAGTTTTTGTCACTTCCCTCCTTCCTCAAACTGCATGTACAGGAGCTTTTGTCTCTGAAACCTGCATTTTCTCTGCTGTGGCTTGAGGGAAGAGCAAATCCCTGTTTGTAGATCTTGGATATTTTAGACTGTTCTTTGGCCAGCTGGTTCCTTAGGCTTGAATCTTATGGGTTGGATCTGGCTGAGGAAGTTTCTTAGATGTTTCTGTCACAGTGTCTGTTGCGAATTAACTCTGAATGTGCTTTTGTGCCTCTGAGTTCTGTTGAGACAGCACACACTTTCAAAGGTCACTGCTTTTCACAGTTTGACTGGGTTTGGAAATTGCATTGCACAGAACTTCAAACATTACACCAAGAAAGGGAAAGACAGAAGTGAAAATGTGCCTTTTTCCTAGGTCTGGATCATTTTTACCTCAGGAGATTATTGGAAGAGCTTTTTTTTTGACCAAGAGCTTGCTGCTTTTATTGTTTTCAATCCAACTTTTTCCCATATTGCAAAACAGAAGGTAATGCCTTGAATTATACTTTTGAATAAAGTATTATTACCAGTGTTTCTTTTTGGTGGTTTGTGTTGTTTTTCTGTAGTTAATGACAAATGAAATTAAAGACAATCCCCACTTTTGGTAGGGATATTGTGTATTTGAATTGGAGTAGGATGGAATCAGAAGACCCAGACATAGCTGTTTGGCTTTATCCTAAGGACATGGTATTTGTTAAAAATCCAGTTTTGATTATTTGAAAACCACAAATTCAGATCAAGCCTGTAGACTACATCCAGGTGGAAAATAAATGCATAAGAAGAAAATAATTGGAAATGCTGGCAGGAATTCCTACTGTAGCAGGGTGCTTAAGCACTTTTTAGGAAGGAAGACAGCTGAGGCTCAGTTCCTTCCTAACCATGAAATAACAGAACATGTCTAGTACTGTGGTCTATAAAATAAACCTAATTTAAGTAGCCAAGCAACACTGGCTTGCTGCAGAAATCTCTACTAAAAGTCAAAGCCAGAAAAAATGTTCACATTGTATCTTCAAAAGTAGCAGAAGGTGATGGATTACTGGTGATTTTACAGTCACAGATTTAAAAGATACTGTTTAGTTTATACTCAAACCAGTTAATTAAAAGCTGAAAAAACAGCTTAATCAATTATAAAATTCAACTTATATTTGAAGCAAGCAATTTTTGTGGCTTAGGGATGATTAAGAAATTGGTCGTCTAACAATCTCCAGTGACTGGAGGATTTTGGTCTCCCAGACTGTCTACTAGCACTTCAGTATCCTCATGGTTGGAACCTTCTGTTTGCTATCTTCAGAAATCCCGTGTTGCAATTTAAATCCATTTCTTCTAGCCATGTTCATGAAAAACAAGCTTTTTCCCCTGCTTCTGTTACCCACATAGCCTTCCCCTGTCAGAAAGCAGTTTGTGTCTCCCATCAGTCCCTCGTACAAGACAGAAGCCCTGGACTTAGCAGACTTAGCTTTTTCTCCAGACTATTTTCTAGACTTTAGATCACTTCTGTCGGTTCAATCTCTTTGGCACAGGCCTTCATTTTCCAAAAGCAGCTCCCTCCCCAGAGGACAAATGGTTGAACAGGAATTGTAGCACAAATGTGGACAAATGAAGATGTAAGCAAGATGTGTATTAGGAGGAATTTAAATTGTGGGATGTTTGGTGCTTTGAATTTTTCTTTAGCTTTTCACTTGTGAGCACAAGGCAGTTTTATCCACACAGCAGCTGAGTTTGAGAGCAGTGGAAAGAGCAGTAGTAATAAAAGGCAGCTGAATTAAGGTAGGAGCAGGAAGATAAAAATCTCCTCTTCCCTCTCTTCTCCAGTTTCTGGCAGTTACAGAAAGTTAATGACAGGGGCCTCAGAGGTGAGAACTGTTCACTAATCCTGCAGATTTTTGGGAACTTTCCTTTGGTGGTATCTTCTTCAGCATTGAAATTCAGGAGAGCACTATCAGATTCGGAGAGAAATAGTTGCCTATTGGCACACAGATTAGACATTCAAAGGAACAATGAAACACTTTGCAGGTGGCCGAATTCCTCAGGGGAATCTATCAGATACAGGGCATCAATGACCAGCCTTTATATTTAAGGAGGAATGGGGCATTCCAATCCAAACTTTCTTTTGGTTGAATTGGCAGTTTGTCCTTTAGGGCACTGATATCAAGCATTATTATATCAAGGTAATTAGAATTACTCACACAGCACAGAATGTGAGGCCCAGGAGTGAGGCAGGATCCTTCCCTGAGGAGTTCCCGGTCTTCACAGACCAGAGCAGCAAGTTAAGGCCTTCAGGAGGAGTGAGGATATAGTGGTGTAAGTGCCAGTCCTACTGCCATATCTGCTGCATTTACAGAGCAGAAACCAGTGCTTCCCAAACGCTGTGTAACCTGTGAAGTGTCAGTGGGTTGAATTTCCTTGGTTTGCTTCTCAGCCCGCACACTCGGGAGGGCTGCAGCCATCAGGCGAGTGTGCTGGGGAGAAAAACTCTCCTTCCTTACGTGCTTGCTGATGTGAGGTACTGAGCAGCATCACGGTGTTGTTCTGAAGATGTGCTGCTGCTTAGAAGTGAGACGCAGTGATGGAGCTGAGCTTCAGGTCACCGTTTGTTGTAGTTTACTCAAGATCCGTAAAGAGCTCCCGGAGGTATGTGCGGATCCAAACGGTGCTGCTTGCAGGAGCTGACTGAATTGGTTTCAGGAGCTGACTCTCCTCTTTCAACAGCAGCAAAGCACGTGTTACACGTTAAGTGCCTTGCGAATACAATGAGGTGTTGGGATTGCATGAAGTATGTGGAATGTCTCCAAGCTGCGCCCATGCTAAAGGAAAGGCTTGCTGCAAACTCTTCAGGCATCAAGCAGATTCCTCTTCCCTCAGTCCCACACATATCGAAGTGTCTGTGCCAGGATAAGTTTGTGTATCTTAGGGCTGGCGGATGTGCTGAGCAATACATCTGTCTGCAGATATGCTACCGAGCAGCACGGGATGCGTGGCAAAGAGTGTCGAGAGGCTGCCCGGCCCCAGCTGGCTCAAGGTATTCATCACTGGAATATCACAACAGCTGTGTGATTCATTTCTGTGGAGATAAATCTGTAATGGCTGAGACTTACTGATTAATATAATGTAAGTCCTTGTCAAGGTTTTTCGTGTGTTCCTTTTCATTTGTTAGTTATAGTCTTTCTGGCAAAAGTTACTGCGCCGTTCTAAACCATAATGAAGAAAAAAGCTCCCCCCCATGACGACTACCTGGTTGTACTGGAAATTTGCAAGAGAGAAGTTGCTGATGTCTGACTTGACTTGGTGAAAAAGAAATTTACTCCCCTGCATTTTGGCCCCCAGAGATGGTATCAGTAAAATTACAGAAGGTGCCCCCCGCCCCCCCACCTGTTATCAGCATTTTTGAAGTACAGTCATTCTGGCAGGAATTCAGATCTAGAATATATGAACACATTAACACCTTTTCCAGAGCCCTTTTATCAGAAGACATTGTGTTCTCAAATAGGTCATAGAGACAACAGAAAAAGCAAGAAGTAACAAGACATTTCTGTGTAGCCAAAGTAACTTACTGGCTGCTGCTGCTGGGTCTTGCTGCAGAAGTAAAATAATTTTGATAAGAAATTTCCTGTTTAAATAGACATTTGACTATGTGTCCTTTGGCTTTAAGGAAGTCTTAAAATCCTTTTCTAGTTGCTTAGCTGTCTGGGTGGTTTTTATTACTTTGAAGTTCGGCTTTATCTGCTGGCTTCATTCACAGACTAGCTGGCTGCTTATCACATCTGTGGATCAAATCTTCAAAGGTTTTGTCTGAAGAGTTGGGATTTATGAGGTCACGTGGAATGCCCCTCGGAGGGCGTTGAGCCCATGGCGGCAGCATTGTGGGGAAAGGCTTTTGTGTGTAGGTGCTGGAGGTGGGCGTGTGCTGGGGAGGTGCTGATAGCCAGGGAAGCGCAGGATTGCCAGCGCTGGCCCCTTTTCAGCACGCAACATATAGAGAATGTGGGAGACCAGAGCGCATTCCTAGACACAGACTCACCGTGTTGCTGCTTCCAGTAGAGCTGTGTGAAATGTCAGAAGGAATTAGACCCGTGCTGGAACTGACAAGCACATCGGGCTCTGCAGCACAAGGCTTCACTGCACTTTTACAGCCAAGCTTACCAACTACACTCAATGGGAAAAAATGGAGATTTTTTTTTTTCCCTCCAGAAAGATGGCTGCTTATTAAAAGTTAATTTTAAAAAAATGTTTAAGAAAGGAGAAAAAAAAAGAACACAAAACGCTGCTTAGGTTTCTGCATACTTCAACAGCAAGCAGCAGCTGTCAAATCTACAGCCAAGACTGCCTTCTTCCAGCCCCAAGCGTCCCTGGAACAGTGTGCCAGCTGAGGCGAGCATCTCCAGGAAAAGCACATTACAGGGCTCTTGTGCTCTTGCCTCTGGAACAGAGCATGGTTTTCAGGCTGTGTTCAGGCATGCCAGGCTTTGCTGACTGCACAAAAATGGGCGGGCTTGGTGCAGCAGCATATGTTTGTTGCATTTTTGAGTGTCTTGCAAGCAGCTTTAGCTGATTAGGTCACTAGAGATCATGCTTGGCTTCGGACAAGCACAGTGATACAACTGCATGTGCTGTGAGCTGGAGAGAGTATTCTGTGCTGATTTACACTTCTCAGCTTCCATTCAGGAGATGATGATTCTGTTAAAGGATTGTAAGGATCTCTTAAAACAGCATTGGAAAGAAGGCAGTGTTTCCTTGGATGAAGCACACTGTGACCTCCTGCAGCAGGGTGAATGGATTGTAGGTGCTGTGAAGGCAGGACAACCCCACTCACTGTGAAGGGTTTAGGAATGTATATAGTTAATTTGATATACTTGGAGATGTGGCTCGTTGCCGTCTTTGACTCCTCCATTAGAACGTGCGGCTGCCGCAAAGACAAGTTTCACGTGTGTGTGCTTGTATTCTTTGGCCAAAGCTGCTCTCTTTCAGCACTAACTACTCAGCCCCTCTTTGGGTCAGAGCTCCACCCCTGTGAAGGAGCAGAGCCTGTTGAGGCTCTGGAGCCGCGGCTGTCCGCCTGCCATGGCTCCTCCTCCCCTCCCACCCTTGGGTGGAACCACAGAAGGGAAAACTTGCCAGTAGTTAGCAGGCAGCAGAGCTCGCAGAGCCGCTGCAGCAGCATGTCCCACTAGCCCGGTTAGCAGTGGTTCTGTCCTTCCCGAGGTGCTGCTGAGCGCAGGAGAAGATGGTTATAGCAATGGGAGCCAGGAAAAATCTGAAAAGGAATGAGCAGCCGAGAGACCTGGCATTCCATGGGCAGCTTCAAAGGGAGGTGAAGTATCTGAATCAGCGCAAGAGTAAATGAGCCCTGGCTGCTGCCATGTTGGCAGAACAGAGCTGTTCAGAGGCAGTTGGACAAGTTTGTGGCTGATCCGGTTTATCCAGTGTTGAAGATGGGAAGTTACTTGTCTGCTCCAGCTTACTTCGCTCCCAAGGATCCCTTTCGGTAAGTCTTGCACAGGGTTAGCAGTGGGCCTCCAGAGTGTGGTTTCCCCCTGTGATGCCATCCCAGGCACTCAATGTGTGAAGCTGGAAGAACGAGGTCCTGTGCTCGTGTGCCGGAAACAGCTGGCCTCAAACTGGGATCCCATGTTGCTTTCAGGAGGTGACAGGGAAGATTCCTATTGCCAGTCCCTTCCCAGCTCCCTGGTTCGAGGGAGCAGCTCCAGTGTGTGCACAGCCAGGCAGGCTCCCTTCCAGAGAGCACTCGATGTGCCACTGTGCCCTGTGTCCCTGTGCTTTGCTCACCAGCAGAGGAATGAGATTAATGTGGCTGCTGCTGCTTCTCTTCCAAAGCTCCTTGTGACTGGGTGAGGTGAGGTGCTGCTGTGGGAGTTCAGGAAGGTGATGTAATCTGCAGCGAGGCAGCACATAATCCTGTTTAAGAAATCAGGCACTTTGCAGGTAACTAGGGATGAGAAGGATTCTTCTGTGATATTTTGGTTAATTCAAATTTTATTCGGTTTTGGTCCAATTGAACAAATGAGAGTCGAGAAAGGTGATAGTTCCAGAACAACACTTTGATTGCATTGCTTCTCTACAGTGAGAAAAGTCAGTGAGGCTGAACACAGCCAGGCTGGTGATTGACACTGATGTGCTGATTAGGTGGATAGATGGGGAAAGGCACAGCTTGCACTTTCATTGTCTTCCTCCTATCCCCTCTGCTTGGATTTGCTTGCTATTGATCCTGTTCTGCAAACACTTCCGTACTGGTTTGGGAGTAAGGAGCCTATTGGTAAAACAGTCTAGGATAGGAGTAAATACTGCTGCACAGTTGCTGAGCTTCTTTGGGCAACTTTCTGAAAAAGCAGCCGCTTTCAGAAGAAGGAAAGTGAGCAGACACTCATTATTTGTAATATGTCTAGGGTATTATGCTAAGCCGTAGATACACCTTCTCCTGAGTGTGTGGAAATGGTTTTGCATAGTCAGAGCTTAAGCACTCTGTCTTTCTAGTAGTCTGTCTCCTAGCGTCTGTTCTTCCTTGTCTGGTGTCTCTTACGTAGCCAGAGCACACACACACTGCTGCTAAGCCCGGGTGAGTAAGCCTTTGGGTGAGCTGCAGGCTGGGCTAATGCTTTATTCTG
Organism: Onychostruthus taczanowskii; assembly: GCF_017590055.1. Classification (NCBI taxonomy): domain Eukaryota; kingdom Metazoa; phylum Chordata; class Aves; order Passeriformes; family Passeridae; genus Onychostruthus; species Onychostruthus taczanowskii. Next base: position 1,951,039 of record NW_024504122.1, read on the forward strand.
CAGCTCTGTGTGACTGTCCTCTCCCTGCCCTGCCGGCAGAATTGGAACCACGGCTCTCCCGAGCCTGCCCAGCGTTAACTGATCTGGCCTGCCAGTGTGTGTGAGGGGCGCATTTTGTTAATGAGCCCTTCTCCAAGGGATCTGTCTCTTTGGTGCCAGGGAAGTCTTTGCTTCCATGAAGGTATTGCCTTTCATTTAGCTGTAAAAGAGATGCCACCAGGCACCAATGCTGCTTTTCAGCTGAAACTAGGCTGGTTACATGTTGTGACCTGATCCTCCTACCACCCCCCACAAAACCAGGAGTCCATGGAGCAGTGATTTGTGAGCTCTTTCTGCACTTGCTGTGCTGCAGAGCATCAGGGCTGAACTCTGCACCCAGATGCTGCTTGCAGTTCCTGGAGGATGGCTGTGGGAGGAAAATTAATTTATTCTGTACAGCCAAAGCTGGGTAGTGAAGAATTATAATGTCTGGTCTGTATAATCAGAACAGGATTCTGCAGCTCTGAAAATGGTGGCTGGGCAGCAAGAGGAAGCACATATGCAGGTATGGCTGTTACCAGTCCTCCATGAAACTTGATCACCATGGCTTGCTGCTCTGTAATAAGAATAGCAAATAATCTAGGAGAAGATTAGTGGTTTCTAATCTATAAAAGATAGAGGAGCATGGCATACTCCTTTCTCTTGGTTGTGGTGACTGGCAAAGGTTAGCTTCCTTAATACTTGTAGCAGTAATTGCATTCCTGTCTCAGCTGATGAGAACCTTGGTGCAAGGGCACAGCTCCAGTGAGGTGGGAGAGGAAGAAATGGCAACTCTTGTATCTTCTGGGAGAAAATTCTGACATATCTCTTCAATGAGAGCTTTGTGGAACAATCATGTGCTGCTTTTATCATTTGGTGAATGATAAAAAGCATTGAAGCCATACCTGTGTGCTGTCAGCCACTACACCTGCCAAATCCAAGCCTTTTCGAGGTTACAGAATGCATGGTAAGTGACAAAGGTGCTGCTTGGCAGCATGGGCTGCAGCCGTGTGCCATGTCCTGTTCCTGGCAGGGATTAACCAAGCAGCCATTTAGACCCATTCCAGCATCCAGCCTCTCCAGGGCTGCTTGCTCTGTTCCTGTTGCCTCATTGCCCAGGGTGGGGCTCTGAGCCTTAAGCTGCAAACTTGTCCTGCCCAGATTTGTTTAATTACATAGCAGAGAACTGACTGCTTGCTGGCTCCACCTCCTCACCTTCATTTTGCTATGGGTGTGTTCCAAATTAGATACCAGTGCTTATTTCCGGATGGAAGCAAACTTAACTAAGTGCTATAAGGTTGAATCAAACCATGTAGTACTAGAGGAGGGGTAAAGGGAAGGCAAATGCACATGATCCCCCACCTACCTAAACAGAACTGTAGTTTGTATTGCTTTTGCAGAAATTTTACGTTTACGTAGGGAGAAAAAGAAAGTGGTTGAAGGTGGAATTGAAGAGGGGTGAGGAAGGGAAGGTGATGTGCTTAAAAACAAGTAAGTGACCCACCTGTGTGGAGAGAACACAGAAAGGCAAGTCCTGAAATCCTGGTGAAGCAGTCTCCAGCACTGCTGTCTGCATCCCAAGTGCAGGTCTGATCACAGCTCCCTGTTTGAGTTGGATAAGTCTGAGGGATCTGATTTGCCCATGCTGAGCCAGATGTTCCTGCCACAAAATGATAAGATGTAATCACTCGTGGAGCACACACACTGGTACAGGCATGCATGGAGGAGTTGGATAAGTCTGAGGGATCCGATTTGCCCATGCTGAGCCAGATGTTCCTGCCACAAAATGATAGAAATCTTTGCTGTTAGTCTCCACTTGCTCTTTTTTCCCTCCCACTCACCTATTTGCTCATTCAGCACAGGGTATTTACTGCAAATGGAAGCCAAAGGCCAGTGGTTGAAGGCAGAATGCACTGGGATGCCTTCTGGGTCTCCTGCATACCAGGAGCAGGGTGTAACCATGACAGTGCCCCCAGGCTGGGGCTCTAGTGATGTATGTACCATGTAAAGCAATCTTAAATTGCTGTTCCCTCTGCTTCACACAAAATTGGCAGGGCCTGTTGCATGTGCTGGAGTTCTTTCCCATCACTTGGAGGGAGGACAGGATTTGATGCTCCTCAGCTGGGAGAACAAACACTGTAGAAGCCAAATACATCTTAAGGAGCAATCTTCCTGAGGGGAGGGTACAGCACTGAATACTCCATGAGGTGTGTTTTTTCCTAAAGCCAAAGGCTGCTTACAAGCAGCTTTATCTTGTCACTTTGCAGTCTTCTGAGATGGAGCAAATAACTCTCTCTGTGCTCTCTTGGAGCATGACCAGCCTCACATATCATCGTGCTCATTACAAGCTGCTGGAGTTTACACGGAATGTCTTTGGCACCAATAAGCTTTTAGGAATCTCGTGAGAGGTGAAGTCAGCTGTAGCTCTCATCTTAGCCCTGGGAGCATTGTAAGTGCTCCTCCAGTGCCACCAGCAGACTGCAGCACAGTGGGTGCTGAGGGAGACCAGCTGCCTGGAGGGACCCCCTAAACCCCCATCCCACTGCAGTGCTTCCCCCCCAGTGCAGTAACTGAGACGGGTGTTGGTGACAGAAGAAAGTCTTCTTCTCACATTTGGGAAAACATTGTATCAATGACAGGACTGATCCTCAAGGTGTTTCTTTGAACCAGTTATTGGTGACTAACCTGGATTCTGCACTCAGAAATGGCCAGTGCCAGACTTATTTTCCTTTTAAAGTCTGAGAACATGCTGCCCAGGGCTAATGGAATAATCCTTACTGATGCAACTCCTGTCTGCGCCTTATCTCTCCAGTAAGTCACACCTCCATGCTGCTGAAGTTAAACTCCCTTGCCCAGTGCATCTTGCTGAGGCAGGATTATTTTGTATTCAGCAAGCCTGGGTTATGCTTGTGATTTTCTAAAAAGGTATCTGCAGCAGAATTTCTGTATTTTTTTCCCTTGATTTTTTTTGGGGGGGAGGGGAGTTTGTTTCTTGAAAGGATGTAGATAGACAATTAATAATGGTTTCTTGTTGAAATAGAGGCTGACAGATATGTGAAGGATCTGGGGATTCTCTTCATGAAATCAGAGAATTTGTTTTATTTAGGTTTTTTTTTTTTGTGGGTTGCTTGTGATGTTTATTTTCTCATGCACTGTGATTAGCAGAAGGGAGAGCAATCAGCTGGGAGAGGTGGACTTTCATCACAGTTAATTGGTGGATGCAGTAATATATAGAGCTCAGGGGATGAACTGCTTTGAAAACTCTCCCTCAAATGCATAATGCTGCAGTTTACCTTTTGGGAGAGGCCTTCCTACAGAACAATAGAAAAACTTTCCAGAAAGGTTGGTGCAAAACTGGCTTTGCATTTCAAAAGGAAGTGGATCCTGCTGCTCAGTCCTGCTTCCTGAACTGGCTGAGGAGGCAGGTGCCCTGGCACAAGGGTGATGCTATAGAAACACTGAGCAGAAACAGAGCAGAGCTCTTGCTGTGCTGGGCAGCTCTGCAGCTGGAAACTGCATCCAGAAAGAGTGAGAAAGCAGAGGAGCAAAGTTTATAAATGTGGGTTTCATTGTGTGGGATTTGTTTTAAAATTTGAAAGCTTCTTTTTCTTTGTACTGGTTGAATCCACCTCTCCTTACAGACCTTGGCTTTGGTGCTAATTTTCAGTTCAAAGAGCACTGGGAAGTGGAAGGGTTTAGTACATCCATAACTGGCAGACCTACCTGGTGGTGAGCTGCTGCCAAATGTCTGTGTCCTCCATGCACGAAAGGACTGTTGATTTGTGACTTGCTGCCAACTGGAACTTTGTTCTTTTGTTTCGTTGAAGGTGCTCTGAATGCCAGGATCCCCTCACTAACTGGTACTATGAGAAAGATGGGAAGCTGTACTGTCACAAAGACTACTGGGGGAAGTTTGGGGAATCTTGCCATGGCTGCTCTCTGCTGATGACTGGACCTGTGATGGTAAGGACTTTGAAGGACTCCTGCCTGGAGGCAGGACATGCCTGCCTCCGTCTCCTCAAACTTAGTTGGGAGTTATCTTAGGTATTCAGATAACCTGAAATAAACTGAGGGTAATAATCTCCTTGTTACTCTAATCTCTAATCAAAGATTATAAATGAAGATTGTGTATGCATCTTCTAGATAGAAATTAATTTTGAATGGGGGTAGCTGTTGAAGGAGGGAGATGTGAGGATCTGAAGCATATGAACAAATCAAGTGCTGAAAAGTACAGACCTGTGAAGCAGAAAGGTGATTCAGGGGACATCAGTTTCTGTAGCACAGTGCCTCAGTGTCTCCAGGGGTGATTTTCCACTGCACTGTGGAGTCCCAGCTCTCAGCTCAGGGTAAGCAGCAGGTTGTGGCTGTGGGAAGGTTGCCATCCAAGGCCCACCTGAGTTGTGGCCAGAGTGCTTTTTCAGGCTGACAGTGTCTTGAAGCAGTGTTAGCCCCAACTGCTTTGATGCATTGAACTCTTCCTCCACAATATGGGCTCACCTAAATGTTCCCCTCCTGCCACAGCCTTGCAAATATTTAAACTTTAAAAGTGCCAAGAATGAAACAAAACCATTATTTTTCTAGAGCCTAAATAAAAAAGCAGGATGGAACTCAGTAATATGATTGCTACCTCAAAAGGAAATACTGAGAATTGTGCAGACAATTTCTCATTGCCTGCAAAAGTCTTTGCATAATAATGTCACTAAAGGAAGTTCTCGTAAGGGAAATAGAAGAATAGACCAATTAATAAAAATATTCTTTAAAGGTATTTTTTGTCTCAGTTTGTGCATTTTTTTCTGTCAGCTGGCTGGTTAAATATCTGAATTTGTGCACTGCCTGTCTGCCAAAAAAAAGAGCCCTTTCAGCTTTATTAATTCAGGCGTAACATTAATTATCTTGCCAAGAGCAACTGAACAGGAAGGTTTAATACCTTGTTTACTAGTCTGCAGCAGACTATCAACTATTTTTGATAGTTGAGCAGCTGCCAAATACAGCAGAGGTTCCTGGGACACGAGCTTTGCTTGGAGTGTTAATGTGTTTGTTTTGGAGTTCCGTAAACAAGGTGCCATGGATGAGGTTCAGGAAAGACAGAATGGACTAATATAACTCTTCAGTGAAAAACTGCCACTTGCCTTAGAGATGTGAGTGGACACATTGATTGGAGAGGTGCTGCATCTGCTGATGGGTTTTGGCTCTCCTAAGCTACTCCCTTTTCTGTCTCTAGGTGGCTGGTGAATACAAGTATCACCCTGAGTGTTTTGCTTGTATGAGCTGCAAAGTGATCATCGAAGATGGGGACACTTATGCACTGGTGCAACATTCCACTCTCTACTGGTAAGAGGAGCTGCACTTTGCCACAGAGCTGCTTCCTGCTGAGTGCAAGCTGTGTTCAGCTGGCTCGGAGTGGTTCAGCCAATGCTACTCTGAGGAATGCCAGGCAGCTGCCTTGGAGGGAGGGAGGAAGGAGTGCTGTAAGCACCAAAACTATGGCTTCTGGTCAGTGAGAGAACTCAGACGTGTGAGTTTGGCAGGGAGGGATGGGAGTCACATTGCCATAATGACTTTCTTCACTCTTCCAGTGGAAAATGCCATAACCAGATTGTGCTGACACCGATGATAGAAAAACACTCCACTGAATCTCTGCGGGAGCAGCTGCCTTATACGCTGACCCTCATCTCCATGCCAGCAGCCACTGATGGCAAGAGGGGATTCTCTGTGTCTGTTGAAGGTGGCTGTTCCAGCTATGCCACTGGTGTCCAAGTGAAAGAGTGAGTATGACCAGGTTTTGTGCAATGTATGTGTCTGTGCAGAGGGAGCTTGTAAAAATCCTGCAGCACTCTTGTCCTGAGGGAATCTTGGCATTACAGGGATGTAGGTTGGCTAATAGTCATTTGTGTTTGGTCTTAATTTCAGTCTTGTGACAACCTTAACTGATAATTGTATCTCTCAGTGCTGTCTCCTGTGAACACAAAACATTTGGACTAAAATTTTACTTCTGGTGATATGAAGAGCTCTCTCCAAACCAGCTAAGCAGTTGGTCTAATGGTAGCTCCCTGTGCTGGTAGATTAGCACTGGTTTATTTCAAAATACCAATATGAAGGGGAGCATAGTTTTGATAATTTTGGCTAAACTGACTTCACATACAGACTGTAGTTCCCATATTCAGAGTTAACAGGATGCACATCAGCCCAGATGTCCGGAACGCCATCCACCCTGCAGATCGGATCCTGGAGATCAACGGAGCTCCCATTCGTACCTTACAGGTGGAGGAGGTGGGTAGAGCTCTATTCTGAAGCCTCCTTCTCCTCTGCCTTCCTACGTGTTCTCTCTTTCCTTACACTGTTCTCCCACCCTACTTAAAGTGTGCGTACACCACTAGTACTTGTGCTGACAGGAGGAATAAACATAAAGGCAAGATTTGTCTTCCAGCTGGAGAGGAAAATGTAACAGATGGAAATGCAATTAGGATTCAGTCCTGATTTTGTGGCATTCAAACGTGAAGGGAGGTAGTAAGAAAAGTCTAGGGCTGTGACAGAGGACAGAGAGGCTGTGAAGGCTTTCCCATGTACTGCTGGTAGAGTGCACAGTTATGATCCTTCTAGAGGCACTGCTAATACACAAGGGCCCAGCTGTTCCTAGGGATGTTCCCATTGCAAAAAAACTATTTGCTGTCTTTATTTACAAGTAGATGCTTTCTACTTGTAAATAAAGTAGATATCTGGTGATGCTGCAAGAGTGTAAGGGGGCACCATTGCCTTCACTTCCCAAGGGTTTTATTTACTGTTGGCACTAAAGAGAACATGAGGAGCATAAGGCATCTCTCAGATAGATCTCCATGTAGCTTTTGCAAAGCTGTTTTTTGCAGCACTGTTCAAGGTGGAAACTTGGGTAGTTTTTGAACACTTCCTAGAGAAAGAAAAGTATTTAATAGAGTCATAAAATACCAGACTGAAAAGCACCTCAAGGATCATCTGCTGCAATCTTTCTGGACAAAAGCACTATCTAGAGCACTATGTCCAGCTAAAACATAAATGTGTCTAGTGTTGGGGAATCCACCACTTTCCTGGGGAGATAATTCCAAGGGCTGATTGTTTTTTGTAAAAAAATTGTCTTTGTATCTACCTGGAATCTTTCCAGGATTATTTTGTACCGTTACCTCTTGTATCTTCCATGTAACTCCTTGTAAAAAGGGAGTCTCCATCTTTTTTGTAGCCACTCTTTAAATACTGGAACATGGTGATAAGGTCTCCCCTAAACTTTCTCAAGGCTGAACACACCCAGTTCTCTCAGCTTTTCCTCACGTGGCAGCTTCACAGCACTTCAGTTATCCTTGTGGCTCCTCTCTGGAGCCTCTCCAGCCTGTCCACATCTTTTTTATATAGGTTACTTGTAGCTGACCAGAAAGAAGTACTGGATAGCATAAGGAACTTCTGTGTTGCCGGCCCGATTCGTCTGGTAGACAGTTGTGGTGCACGCAACTAAACCACAACTATGGAGTGATCTCACTGAACTCTCTCCTCTGGTTCCTGAGGGGCATTCCCTGTGTCTCCTCTGTCTCCTGTAGTTTGCATTCCTCCTGCCTGCTGCTATGCTGCCCTTTGGTTTGATTTCAGGTGGAGGAATTGATTCGCAAGACAAGCCAGACCCTTCAGCTGCTGATAGAGCACGACCCAGTGTCGCAGCGCTTGGACAGGCTCCGCCTGGACTCCCGTCTCCCCACCCACATCAAGACACCCATCTCCCCACGCTCCCTCTCTCCTCTGGACATCAAGGAGAACCTGGAAGGAACGCTGCGACGGCGCTCCCTCAGGTAAAGACTTGGAAGCACTGCCTCTGTCCTGCCTTTGCCCTGTGCTCCCTGTCTGGGCACCTTAGGCCTTGTGATGGCAGTGAATGTGGGGACAGGGCTTATCTCTGCTGTGAGCCTTGGTATAAACCAGTGGAGAAGTCATGGAAAGCTTTGGATTCTGCTGTTGATGTACACTTTCTCTCCGTTGCTTTGAGGATGACAAACGTTCAGTAATAAAAATAAGGAGCTGTACTGTTAACAGAGAAAAGCTACTAAGTTTCAGAGTCAGTAAATGTAAAGGTCAGGTTTTTACCAGCCTTAGATGACTGGGGAAGAATGTGGGGAAAGGGAATCTGGCTGAGGCCTGGGTCTTGGGAAAAAGTCTTTCTGAGAGTGGAGCACTCAGTTGCTCATTTAGTCTTTTACCAGTACTAGAGATAGCAAGCGATGTGTCTTCACAGCTTCCTCCCCCAGTTCTCAGAGCTCCACCTCAGATACCAGTGCAGGAGAGCTTGTTGTTGCTGTTAGGCAGCTCTGACTTGGAAGCTGCTCTGGATTCATAAGGAGCTTCCACAGTCCTGGGAGTGCATCTGGGTTTGGAGGTAGTGAAAGCACTGGAGCACATTAGAAACTGGTCCCTTAGCAGTGAATGATGGGATATGCAGGACCAAAGGTTACCCAGCAGCTTCCCTGATTTTCCTGTCATCCTTGTTGTCCAGGAGAAGTAACAGCATTTCCAAGTCTCCCGGCCCCAGCTCTCCAAAGGAACCGCTCCTTCTGAGCCGTGACATCAGTCGTTCTGAATCCCTGCGCTCCTCTTCCAGCTGCTCCCAGCAAATCTTCCGGCCCTGTGACCTGATTCATGGTGAAGTTCTAGGAAAAGGATTTTTTGGACAAGCGATCAAGGTGAGGGAGGTCCTCAAACATTCATCAATTACGTTGAGTACAGCAATGTCTGCCTGTCTTGGCATCCTTCCCCACCGTCTCGGTGGTTTTGCCTTGTCAACAGTGATCAGTCTTGGATCTTCCCTGGTTTGCTCTGAGATCCATTTCTGTTTCCCTCCCTGACCCATGAGTGTGTCTGACTGCAGATGGTTCTGACTTTGTCCCCTTTGAATGTCAGTCTTGGCTGTACATGTTCATCTCATGAGTCGGATTTAGCACTCCAGAGTGCCTGTCACAGCAGGCTCCTGGGTGAGGTGGGGAGAACAGGGAGCAGGGCACACTTCCTCTTACGAGCATCTTCCCTGTGATGTGCGTTCAGCTCCCCAGCATTTCTTACCCGCCCTTAGTGTGGCATGTTCAGGGGTTTGCTAGGCTGATGTAGTGGCCATGTCTGAACCCCTGGCACAGCCTAAATGGCTTGTCAGCATGGGGGTCAGGTCTTGCATGACTCTCACAGTTCCAATCTCAATCAATAGCATTCTCTTGCATTTAAGCTCTCTGATCTTGACTGAGGGTACTCCAGCAGTTCCTATCCCAGCATTCCTGGCAGCATCAGGGGCAACTTCCTCTGCCTTGTTAAGGTTCTGTGAGTTCCTCAGTACTCAGACTGCACTCACCATGGGATGGGACTTCTCCCCTTACACTGGTATAAACTTGATGTGTCCAGCCACCATGTTCATTTCATGCTTCCATGGGAGGTGATGAGCCAGCACTACAAACCCAATGCTTGATCCATACTAATGAGCATATTTCTCTTCTTCTCTGCTCATAGAGAAATAACAGGTGCAGGTAAGTGAAACCTTTGCTCTGTTGCATGCTTTTGTCATCTGTGTCCCAGCAGTTACTGGCACAAAGGCATTTATTTTCTGCTCAAATTGCCCCATGGCTATCTTGTTCTGGTGCATGCTCTGGGAGTTAAATTTGCCCCCATGGAGTTTCATGTGACACTTGTTTCAGTTTTGCTGGTATGTCAGCTTAAGAATTCCACTTAGCCTTGCCTTTGTCTCTTCACTTCCTTTTATCATTGGATATTAGATGTCCCTGGCTGAAACATGCAGTGTTCCCTGGCTCATTACCTGTGTATGGATGCTTGATTTCAGATGGGAGCAGAAGAATATTGTTCTCTTGCTTCTGTTGTGTTATTCCATGCACCCACATTCCACCTGTGTCAGCTTTGTTATGTCCATGGCTCCAAACAGAACTGGTGTGTCACAGTGTTTGCAAGAACTCATAAGCTTCCTAAATACTGTAGCTGGGTCATGTGTTCTGGATTTTAGTTCTAGAGGTTTTCTAAAGGACTTTTTTGCCTCCTACCTTTAAAAAAAAAAAAAGTGACATTTTTCTTAGGCTTCAGATTGACTGGGTGTGATGCAGCAAGTACTGTGTCTGGTCACATAATTCTCTTCTGATCAGAGAGGCAAGGTGGTTGTTTAGTTCACTGCAGATCTTAGGGAGCCAGAGCTGTCCAAGTTAAGCAAATGAAGAGGAGAGGATTTCCAGGAAAACATGCTGATAGGAATTTGGACCCTTTCTACTCACTCCTGCACCCTGTGCAAGCAAGCCTGAGCTGGTTACAAAAAACCTCCATAATACAGCAAAATGCCAGGAACTAGTTGGAGACAGGCAAACAGTTCTTGAGGAACTGGAAATGCTTTCCATGTCAAGAGCCAGGAAATTTATTACCTTATTATTGTGATGGATTTTTTTGTGTTTTCCACTGTTCTAGGACATTCCTTGCATGTTGAGACACACTGCTCCAAAGGAGCAAGGTAAAATTAACTGCTTCTTGCCTTAACTGAACAGCCTGTGCATTCCAGTTCCACTTGCATGTGGATGGGATTCCCCATAAAGCCAAAGTATTTATAATGCAGTTTTGGGTTGTTTGGTTTGGTTTCTGATGCAAGTGAACATTGATTCTTTTGCTGATACAGAGTGCAGTTAGTGAAGCCTGTGTACAAAATGTGAGCATCCCTCTGGACAAATCTGTCCATAAGGGAACTTGGAGGCATGCACCAGCGTGGAGGCTTTGACAGCCTGTGTGCACATTCAGCCCTGTGCTGCCCAAACTGGAGCCTTCAGCTCTGGATCCTGGCATGGTCCTCTGTCAGCTTTAGGTAGTTTCTGTTTCACATACAGCAGATTCTGTGAATTCCAAAAGGAGAAGTTTCACACGGTTTTCGGCAGATCCCTGGGCTCTGAATTTCCTCCCACCTCTATTCTTCTCTGGATGGAGGGGAATGTTGCACTTCTAAAGAAGTTTCAGGAACATTGAAGCTGTGTATTCTTGAACCTTTCCTGTAGTTGTGGGTTTTGTTTCCACCAGGTGACTCACAAAGCAACAGGAAAGGTGATGGTGATGAAAGAGCTGATTCGCTGTGATGAGGAAACGCAGAAGACTTTCTTGACCGAGGTAGGAGCAGGATCTCAAACAGCTTCTGAGCCAGTAGCGTGGTAGAACTCTCCCATCTTCTCCAGAGAGAGAGATCCTGCCAGCAACCTGGCAGGAATAAAGGTGCTGAGGAGGGAGACATTGCATGGGGAAAAGCTGACATGAGCTGAATGTTTGCTGCAGTGAAGTGTGACTCACACTGGGCAATAGACATTGCTTCAGCTCCAGTTCATTAATTTTTCAGTGATAAGAGCACCTTCAGTCAGAGGCAAATTGAGCTGTGCAGTACATAAAGGATTTATCCCTTGAGCCTTGTGCATAAGTACAAAGGATGAGGGCCAATATCTGTAAGATATTTAAGACTCATGCTGTATTTAAGCAAAACTATTTTCTTGGCGGCTGCCTACTGTAGCCATGATATTATGAAAAATCCTTTGCTGGGATTTTTCATAATATCATGGCTACAGCCTACCATGTTTTTCAAAGTCAGATTTTGCTTAAAGGCAGCTCTCTAAACACCTGACACTGCTGTTGTGGCCCTAACACACACAGCACAGACCCAATAGCTGCTCTGGAGAGTTTTGCCCTCTGAAATGTTAGCCAAACTCAAGGATGCTCTCCTTAAAGACTAAGATCAGCTTAATTGCACAGCGTGAAAATGAAGAGGCAACAGTTAATTGACTGCCTTAAGGCCGGGTTTGAGTGATCTCTGTGATCCCTGAAGAGTACTTTGAGCACTGGAATGCTTTTCACCACAGAATGGATCTGTGAGGACTTGTTCCATTCACTTTTTGGGGTGCAATGTCTCTGCTTGCAGGTGAAGGTGATGCGCAGCCTGGACCACCCCAATGTGCTCAAGTTCATTGGTGTGCTGTACAAGGACAAGAAGCTCAATCTCCTCACCGAGTACATCGAGGGGGGCACGCTGAAGGACTTCCTCCGCAATGCAGTGAGTATGGACACCTGGGACACGTGTGCTCAGTGAGCCTCAGTGTGCTGATGGTTGTGCCAGCCTCACATACTCCTTCATAGTCTTCTTTGGAGCTGTGTTGAAAGCTGCTTCGTAGCTGTGGGTGAGCTTGAGGCAGGAAGCCTCTTCTTTCTGGGGCTGTATCGTGTGTCTCTGACTGCTGTAAGAGTCCCTCTTGTGAAGGAACTGCTGTCACCAGCTGGCTGGTAAGATGATCCCTGACCATTGAGGATTTCTCTTTCAGGACCCATTCCCCTGGCAGCAGAAGGTCAGCTTTGCCAAAGGGATTGCCTCTGGAATGGTGAGTTGGACTCTTGGACTCTTCATAACAGAGCAGACTCTGGGGTCAGGGTTAGTGGCTTCAGGAGGGTGGTGTATGAGGGGCTGTGGACGCTGCCTGACTGCTGGAATTGAGTTATGGTGTCTATAAATGCTCAGCTGGGAACCCCTAACACCAGCTTTTCTTCTTCTCTTCCAGGCTTACTTGCACTCCATGTGCATCATTCACAGAGACCTGAATTCACACAATTGCCTGATCAAGCTGGTGAGTTACACCTCAGTTCCCACGGCATGCTGCTTCTCTCCTTGGCATCTTCCTCCCTTGGTTTTCTCCACATGATGTTCCCTCTTTTGTCAGGGTGGAACTGATTTCAGAAAGGCTTTGTGCCCCAAGCAAAAAAATCTCACGCAGGATTTTCCAGAGTGATCCAGCTTTCACTGTTTCTGTGTTCTGTTCTCTTACCACCCTTCCTCTGGTAGCAGCTCCTATAAAAGTCACCTTCTCAGAGTTAGTACAGTTCTGTTCTTTATCTCAACTCTGAGGTGTTCTCTGCAACTGTTTCTGTTCTTTTATTGGCACTCAGGATTCAGACAAATGTGTAGGTGTGTGCACATGTGTGTTCTCTCATTTTTTTAAATGCTGGGTCACAAGATTTTTGTGTAATTTCACTCTCTCAAGCCCGCCCTTTTTCACTTGACTTCAGACAACCCAGGATGAAAGTCCAAGTTAATTCCTGACCAGGTAAAAGAGGAAGATCTAAAAGGAAAGGTCCAGGTTTCCCCTGGCAAGTGTAGCCAAATTGATGGGATAAGTTCTAGCAACCGCACAGGAAATAAGATAATGAAGGGAGCAAGTGATGCATTGGGATCATGAACTGGGTATCTTACACTGTCTGGACATCTTGCTATGCTCATGTGGCTGCAGGAAAACTGGATAGTTGCCTTAGACTCTAGTTGGTAGTGAACAGGAATTGCAGCCTCTTTGCTCCTGAAAGGGGCTGAGAGTGATCAGTGTCTTGTACTGAATCCCCTGTGCAGGATAAGACAGTGGTGGTGGCTGACTTCGGTCTGTCTCGGCTGATTGTGGAGGAAAGGAAGAAGCCCACTTTGGAGAAGCCGTCTGCCAAGAAACGGACGCTGCGCAAGAGCGACAGGAAAAAGCGCTACACGGTGGTCGGGAACCCGTACTGGATGGCCCCAGAGATGCTGAATGGTAAGAGTCCAGCAGCAGGGAGCAGGCAAGGAGACAGCCTGGGACAAGGTACAGAGATGACAGGATTACTGAAAGTTTCCGTGCCCTGGTAACAACCAAACCTTTTAGAGCCTGTGGTTCAGACCTGCTAATGTGGAAGCTTTTTTATCCACACAGAGGCCATAGCTGCAGTCGTGGTAAGCCTTTGTACCAGCCCAGGTACTGTTTCTGGCTCGACAACAGGATTCTTCAGGGCAACAGAAATAAACTTGATACAATCCAAATAAAAGGAAAGACAAAAGAGGCTGAGATAAAACTGAACCCAAGATCAATTTCTGTTATAGCCTCATGCTTTGGAACTGCCCCTTGAGACAGGGAATCATTACATTCTGGGATGAGGTTTATGTGTGCTGTTGCACAGATCTAAGGAGAGGCCATGTGCTGCCAGGTTTGCTGAAGCCTCAGGATTCAGGTGGGAGTTGTCCAAGTGCAGGGAAATCTGGGTTTTGACATGCAGCCCTCAGTTGCATTCATTAAGGTTGAGCTGTGACCCTTAGAGGAAAAGCTGCCCCTGCAGGAGTTGAGGTGAGGGTGAAACACAGTGGATACAATTGCCTTGTAATGAGCAGGTCTCTCTGACCAGGTTGGGCAGTCTGGCTGGCTGGAATATCAGCATTGTCCACACAGTCTATGGGGGAAGGGAGGACTGGGCTCCTCTCCCCCAGCTCAGTTTTCTATGTTGCTTTCTTGTGTGTTGTTCTGTTTGCCTTTCCTCAAGGCCTCCAGCCCTAAAGAAGTCTGAGGCTGCTTCTCAGAGTTTGTCTCAGTCCTGGCATTTGTCAAGAGAACAGCAAAATCATAGTCTGACATCAGCTCTGAAAGCAAGGCTGCTTACCAGCTACTGGCTTGGGAGGGGTGTGTCTGTAAGCAGAGCATGGCATGCTGGAGCCCGCCAGCTTTCCCAGGATCAAAGTGCTGCTGGTGTGTAATTTATTATCTCTGCAGTCACTGCAGCAAGGACTCACTGGCTGCTGGGGAAGCTGAGCACTGGCTCCATGCTCTGTAGAGATTCACAAGAACAGCAATCAATGAAAATGGGCAGAAGCTTCCCATAGTTATTCTTAGCATTTGCTCAGATCTGATACAGTGTTGTCCTGTAATTCCCCAGTACAAGAGAGAAGCAGGCTTAAAATCTGTAATGGCAGTGTAATGCAGGTGGGATATACAGATCTTGGGGTGGCTGACCCTGCTCAGGTTTAAGCCTTGCTTTGTCTCCTGTTTTAGGGCTCTCCAGGGAATAGCCTTAGTTAAGCTTGGTACTGGCAGCTCCTGAAATAGCTGGATGGGTAACTCTCTCTTCACAGAGCTGAATGTCTCATGTTTCCTACAGGACAGAGCTACGATGAGATGGTGGACATTTTTTCATTTGGGATTGTTCTCTGTGAGGTAAGACAAGGACATTAAATGGCATCTTTAATGTCCCCATCTCTGTGTACACATGGTATCACCCAGATCTCTGCATCTGAGTGTGCAGCCTGTGACTTAACAGCACATTATTAGTGAATTAGACTGGGAGAACAAGCTTACCCTGCCTCTGTTTCCTCAAGGAAGATAACTGTCTTGTAGTTTTCTGGTCCCAGTTTCTTCCTGGACTGAGAGAAGCTGTAAAAAGTCATCAAGTTCTGACTGAGCCTGCTGTTTGAAAGTAGATGTATTCCCTAGAACTGTGGTGGTTTTTTTTTCTGCCTCATTAAAAGAACAATCAGCTGCAAAATCTCAGCAAATTCAGGGCCTCCACTGGGGATGGCACTTCACTTCAAAGAACTGGAAACAAAAACCTCTTTGCAGGTTGATTATTGAAGCTTGCACCCTAGTCTGTTGGCTTAGTTTATTTCTGAGCCAATGCAGAGTCTGACTGTTATATCAGGCTTTTCTATCTGCAGAACAAAAAGCAGCACTTGAAAGCTGCAAGGTATTTTCAGTTTAAAAGGTGGAAATACAGATGAAAGGCACGGTGTTATGTGTAACACAGCAGTTGCAGGAACACCAGGGGATGCCAGCACGGTTTCATTTTCAGTGTTTGGTTGAAGGGGACAAAGAAAATGTCTGTGCATAAATCTTTGTGGCCTCATCTGGAGCTCTGTTTACACTGGGCCCTCCTCTCAGAGAATGTTGTGGCTGTGAGTGATAGAGTTAGGAACTTGAAAAATCTGTATGTGGGATTAAAACAATTGTTTCATCTAGAAAAAAAGACAAATAAAAGGGTAGTAGCATAAGAACATTCTCTCTGTCACCAAAATGATGATGCTAAAAAAGCCCCCTAAAATCAAACACTCAAACAGGTAAGGACATAAACCTGCCAAAATACATAATGGGCGTTTCTGTCTAGTTACAGGATGTAGCTGTCGTGCTGAGTTACTGGCATAGAAAAGCCTGGGTTGTTATAAATAACACTCCTTCTATGATACCCAGTGAGGCTTTAAACCTAATACTCTGTCCATGTGAAAGTTTGTGTTGACCTTCTGAGTCCAGATCCCCCCACAGCTCTCTGCTGTGGGCTCCTTCCCTCCTCCACTTGTGCTAGAGTGGTGAGCACTGGGGCGATGCTGGGGCAGGGCTTCCCTGTCCACCCAGCCCTTTACTGGCTCAGCTTTACCTGCAGCCTTGTTCTTGTCTGTCCCAGCCCTCTGGCTGTGGTGGGGGTTGAATCTGCCTGCTGTCACTGGCAGAACAATTCAGAATTAGAGGTGCTGTTGACTTCCCAGCATTGTTTAGGACAGGCTCTGTACCGAGGGGCTTTGCTGAAGGCGTGGTAAGATGGTTAGAAAGGGGAGGGATGGGATGGTGATGCAGGTTGCCTTGACTACCTGCACTCAGGAGGGGCTGCATCATCCCCAGCTGCAAGACACTGTGGAGCTCCCTGAGAGGGGCCCATCATGCTGTGTGTTCTGGCAGAGAGACCCTGGGCAGAAGGAGAAGGCATCTGGGACTTCCTCCACAGCCATGGACACATCGCCAGGTGTTGAAAAAGTTTCCAGTGAAGTTTGTCTGTGCATAGTGCCATGAGCTCCATTGGAAAGGAAGAACAGTGTTTCTGTTGTTTCCTTTCCACCATAATACTTTGAAGGAACCCCTGCCTGATCTACTGCAGTACTTAAGTGCTTCTCTCACTTTCCCTAGATCATAGGCCAGGTTTATGCTGACCCAGACTGTCTCCCACGCACACTGGATTTTGGCCTTAATGTCAAGCTGTTCTGGGAGAAGTTTGTTCCTGCTGATTGTCCTCCAGCCTTTTTCCCTCTGGCTGCTATTTGCTGCAGACTGGAACCAGAGAGCAGGTAGGTTTGGGGTCTGGAGGACTCCTCTTTGGAAGCCTGCAGGATGTCTGTATTCCCATAGTGGAAGGACTGCTCTGCACAGAGGGCAGCTCCAGCCATCTATGGGAATGCTCAAAGGCTTCCATGAGTGAGAGGCTTCAGACTCGACAGTTTGGGAGAGAGACTGCTGTATGGTGGAGATGTCTGAAACAATTCCAAGACAGAGAGAGTAAAGAAGGAATGATTGTTCAGGATTTCTCAGGTACAAAGAGTAGGGGCAGACTTTGACAGTAAGGTAAATACTTTGTTTGATTTCAGTTATGAAACTTGTAGCTTCAGAACAGTGTTGCTGCCAAGTAGGTTCCAAAAAGCCAGACCTCCCTGGCTATAAAAACGGGTAGCCCAGACAGATGAGGGCTTTGCAGTCTTGGAAGCTGAATGGGAAGGAAATCCTGGCCCTGTTCAGCATCTGTACATGGTATAGGGACCTAGCTCAGCCTTTCTAGATGCTGTTCTGCTTCCTCTTTCCTACTTATGTTTCCTCACTGCTGCTTCTAGGCCCCCTTTTTCCAAGCTGGAAGATTCCTTTGAAGCTCTCTCTCTGTACCTGGGAGAACTTGCCATCCCCCTTCCATCTGAGCTGGAGGAGCTGGACCACAATGTGAGTGTGCAGTATGGACTGAACCGTGAGAAGCTACCTGAAGACACAACCTAGGCCGCTCGTCCTGCTGCCTGCACCACTTCACTGGAGCTGGGATGAGCGTCAGGGAGGGAGATGCACTTCAGCCACTTCCAGGGCATTAACGGGGCACCACGCTGTGCATCTGCTGCACTGCCTCTCTCTCCCCACCCAGCTTCCCTCCTCTTGGGTATCCTGATTCACTGTGGATTCCTGGCATGTTTCAGAAGCAAAAAGGACAGTTTCCTGCCAGCTGCACCTAGGAAAGCCGCTGAACACTATTTTTCTGGCTTGAGAAATATTTCTCTGGCCTTTTCAGGCTTCTTCACTGTGGTGCCTTAGAACTTGGCTGCAAGCAAGCTGTGAAGCCACCCTGGCCTGTCTGCCAGGGAGGGAATTGCTATAGGAGACTCTCCTGGATAAGGACCAGTACTTCTGGAACAGCTTCTCCCACTGACTGCCCTGCCCAGCAAGCTGGGGAAATTGGACATCCAGCAACATGTCTCACCAGGACAGCACATGTATGTATTTGCATGTGTTTCCCAGAACAACCCACTGGGATTTTGGCCTCTGACACACATCAGAGGAAGGAGTAAAAAGCCCCAGGAATTGGGCAGCTCTCCTGAAATACTGTGACTCTGGGGAAGCACATATGAATTGTTGTTTTGGTTTTGTGGGCTTTTATTCCTTCTGTGTCTCTGAATACCTCCAAAAGCCTGCCTAGAAACACTAAGACTGAGCTCTGCTTGCTCCTCCTGATGACAAATGAGGCAGGCAGCAAATGAGCCACTGGAACATTTTCAGACCCTGCGCCTGCAGTGAGTTTGCCTGCCCAAAACCTTAACCTAGGTGAAAGTATTTGAACCTGAATGTGTAGTTCTGCACTAGGCATTGGGCGTGGACATTCCTGAGTGCTTGAGCTCTTGGCCTGTGGATGTGAGATGACAGAAATGGCGGCAGAAGGTGCTTGTCAGAAAGCCAAAGGTTTGAAGTGGCTCAGACCTTGGGCATGGACAGTGGCAAAAGGGGACTTGCCCAAGGTTAATTAAAGGATGGACTTGTCATGAATAGAAAAGTGCTGGAGAATGTCCCATCCTCCCTGGAGTGGCAGCTGGAGAACTAATAATTCAGTTGCCACTACCTCATCCTTTCCTGCAGATTGTGCAAGTTGCTCCCTTTGAAGGTCCTTCTTGCAGCTGCTGCTGCAGCACCTGAGCTGATTCTCCAAACAGAAGATTTTCCTCAGGATGATTCCCTGCTCTGGGGGGAGGAAAAAAGGGCTTGAAGTCATTGGGAGGTGGGTAGGGTTGTATTTTCTTCCAGTACTTCACTTCTTCCTCCCTTGGTGGGAGAAGGAAGGAAGCTACTGCTGCAGTAGCTCACATGGTTGGCAGAACTGAACAAAAAGCTGAATCAGGTTCTGCTCTAAGTCTCACAAACATCATGGTTTAACTGGATTTTTAGTGTGCTCCTTTTTCCCCCCTCCTCCCTTCAGCATTGAATGGTGGGGAATGGGTGTTAGTCTTTGCTGTTACTTTGGTTTCCTCCCCTACTCATGAGTTTAAAGTATTATGTAAAATAACATGGGACCAGCCATCACCTGACATCAGGTATGTAAGGGGGGTGTTTTTAGTCTGTGTAGTGGTGTTTTAGAAACACTGGGCACTCCCTGTGCTGTAAGTTGGGCAGGAGCCTCTCTAAGCTGCGTCCAGTGGATCCAGGATTGTTAATAGGATTTGCCCTTTCATTCCCCCTCCCAGGCTGGTTTGTGAGGGGACCCCTGAAGGGAGAGTCCTGGGTGATGTGTGGGTGGGGTTTATGAACTGTGATTTGCACAGCTCCACGTTCTAACTAAATTAAAAAGCAGTAACTGTATGCTATTGAGAACAAGACTTTGTGGTCTCTGTGTTAAATAAAGCCGGAAGCCGCCACTTTCTCGCGTTTCTATTGTAGTCACAACATGGCAACTGCCCAGATGAGGTAGCATCCAGAACACCCTTTTCTGAGTCTGTGGACTCTGCCACATTCACAGAATGCAGAATCACAGTGCAGTGCTCTGTAGGACTATTTACCTGCAGTGAGGGAAAGGGAACAAACTACATTCTGTTCATTCGTTGGTTGGTTGGTTGGTTGGTTTAAGGATGGACAGGAGTCAGCAGATCATGGAGCCTCTCCATTTTCCTTTTCTAATCCAGGGATAAAAATGCAACCTGTTCTTGGAAACATCTTACTCTGAAATACGTAGTTCAGGGGACTTTTGTTAGGACAACAACTGAACAAAAATGCTGGCTCTGTTAGTACCTCCTGTAACCTGCTGTGCTCTGTCTCCATTGTACTTCTCTCCATGGTACTTCTCAAGGGATGGAGCTGCTGCTCAGCAGCACCAAAGCAGAACTGACCCAGCTCAGTGCAGGAAGAGGCTGTAACCAAGAGTTTGCTCCCATGGCCAGACTGCTGAGTAACCCACAGCTGCTTTTCAGGAACAGTGTCCCAGTCCAAGAGCAGCTGCTGGCAGCAGGAAGACAAGCTCCATGCCCCTTGTCAGTGCTGGTGCATGCAGGCACTACTTATAGGGATTTACTTCTGGGCCTGGCAAATTCAAGTGGCATCTTCCCTTCTCAATTCAAAGTCTGAAACATGGCAAAGGATGTTGCTCTGGCAGGAGGAACACATAGATGAGCCACAGTCCACATAGGTCTACAGAGCATTCTTCTTTTAAGCTTTAATGCAAGGCAGCACAGTCTGTATCTTCTCATAATGAGGTATTTAAAACATTTTACAAATAAATGGTATTCAAAGGCATTTAAAAATAAAATATTTCCCTTTTCTGAATCAAACGTTAACACTAAAACCCTTGCTGCCAAGTGCTGCTCCCTGTTAAGCCCACAGCTATAAAGCAGATGGCTACAAAACTTACTTGAATGGCTTGAATCCCCTGAAGCGGGGACAGATGTTTCCCTGAACTGGCCTTGCCTTGGTGCCATTAGGGAGACACTGCAGCAACCATCCCTTCCAAACCCCCTGAAATGCTAATAAAAGTTGTTACAAAACCTCTCTAATAGGACCAGGCTCTGTAAGTAAGTAGTCTTGCTGCACAAGCTGAGTGTGACCGAGGCTGGGCCAGGAGCCACACCAGAACTTCAGTATCTTACAAAAGAGCTGCCCTGTTCTGCCCTTAGAGCCAGAACTGCTGCACTGTCATCAGGGTGACCTCCACAGCTTGGCCACTCTGTCCAGCACTGACTCTGTAGGAAGTCTAGGAGTTCAAAAGAGGATGTTATCTATCCTCAGTGTTTAACCTGCTGTAAGTAACTGAAGGGCAGTTTTTTTCACTCCACAACTATCTATCACTCACCCTTGCTTTCCTGATCTGTGTAAGTGAGCAGGAGGCACAGACAGACCCCCTGGACACGACTGTGGCTATGCATGTAGCACCACAGGGGAATGGAGAAGTGGCCTCAGCCCTGGAAGACCTGGATTTGTCAAGAGCTTGAGGAGAGCACTAGGGCTAAACATTCTGCTTCTGGCCAAAGACATCCCTCAAATAAGCTCTTTCTTGGAAAAAAACCTGATCCAGTAGCTGGATTCTGGATTCCAGCTCTCAGCCACTAAAGCAAAAAGGCAGGAACTATAATCAGAGTGTAATTATCTAGCTAAATCTGACATGAAGCTCCCCTCAGTCCCTGCAGTACTGTTCTCTCCTGAGGTTCCAGGCTGAAACTTAAGTAACAGTGCACACCATTAAATAGGAAAAGAACATAGAAAGAGGAAGCCACGACCACACTCTAGGCTACAGGATCTTTGGCCAGGTGTAAGCCTGGCCCATCATCCCCCCCCAGCTCCTTGGCACACCATGGAGATAGGTGGGAAGAAGCAGCAGGGTCCACCACAGCAGTCCCCAGCTGGTCATGCACTGAACGGTGCCCCTCAAACAGATGATGAATAGCCCATTGCTCTGTTCCTCTGCTTCACCTTCATCCGGCGTTCATCGAAAAGAAAACAAAATAGAAATGAACACACGCAACCCCTGCACTCACAGTGGGAAGCTGGAGGCTTTGCTCAGCCTGTAGCGCTCCCGCCTGAGCTGCTCAGGCACCAGGAGTCCCGGCCTGCCCCATGAGGGGGCCGCTGCCGTCCCGCGTGTCCTCCACGGGCGTCTGGTTGGTGTGCACCACGATGGTGTTCTCATCCACCAGCTCGCACGCGGGGTTGGTGAACGCTGACAGGGGCAGCGTGATGCGCTGCATCTCACGCTCATAAACCTTCTGTTCGTGCTTCTCCTTCAGGTCTTTCCCCCTGCATTACAACAATAACCAAAACACAGACATGGGGTGAGTGCTGCTGCTTGGAGGGAGAGTCTTAGTAAAGCTGACGGAGTAGAGAAGAAGGAACTCTGCTCTTTAAGTGGTTTCAGCTGCATACAAAGGGCCCTACTGTAAGCAGAGGACCACAGCTGAGCCTCTTTGAAAAATAAGCAGCCAAGTGAAGTCTGTCCCTCCCTCAAACTGACTTATTTACTGACTTTGCTGCTGATAAATGACTGTACAGCCAGGCCCCTCCTTCAAACCACAGAGCTGCCATATGTTTCCTTATCCTTTACAGTCCCACAGCACTGCCTGGTGAGACAGTGCAGAGGCCACTGCTGTGGAAAAGAGCTTCTGTAACCTGCTTCATCTGACACAAATACTGGAGGTGGTGACAGCTTCTGCCTTTTGTTCCAGCAAATTAAGCTGTCCAGAAAGTATTAAAGCTGACTTCGGAGCTGGCCCTGCCTTCTGCCACTGCAGCTATAACAGCTTAATGCCACAACTAGCTCCTCAAACCTGCCTCAGTTTCCAGCCTGTTGCTAAGTGAAGGAACACCTCTGTAATTTGTGCTGCGGAAGAACTGCCTGACTTTAAAAATGGATTTGGCATTAATAGCATGTTGTCTCCAGAAGAGCTATGTATACCAAAAACTACTAAACCCATTAAAGGTTTCTCACCACACCTACTACCCAAACCTGCCAGCTTGCACATGCAATTTTGAGATCAAGGCAAGGAAGGAGACAGTAAACCTGCAGTACATCCCTGCTGTGAGCTCTCTGTGACTGGAGAAGCAAAGCTGCGTTTGGACAAAGCCCAACACTGGTCTACTGCTTCCTCCCACCGAGGACAGGAGAGAGGTGGGACAGGCACCACTCGCTCCTCCTGAGGCTCGTGATCTCAAGCAGGCAGAGCTGCTGGGGTTTCCTGTCAGCATTTTGGCTGCTTTTCAAAGCTGCCTACAAGCGTGCAGCAGTGGCTGCCGTTCCTGCCAGCACACAGGACAGCATTCTCTGAAGTGACACCTCAAATCAGATTCCTCGACAAGCAGCACTCTGTGTTTTGCCCCTTATGTAACACTCCTCCCTCTGCTTTTTTTCTGTCAGCATTTATTATAAACACTTACATAAGGACATGTCCCAGCTTGGGAAAGGGCTCCTTCTGCCTGGTTGTGTCAGACTGTTGTCAAACAGCCAAAACATAGAACAAACCCTCCCAGAGGAGGGAGCCTGGGCCTTTGCTTCTGCAGTGACAATCACTACTATTTGTTAATCCTGCCCTCTCTCTTACAACTAAGCAGCTTGCTACTGCCACTACCCTCACACACTGCTGAGCTACAGAAACATTTCTGTCCAACACAGTGAAGTGACTGAAAAAGAAGTAACTGAAGTCAAAATCAAAACTGACCTTAACGTATGCAGGAACTTTGTTAAAATTATCTTGGACCAAAAAAAAAGTGCTACCTGATAGTCAGCTTCATAGAATACATTGCATGAGTAGCAAAAAAAAATTGCCAATTGTTTTTCTTCTAAAGATAAGACTACAGAAATCAGGGGAACAGGTGGCCTGCTAAAAGAATTGTGTTTTTTCTGAGCAAAAGCAACTTCCTGTGAGGGGGACCTGAGATCTGCTCTTTCTAGTTCTGACAAAATCTTGCTCCCGAACACATCTGAAAAAGCCACATCAAGGTGCACATGCACACACAAAAACCCAAATATTGAAGAGGGCAATTTGAAACTTTAAGTGAGATAGAATATCACAGTAATGGGGAAATAGAGAAGAACAGAGTTAACTCTTCAGTAGTTCTTTCCTCAGTGTGACAAAGAAACTTGCTCAATGTGCCATAATCAAACATACGCTTCTGTCCCATTTCCTTGGCATCTGGTTGGGTCTGCAGGTGCTCAGACACTCCTGCTATATATATGCAACCTTTTGAACAAAGAACAGCCACTCACCTCTTATAGATGTAACCCAGGACAATGCCAGCCCCGATGGCAATGATTATCACCATCATGATCAGCCCCAGCACATAACCTGTGAAAAGAGAGAAAAAAGACCCAAAATGAAGAGATGGCAGATCCAGCTGTATTGTTGCTTTCGGAGCCTCAAAACAGGTCTGTCCTGCCAGAATTCCAGGAATGGATCAATCACACGATCCTGGGTTTGTACCTAGTGTCCCTAAGTCCTTCTTTTCTCTGGAGTTCATCTGTACTCTCTGACTGATCCCAATGACGGGCTGCACTGCGGCTGCCTCGCTCCGGGAGGGCAAGGTATCAGCTGGTTCAAACACCTGCTCATCCTCCTGGGAAGTACCAACTTCTGCGGTAGGGACTGGGGCTGTGGTAGCTGTAGCATCTGTTGAGAGGAGAAGAAAAAAAAATATATATATATACAACATACCAAGCACTTTTAAGTACTTCAAAACAACATGTGCCTTGAGAGTGGGACAGCTCTAGACTGCTATCACTGAACTGTCTTCAAAGCACACTGATAAACACTTGTTCCCCCTTAAGTTGTTGCCAGAAATCCTACCAAAATAGACAAGAAAATGCATTCCTCTCCCCACTTTCCTTTGACATGAACCTATTTAACTAAGAGTCCAAGGCACCATCACAGATTAAAGAAGTCAGACAGCAGATTGAAACCCAGGTTCAGGGCATGAGTCCAGAGGATGCAGAATGACTTCATTTAGTGTATAGATCGATGTACAGGCTGCAGCTTCAATCATGCTGAACAAGATTATGAGAATCTCCATCCCAAATCTCCCAGGAGCCTATTTATCCCTCTTCTTCCTCAATCTCCCTGACACAGGAAAGTCTGACAGGAGACTCCAGCTGGTGTGAAAACAACCTGGGGATATTCTTCCCTGGTCCCTCAGGGTACCAAACTGATAGTCTGGGACACCACTGGACAGGTTAAGTCAGAGCAGCCCTCAGGCAGCACAGGACTGACTGAGGACAATTCCTTCCTAAGTCAAGGCCCAGAAATGGCACCCAAGGATACAGGTTCCTTCCCAACCCTGTTTTTTATCAATGCTCTTTTTCATCAACAGCATTGAAAGATTTTCAAGGTAGTTCCTTCTTTCATGACATGGTTTAAATGGAAGCTGTAGCACTGTAAAAGCTGTGACAGTGTAAAGTAGGTATCTATTACCTTTTCTACACAAACCCCCCTCCTTTTTGGAAATGGTATTCACAGTGTGCATCTAACCTGAAAACTCACTCCACCTGCATCTTCCCCCCCAGCAGGCTATAACTCCATGTGGATTTTCTATCTGCAGCCATTTTGAGTCCTCAGTGGAATGTGAAATGGAAGTACAGAAGGGAGTCAGAGACAGGAAATCAGGAGTCCTGCACAGTAACTTCAAGTAGGGTCAGCCAGGGCAACTGAAATAAAGTGAACTGTTGGACCATGAAAAGGTGCCTGCCCTGAGATGCAAAAATATGAAACCTATTAAACATGCAAATGGCTGAAAGGTCAGGTAACTCTTCTGATCCTAAAGCAGCAAGAATATTTTGAGTAAGGATCTTGGCAGCAGAACATTTTTTTGCTTCATCTTTAGGGAGAAGCAGGCAAAAAAGGAGCAAAGTGAAAAAAAGGGGAGGGTGTATGTGCGTGGGAAAAGTATTTACATGCAAGGATAGCAGTCTCAAGGGACAGTGGTGCGAGTAAATCTTGCAGGGCTCAGAAAGTAGTAAACAGTTCAAAAAACCCCAAGTGGTTACTGTGATGTCAGTCAATGCTGACACCTCCTCTCCCTGAAACAGGCTTCAGCTGCAGTTCTTTTGGCAAACTGTTTCTCACTGTGACTATCCAGGAGGAATCCAGTGTTTCCATTTCTCACTGTGACTAGACAGGAGGAATCCAGTGTTTCCATTTCTTACTGTGCTCCCTTCCAGTTCTCATTTTTTCCACATTCTTCCCCTGCACCCCGTACTCAAATTCCCACTGGCACTCCTTTAACAGCACGAAGCTTCTTTAGTCAGCCATAACATCCCACAGCAAGAGTCTACCTACACCTCAGCAGTTCCTAGATGTCCAGACCTCGGCCTTTTGCAACACAGCTAGAGAGCGCTATGGTGATAAGCGAATTATGGGCGAGTGGGGGCTTTTCACAGGCCTTTTCTGGCACTAATGGAAAAGCTCTAGGGGCGGAGCACGGCATAGCTGGGAGGCAGATGTGCACGCACAGGCGGGGGCTGGAGGGGAGCCCTGGGTACGCGATGTTTCCGAGGGAGGTGCTGGCGTAGCCCGGGGTTGTTTGTGCGCCGGGGGGACCCCACCCTGGTGACAAACCCAGCCCCAGCGGTAGGGGGCAGACCAGGGAGGGCAGGAACAGAGGGGTCCGGCGGCGGCCGCTCTTACCTGAGCACTGGGCGATGTCGCAGGATCGCCGCTCGGGGATCCCGGCAGCGCCTTGGATGTAGCACCAGGGCGCGGCGTCGCCGTCCGGGTTCCTGCAGCTGTTGTGGTCCTCATCGACTGCTAGGGAGCAGCGGGCCGTCAGCGCGGCCGCGCCACCCTCCGCTCCCCCGAGAGCCCCTCCCGCCGCGTCCCCCGGCCCCGGACCCACCTGCCGGGAGCGCGGCGCCGGGGCCGTTCCGCACCATCAGCCAGTTGAGGCACGGCGCGCCGCCGGAGGCCACTTGCCGGCTGCCGCGGTAGGACGCGCCGTTGCCGCGGAGGCATTCTGCGGAGAGACGAGCCGAGCCTTGCGGGCGGCCCGAGCAGCCCCCGCCGCTCGGGGCAGCTCTCCAGCACGGCCCCCGCCTTCCCCACGGGGGTGTTCCCCCTCCCGAGACCGGCCTTTGTCCCCCACAAAGCCGGGCCGGCACTCACCCTCGGCGCCGCGGGCGGCCCCCAGCAGCAGCGAGCTCAGCAGCAGCGCAGCGCGCAGCGCCCACCGCGGACCCCCGGGCAGCATCCTCGGCGCGGAGGGCGAGGAGCCGCCGCCAGCCCGGCCGCGCAGCTCGGCTCCGCTCGGCGCCGCGGCGAGACCTGCCCCGGCGCTCCCCTCCCCGGTAAACAACCGCCGGGCTGCGCTTCCCCCCCCCGCCCCGCAGCCGCCGCCGGGTCCTAACGCTGCCGCTGCCGCCGCCCGCCCCCAGGAGGGGAAGGGGCGACTGCCGCGGGGCAGGGCTCGGGGCAGCCGGGAACCTGCTGCCGCAGAGGGTCCTTCGGCCCGGGACCGAGCACGGCGATGGGTGCTCGGTGCTATGAGGTTGTGTGGCTCGAGAGGGCTCCGCATCTCCGGGCTTATCTCCTACAAGTCGCAGGAAAAGTCTTAGACCAGAAGAGGAGACTTTCCACACGGAACTATGCTTGAACAACTGCCTGTGGCAGGAAAAGTGTTTATCTTCAGAGACTTAAAACTGTTCTCTCCCCTAAAGAATTATCATGGACTAAATCCTACTGCCCTTACTCTCCCTTTGGGTTCCCTTAGCTTTAAAGATACGTTATAGCGGCTACACGCTGCCACGGAGGCTGTGCAACTCCACCTTAAAGGGGTTTACATTCTCGCCTCTGCCAATCCATTACTTTTCATTGACTCTATGCAATTACTCCAAGACCTGTGCCTGCTTATAGAAAAAACTCAGATAAACAGCATGAAGATGGTTTAGAGTAGTTCTACTGCAGGCATCCAGCCACTGTGATAAAGCCTCTCTGCAGACATTTCACACGGCTTACAGTAGACACTTCTGTTTCTGAACATGCCAAGGGATTCAGACAGTGCAGCGCCAGAGCCTGTACACAGCATCTGGGGTCCTCAGCACTGTTTCTATTTTACACCAGCGAAAAACAAGCCACTGAATAGCTGGTCCTGTTCAACAATGAGCTTGCAAAGTTGGCCTGGGCCAGCTGATGGGTTTGTAGCCAAGGCACAGGCCTGCAGCACAAGGTGCTATTTCTGGCTTTCCCACAGAGCTCTTCCTGACCTTGGCCAACCTGCCTGCCTCACTTCTCTTTGCACTTTCCCTTCCTTTTTGTTACATGAGGGACAATCAAACCGTCCTTCTTAGAACAGGACAGGGAAGTTCCCTTCTTTTAAAGTTCTTTGAAATCACATGGAAACCATTGAACACATAAGAACTATTTCTATGCCAGGAAGATGCTCCAGTGTTTGATGAATCACTTTTCAAGGCAGTGCTTGGCTGGAGCAGTGGTCTTTCCCTTCCACTCCCAGATGTTTCCATCCTGGCAGTCCTCTCTGTCAGGCTGCTACAGGTAATTGCATAACAAACCTGCTCAACGTTCTGATCCAACCCAACTTTTTCCCCTTTTTGACCAGGTCATGAATACTTTAAGCCATTACAGCCAAGTCACCTGCTGCATCCAGTCCACAATGGAGAACAAAAACATCGATGTACCAGCATGAGAGATGGATAATAAGGAAACCTTATTAATTAATAAGGTCAATTAAGCAGCACTATCACCAAGTATGAAACCACAGGTCTTAGCATACATTTGTTTGACTCACACTTTAACAACGTGATTTACCACTATAGAAAATTTAGTTTAGTAATGTCAGATTTAAGAAAAACATGGTTGCAAAAAATCAAAACAGGAAACCAAAAACCAACTGTATGTGCCAGTCCTGACTGACATCACCAGCTAAGATGCAGCCTTTGTGCAATTATGCTCGTTTTCTGCACAGACACCTTGCTACTGCATTTCTGATGCTCTCCAGTTACTCTCTGTAAAGGCAAGGCTAACTGAAGTCAGCAAGATTTTTTTATAAGGGCTATTCAATCAAGCTGCCTATTTGTAACAGCTCTTCATCAGATTTTATGAGACAAATTCCATTCAGCAGAAACTGCAGGGCCACACATGCATCCAGAGGCACTGCCTGTCCAAAACCTTGCAGATGGACTGCCAACCTCCACAATTAATGTCTTTTTGCTCATTTCACGAGACTAACTAATGCTTCCATGCCACCTAGCACAGAAAGCACCTCCTTCTGTACATACTGATCCAAGAACTGTAGTAATCTCTGTGGAAACAAATCTCAGACCTTCCTAGCTCTCTCTCCTACTATGTAACAAGATAAATTTGCACTTCTCATTACACCCAGCCAAGTTCCAGCAAACAATTTGAGTTTCTAGTCCACGGAAGGACAATGGGGAATCTGGAAGAAATGCAGAAACCTTCACATTAATGGTAAAGATCAAAGTCTTTTCCACAACTGACTTCTAAGCATAATTTTTTTCTTTCATCTCTAGCTTTCTCCAGGATGAGAAAAGATTTATGCCTGGCAGTTTCACAGAGTTAAGTTTAATAGGATGCCAGGTGGCAGCTGTCACAGACAGACTCAATTGCTCTTTGCACTGCTTAGGAATGGGTTTGCTCTTCTTGCTACACTTCTAGAGATTAAACATGACATTATTTCCTAGGACTTGATTTTAAACCACCCAAACTATAAGTACGTTAATAGCTTTGCAGCTACTTCCTCACATAGTTTACACTTAGATGTCTTTTGGTATATACACGTACATGTATCACAACACATCCCCACTTTTTACAGGAGAATATATACATTATTTTTAGGAATGAGGGACATTAAACATCTTCGCTAAACTCAGTGTGAACCAGTTTCAGCTGTGTGCTGGTACCTTTCTTTATACAGGTTCCAGAATAAACAATGTCTGCTTTCTCTCTCTCCTGTCTGTCAGCTGCTCTTTCTTGTTTATTTGTTCTACATTTTCACCTGTGGAAAAATTCAAAGTGTTGAGATTAAAAAAAAACAACAACCAAACAAAAAAAGGAATCTAACAGCACAGCACTCTGTGCCAAGGGAGACAGCCCCAGATCTATAGCTCTGGAATGACTCTGCAAGGGAGCCATCAAACCCATCCTGCTTCTCTGGTCACAGCCAAGTGTGTTCAGATCTTGCCAGGCAGAAGTTCATCTAACCTCCTAGGCAAGAACTAACATGCTTTATTACTTAATCTTACTAAATAAGACACTGAGGGGAGTAAACAAAATGAGTTTTCTAATCTGAGTAATCTTTCCTAGCCAAATTAACATGGATTGCTTAAAATGGAAAAAGTTGACCATTGCCCTCCTTGCAATAGGACGTACGTCATATTCCCATAACCTCCCTTTCTTCTTCTTCTTCCTAGGTAATCAAAATAATTGTTCCAATTTTCCCCAAAACTCCTTTTTCTCAATTTTCTGGTTCTTTCACAAATGGCAATGCTTGAGAATGACGATAGTACAATTCTGAGACTTCACCATGAAAAGAATATTAGAGCAGTTTGTGCTTAAGCTTAAAAAGCTGCAAGCATTGAATGTTAGTAAACACTATTAAGTACTTGAGTACTTGCAACTCTAACAAAAGCAATGGTTTTATTTCTTTGCTGCCTCTCTCTTGATCATGAAAACAACTCTGGGTCTCACCTGTAAAAAGCCTTCTGTAAGCAATGATGTAGGAATTGGAAACAAATGTGTTTCATTTCTAACCTAGATACAATTTGCATGTAATTAAAGAACATCAGGGCTGTAACAAAAGGATCAGATATTGACTTTATGAAACTGAGCCGAGTATAACCAAAAATCAAGACAGGGGCAGTGACTACAAAGGAGTCGCTGTGGAGCGACAGGAGTATCTGCTGGCACTGTTGCATCTGACATGCTCAAGGAGAGGCTTTCTCCTCCCCCTTCAGTCTGACAGGATGAGCTATTGCAAAGTAAATGCCAGCCACAGCCTCCAAGGACTAACAAGGAAGTCTGCAGAAGCAAAACAACCATATGCGATATTCGAACTGGTTCAGACTGGTTCAGAGTTTGCTCCACTAACTCAGAGTGCTTTCTCAGATGAGTTTTCTGTGTGGGCTGTAATAAAAGGCCAGAGGCCCCAGGAGGGCAATCTGGGTCCTATTGTTTACTGGGGAGAAGCATCAAGAGATTATCTCTAAATACTCTCGGCAATCAGTGACTTCAGAAATGTCAGACACTGAGTCCTCTTAACAGCATCATTTTTTTTGTCCTTTTGTGACATGAATTGCCCAGTGCCTTTCCAGTTTTCTCACTTTTAAGGGCCCAAGTGCTGACAGACATCTGTGTTCACACTGGCCCACTGCAGCAGTGGTGAAGGTCCCCATGGATCATCCCTCAGCTCTTTCCCTGGCTGCAGCATTCCAATCTCGGTATCTGGATCACAGATTGCTTCACCTGCTATCCAACCAGTGGGTGTGTCTCATAGCAGGATACCATAAAACCATAGCAGTATTGTTAGGAATTGGGTACAGCTGTCTAAAGATGTTTCAGTCTCCAGCCGCACTGGTTTTTGATGGGTTTTTTGTTTGATTGATTGGTTTTTTGCTACAGATGCAGGCTGCTACTGACAAAAGCCAGAGCACACATTTCTAAGGGTGGAGGAAGGGAAGCTATTCTGAAAGATACTGTGATCTACTCAGATAAAACATAAGTCTGAGCCAAGAGCAGAAGCTTTACTCTCAAATTTTTAATGATCTTTGCCCGACCTTAGCTTCTGCCTTGGTTTCCCATATTAGTATTAGTAATGTCACAGAGGCAGAAATGATTATATGTCTGCAAAGCACTTTGGAAGCTTCAGACATCCAATACCTACCTTACAAAACAGTTCTGTAGGGGAAGGAATCCTGGCAACAGATATACAGGAGATGTTCTCAAGTTCTACATGCGTAGTGCTGACTTAGATGAAAGTACAAATAAGCATTGATGTAGGAATTAATTTAAAGAGGAGAATGTGTTGTTTGGTTGTTTTTTAAGGTATAAACGTACTTTTGTAACTTTCTTATATCTCAAACTGCAGTTGTGCCCAACAGTACCTGGCAAAGCTAAGCAGTCTGATAACCCAGTCTGTTTTTGTTAGAAAATGCCTACCTTAAAATAATTGTTTATTATTTGCACATGAGAAATGTCAAAAGGCAGCATCAAAACAACTGGAGATTTCAGTCAAAAGGAATAAAGATTTCTGTTCTGATATCTGTTCAAATGAACCTCCAGTGAACTGGATGGGATTATAAAATATCCTTCTACCAATCTTTCACTCACTATGGAAGCCAACTTCACAGTGAAAGCCCAAAACTCTGCTGTTTAAACCTCAGTAATAATGAAATATTACCACAGTAAAAGTTAGATTTCATTGTGGAAAACATGAGGTTAAAGTTGCACTTAAATATGCAAAACTCCTACTCTAAATAGCATTACCACTCATGTGACCTCTACCCCAAGCCATCAGAAAGGTTGTAAGGTTATAAAGTTGAACACATAAAAAAGCCAAACATGTATTTTCTTCTCTCTCTAGGGCTTTGGGACTAGGACTGGAGTCATCAGCATAAGAGCAGAAGCAGAGACTCATTTTGTAATGGGTCTCTGTATTCAGTGTGAGCAGAGAAGCAGAGACCAAACCTGGCAGTGGAGTTACTGCTTTTTCCTCATAAAGCGCAGGATTCAGGGACATTTACAGTGCAGAGCTCACAACTCTGGATTTTATTTCTTAGCTGACCTGAAAGCAGATAAAACCACTGGCACACAGGTACTGCGAAAGACTCCACAGGTGTTTGTCTGAAGGCTGTGGGAGAAGATGTTCATTTTGGGAAGTTGCCCTTTCTTTCCTGTTGAAGAAAGGCAAATCTGTGTTTTCTCTGGGTCACACACATGCCATAAGCATGCAGAGATAGCCTTTTTTATGACTGACATAGGCATGTGGACTTTTTTACATCTATTTACAAAAGCAAAGACACTGTTCCTTTAAGTATGTTTACAGAGCAGGGCAAACCTCTGTTGTTATTTTGGTCTTGAGTTTGCCATTCTTTTAGAAAGTTAAGGCTCCAAATGGTAACACCATGAGGTAAAAAGCCAGGAAGAAACAAAGGTTTAATCAAGTTTCACTTAACATTTGCACTTATTTCTTTAGTATAGTGGAGTTAAAACTCTCTGCATTTGACCAACACCCCAGCACCTGAGGTAGGCAGGCCAGAAGCAAAACTCTATTTATATGACCTCTGTTTTATTTCACTGCCATTCGGTGAGGACAATACCAAACTTCACAGATACTTGTTACTCCATCCACTTATGCTGAAACAAGAAATCTCACCACACAGTGCCAGAGAAAGGATTTCCTAGTTGAAATAAGGCAATCCTCATACACAGTTTTGCAACCTGCCCACCACACTATGAATTCTCACACAGAGCTGTGGAAATGTGCAAAGGCAGAACTGTCTCTGAAAAGAGGAAGATTTTGAGATATGAGAAGTCCAGGCCATCTCTGTGCACTCATGGTCTCTACTCTCCATCTCCAGGAAATGAATGCATGCAGCCTGCAGAGTTTAATTCTCTTTTGGTTTATTACTATTTAAAAATCAGGTTTTGTATCCCCTTCTACAGAGGCTTCACCTTCCAACAGAACATACAAAAAATACACACAATAGAAAAAAAAAGATAGGTAGGTAAGTTGCTTTATACAAACAGGTCCCTAAGAACCCAAAAAGGCTAAAACAGGCTCGGTTTCAATAGAAGCAGGCCCATAAATAGGCAAGAGACTTCATTCAAGTAGGGAAAGAGTCATCCATCCTCACCTAAGATCCTTTCTTGCTCCACTGAAGACAATGGGAGAATTCCCAGCAACTTCAGTAGAAGCAGGATTGGGATTCATCAGAGCCAATGACAAACTTTTCTGCTCCTTCCCTTCCAAGGCACTGTCTCTTCCGTATGGCGTGCAGCCAGGGGAAAATACCAGTTTTCCTGGCTCATCCCACACTCATGTTTCAGTTGTTCACTCTACAAGACATCTAAGAACAGCCTTTTATTTTCTCTCTTACTCTGGTATTTGCACTAATTGCAGCAAACTTTCAGATTACAACAGTACCGAAGAAAAATTCTGAGCCCAAGAGCAAGGCTTGGTTGATTCCTTAAGAGCCAGCAGTCAGTCTGACAGCTTTGCAGAGGGCATGTAAAATTTGCCTGGAGAAGGCACCAGTTTGTAGACACAGCAGCCAAAAAGGTATTAGCAAGCATGAGATTGATTTATTATAAAATCACTTACCCAAGGTCACTATGTGACTGCAGGATGCTCAAGAGCATTTATGGCTGCATGAAGTGACTCCATGGTCCACATGGAACACAGGAGCTGGGAGGGAGTCACTGGCACATCAGTGAGTCTCCAGGTACCTCCCTCCTTCAGCATAGCTTGGCTCAGGTCTCCAAAATTGCAGTACAAGTATGGAGGTCACTCAGGAAAAGCTTTGTTCACATAAACCCTGAGAGCAGATCAATAGTGCCAGGCAGTCTTTAAATAAATTTAAATATCCCACCTTTCAGGAAAAATGTGGCCAAATGTTTGTTTAACTTTGCATTACATCTGAAGTCAGTGAGGCCAAACATTTGTGACAGAGTTCAGCAGCATAATTGTGCAGCACAATTTGGCACATCAATTAAACATTGGCACGTTCTTACCCAAAGGTTATCATCATTTCATCTCACAGACAGGAACACAACACAGGAAGAGGCTAGAGATGACACAGGGAGTTAATTCTTGGCAAACAGGCCATCACTGCCTGCCACCACAGAGAGCACAGCTGTGGTTTTTCACTGACATGCCATAACCATTCCAACCATCACCACAACCCCTCACAGCCAGGGCTCCTGCTCCTGGGCTGCATCACTCTGCAGTTATGTCATAGCACTCTAATTTTAAAGTGGTGCTTCTTCTTTTTTCTTCTCAGCCAAATAGCTCCTGCTTTGTTTCAGAGCCAACAGCTCTTTGCAGAGCTGCACACATCCGAGCAGGCACCACACTGCACAGGATGTGTGGAGGGTGAGGATGGAAGCAGCAGGCACACAACACTCTGCCAGTGCTGGGGCTGACTCTGTACCAGTACCTGTGGCTGCAGCCCAGGAGCACTGCCTGTCCCCTCCCTCTGGATCCCAGGCTCAGTCCTCTGGAACATGCTGCCTTCTCACAGGGACAGGGAGCTGTAGCAGATTGGGCTGGAAGCCAAATCTGTTCCCAAGGGCTCATTCACAACAGCTGAAGGATCTTGTTATGAAAAGGATGTTCAGGACAAAAAAACGAGGTTCTTTCAAGAGACACTGGAGCCTTCCAGAATTTGTTTTCCTTTTTAAGTTTTCCTAGTGGGTTTATTTTTTCCCCCTCTTTGCTCATTTGTTTTGTCTCTCAGGGCAGAATTGAGAGCCTAAGCTCAGAGATTCACTGTGAGCTTCTGCTCTGTTCAAATAAAACTCAGGTATCGTGCCCAAGAAAAAGGTGAGCAGTACTAAGCTGGCTTCATTTACATTTGGGTATGGACAATGCTGTTAAGGTATAATCATAATGCTGAAAAATCCAGCACATTGTGTTGTTTGGCACTTGCTCTCAGATTTTATGCCATGGTGACTATTGAAAATATTTTATTATTTTTGTGGATGGTAAAGAAAAACCTTTCCTGTTTCATTACTTAGAATTTTTGTGGCTGTTTTTTACTTTGTCCATTTATCTCTCATGAAACCCAAGGAGAGCTCTTGCTCTCCATTCATTCTTCCAACACTGAAGTCTGGAGTTCCTTTGAAGTTTACTTTGGCATCTACTTCCTCAAGCAAGCACCTTAAAAAAAATTAAAGCTGAAAGTGGTACCCCACTCCCGACTCAAGACGTAAGTTTAGATACTGAATTCTAGGAACAAAGATTTAGTGAAAAAACAAGACACTAAAGTTACAACAGAGCCTACAAAATCTAGGTTAGCTTTCATACTAGCAATTCAATTAGTTGAGTTATAGACATTCAGTTACACAGCTCTTCTATTCAAGTCATTCCTTACTGCTGACAGCAGTTGAGGGAGGAACAATAATTTCAGGGAATACATGGGAAATAACAAATATTCCCTAAGTCACTGGCACTCAAACAGGTCTAAAATTGTGACTGGGCATTTACAATTATTCAAAAGATTGGTAGGAAGACCAACTCCACACCATCTTAATTGTTCTAGGCTTTAAAAACCAAAAAAACCCCATCCCCCCAACATATAATATTTGCCCTACTATAATTAAGGCACTGGATTGAGAGAAGGAAAGATCTGTGTTCAATTTCTGGTTCTGCTATCAATTTCCCATATCATCATGGGCAAATCACTTAGGATTGAGAGCTCACATGCACACTGCCATGTTTCAGGTGAGCCATACTGTTTGCACACATTTAAGACATGACAAGTGCAAGGTCATGTCATCTAATTTAACTCAGTATGGAATAAATTCACATTAAATTGCTTTACCTTGCATTTTTTCTGGATTAACATTTATAAATTCAGGCAACAAAAGAAGCCTGAGAAGTTTATACCCCCACATTTAAGACAACACTTAATCATGCATGCAAGTGGTTTTTAGTCCTTTATCTTTCACTCATTCTCTTATAAGCATCTATTCCTTTCTTGACTGTCTTTAATATTTAGATTATGAATGACTGAAGATATTTTCATCATACCTAATACACAAGGCTTGAGCCTCAGATGAGAGGTTATGGGACTCCTATAATACAAACAAATACTACAAGTCTGATTATATAAATTTGCAAGAACTGAAGTTTCCTTCTTGACATGTGCACCAACTCAAACATTGGCTTTCAGTCCCTCCAAAGGGGAAGGCAAGGAAGAGAGGGTGGCCCAAATCAGAACTATCATCTACACACCAATTAAAAATAAAATGTAATAGCAACAAGCTGCAGCTCAAGGCATGTTACATATTTCCCTTTGAACTCTGAACTGTGAGGCTGAGTTTTCTGTTTGGATCTGTCTCATGTTCTGTAAGAACCAGGCATTTCCCAAAGTACAGAATAGAAAAAAATTTGCGTGTAGATTAAATTACTGTCCAGAAAGGAACAGTATGCCCCAAAGAAGCAAAAAGCTCTGAAAACACACCACAGCTAAAGATCTTCCCAACTTCCTACTGGCACTAGCCTGCACCAGCCTCCTGTGTTGGTACAAATCTCTCCCATTTACACTAGGATGATCTGGAACTGTCATTTCAGGATTGTTAACCCCCTGCCTAATTGTTTCCCTGTCCACTAGACTGAGAAGTAAGTAGTTTTCATTCAATGTATTCATGACAACTTAGTAAGCATTTTCTTTGACAAGCAGAATACACAGTGTTTTCGAAGGCTTCGTTTTCAGATAAAGGCTTTTGTTTCACCAGATCAAATCCTGTAGCATTCAAAATTAAATTCTGATAGATGCAGCCAAAATTCAACCCACTTGTAACACTAAAGTCAGGGAGCTAAAGGCAGGATGAAAGTATTCTATACTCTGGACTTAGCTTTTGGAGTTGAATGTTATGACTAATGCACCTTTGAGTGCATATAGGAACACTGGGGACAAAAACTTCTGCCTTCAACATACAGCCTCAGTTCAACTGAAGTTTCCCTTGTGGATTAATTATGAGCTATTAGTAAATCAGTGACTGCAGCTGCATTTGCTAATCCCAACGAATTGTTGTGCTGACTGGAAAGCCTCCTCTCTCCTGATTTGCTTGGCAGCTTACAAGGTTGTCTCAGCACTAGATTTGTAAGGTACTTTAAAATGTTTTGTCACTTTTCTAAGATGTTCTGTTTTTACCTGTCTACTAATCTTACCAGTACAAGAGCAATTCCATGAAGTTTTAGTGGTGGGGTTTGTTTGCTTCACTGGTTTTTCCTTTTAAATGAGGCTCATACCTATTCCAGGATTCTGGGAGGAGATGACTGGAGAAGAACATGTCCTTCAGTCTCCCAACACAGATTAATAGCAAAACATCAAGTCCACTGCAACATGCTCTCAATTTAGAAAGTGCTGGTGCTATAAAGAGAAAGCCATTGATTATTCACCCTTGATTTATAATAGTTGAGAGCAAGTACAAAAAGTAGCTTCTTACAAGAGGGAATCTGGGTCTTCTAACTCAGTAGAATTTAGAATGTAATTCCAAAATCCATATACTTACAAAGGCCTCTCTAATTGTAACATAAAAACAAATTGGGAATATCAGTTAAGCATCAGCTGCAGGGTTTGGATTAGAAGCACCTGGGCAATGCAGGCTGTGGTACAAGAACACTTTGTGTCTCTGTGCATGTTTACACAGACAGATCTCCTGCAGCAAATGAGAACCTGGTCCAAAGGGTCTGTCCTGCTCCAGCACTGTACTAATCATGGAGATAGATAGTGTTTATGGGATGCAAGTTTGGTGCAGGACATGGGCTCTTCAGACTGGCCATTTTAGAAACATTCAATACACAAAGCAGCTTACCAAATCACTACTTAAACCTTTGCTCAATAACTCTCTCAACAATTGTGATGTAGAGAAGATTCTTTACAGATAGAAAATTAAGGAATAAATTCAGGAAACTGTTCTATGTGACTTTGAGCATCAACAGCAGAACCATAATTAAAACTCAGAATATTCCTAACTCCGAACCCTGTGTTAAACAACATTTATACCTGGGTTTGGTACATAAAACCGTGACTAGTTACATGGAAGGAAAGGGAGGGTCAAGAAAGGACATTATTTCTGCACAAGTGGTATTTTCAGATTAAATGGAATGTCCAACAGCATGGAGTGCAGCTTCTTTGCATTTTGTAATCAATTATTTTTCAAAGATATGCTGTTTGCAATTCCCACCTCATTTGGAAAAGAAAGGATTTACAGTGGCTTTTGCAAACCTGACTAGAGACAGATCAGGAGAGCACGACTGGCCAAAAAGCCCAGCTCACTGAGAATACAGCACAGTGCAGAGTGGGATTCACATATTATTTACTGGCTCTCATTTGCACACCTTTTCGACAGGTGGCTAAACTGCTCAAAAACCAGACAAAACGAGGGGATGCAAAGTAACATACTAACTTCTTTAATAGAGTCCAATCCAATTAAACCAAAATCACTCTGTGAACCCCTGGGTTTATTCACACTAAACAAGTCAGTGGTACATAGTGTTAACCCGATAGCTGATCGTGTTCATCCCCTAGGTCCCCACATGAAAAATGAGCACCAGTCAACCAGACTGTAATGGTATTTTTCCTTCCTTTTTTTTTTTTTTCTTTTTTTTTATTTTCATAAAAACTATTTCTTTCATAGACTTAAAACAACCAACTAGCCAAGTTATTAATTATGGTACATCTAAAAAAAATATCATACTAACCCTAATGTGACTGCTGCTTTACGAGTGCTCTGTGTATCGCCTTAGACTGGCTTTTCAGTAGCAATTCACTACAACAGGTCCTAAAATAATAATAATAAAGAATTAAAAACCTGACAGCAAGTTTAATGGTCAAAAGTAATAAAAACAACCTGTTCTGAAAGGTGATTTTTCTCAGCAGTTCAGTCCTGCTGCAGCACTCACAGCCTCACAAAGGCAGAAGAGGATCAAATTCTCTCACCTTCTTTAAATGTTTCTGGTTTTAAAAGGACAACTGCATTGTAAACCTGCTAGGAACCATGGGGCATTTTACTTAATGTTATATTCAATAATGGGTCTGTTTTTTAAACTTACTGTTTTTCTGGGGGAGTTTAGGGAGGGCAGGGGAATAGAGAGAGAACAAAATCACAGCTCCCTGTAGCTGCAGCTCCCCAGGTGCCTTGATCACTAAGACTGCCTCATTCTCAGACCAGTGCTGGTAACTTTTGATTACTCTCAAAGAACACAAAGAAAACACCACCAGCAGCCTCTAAAGCTCCATTTGTTTTGGGTCATGTCTCCTATTCAAGGCCACCATCTTCTGTAATTTATCAGCTAAAGAAGCATTTTCTCCCTCTCCCCAGTGAAGGTTTAAAGGTGGGGTAGGGCATGAGACAAAGAAGGAAGCTAAAATGAATAAAAAAATTCTCAGCTATAGAACCAAATTTCATTATTTCCTCTTTCATTCACAGCATCTTATCATTATAGCCAGACTGCTGCATTGCTTTGTTAAGATCCAACTGATCTCATTTCCCCTCTGGCCCCATTGGTTGCTGGTCGACCTCTGGATCCACTAGGGATGATGCAAATGCTGACTGGACGATCTGAAACCCAAACGACTCCAGAAGAGACATGTTCTGTTGGGGTGAGAAGGGGGATCCCAGAGCAGGACCCAGGTCCCCCAGTGGGCCACCAAGGGCTCTGACGTGCACTTTCTGTATGTGTTTGTTCAGATAAGACTTTGATCTGAAAAAGCTGCCGCATTCGGGGCACGGGTACTTCTTCTCTCCTTCCATCTCCATTTTGTTTTTGCTGACTGCCAGGTCACACGAGAAGGACCCATTGGTGCTCTGTTTCTCAGGAGTCTTGAGGTCACTGGTGTCAGAGAGGTCTCCATATGAATCAGAACTCTCAATCGGGTCCGAATGTGAACATTTCTGGCCTTCTACGGGAAAAAGAAAAGAGAGAAGTTTTCAGAATCTTGGCTCCTAAAGGAAGATATTTAACATGCATTAAAATAAGTTAATTGGTTACCACCTGATCACATTAATGCCTGTCACAACAGAACAATACACACTTAACATCCAATCCCTCATGTCCTAAAGCCCTTGAGCATAGGTCCCCTTTCCAAACCACCAGGCTGCTATCAGAGCAACAGCTGGGGTTTCATTAGGGATTTGCCATGGTACTGAATGCAACCATACGGGTCCCTAGTTCATATAACACTTCTTCAATCCCAAGGATGTCTCACAATGTTTACACCTCACACACTACAAAGGATGGACCTAATGATGAGTTTTCAACTGTATAGTTCACTTGCACACTTCTGAAATGCCGTTGATACTTTGGGGGAGAGCCTAGAAACTTCAAGAAGTACAACAGGCTGCAGCAAGATGTGAAGAAACCTGGAAACACTCAGCAAAACAGCAGTGAGCTACTGCAATTTAGTAAGTGCAATTCCATTTAGTCTCAAGGAACTCTTTTTCACAAGTGCAACACCCTTAGAAGTTAACTTCACAACCTAAAATTGTTCTATATTTGAATACTGCAGTGTGAAATAGCAGAGAGGTTAGGGATGTTATTTAAGTTATTTGAATATATTTCCTGGCAAAGCCATTGGTATGTTTGGAGTCTTCCCCATTCTCCTCTGGCATTATGCCAAGGAAGTCTGTCCACACTTTTTTGCTCAGTGCCTGTGAATGAGCGTGAGAAACCCAGACGCGCTCACTAAAGGAGTCTCTGAATACAAACAGGCTGTACCTACTATTAACTCTAAGAGACCAAAGAACCACTTGGCACAACCCAAAAGACAGATTTGCTCTGGACTCAGCATTACAAACCCAACAGGATATGCATGAAATCAATACACCACTGAGCTGGAATAAACCTCTTGTTAAGTCAGCACACCACCCAAAACTAAAGGGCTTCTGTAGTAACCCTATCAAGACTTCAACAGAAAAAATTACACAACTTGAGCTTTCTGCTGGCATAGTGTTTGTTTAACCCAGCCCGCTGTGTTCTCCTGGGCAAGAAAAAAAACAGGACAACCATGGCTTTGAAGAATTTTCTGATGTTTCACTTTCACCAGGAATACTGACAGCTCAAACCAAGAAGCAAAAAACTATTCTACACAGGTAAACACACTGCTTTACTTATTCAGAAGTTAAGTACTCCTCAGCTATGCTTACAATAACATCCTTTTATTCCCCCCCACCAAGTTAAATGAATGCCAAAACAAGAAAGCACCAGTACCATTATCCCCCTTCACGTCTTCTCCCCAACAACTGCATTTAGAAGTGTAAGTTTAGCTACAGACAGCTGGCTGCATGTACAGTACGGCTCCTAGCAAAACCAGAAACAGGGTTTGACTGACGCGAGATTCAAGTGCAGTGGGACTAACAAATTTGCCCTCAGGCAAAATTCAGATGCTGACTGCTCCAAGGAAGAGGGTCAAGATGAACTAACAGCTTTTTCAATCTTCCAAATTGAAGAAGCTGCCAAAGCTTTACATACTCTTCTGTGTCCATTTCCTTCCCCTAGACTTGTTAAATCGGCTATCCAGTGACAGGTATTACATCCTACGTGATGCTATGGAATTTCTCTGCATCTCCCTAAGCTTCTCTCCAGTATTTCCCTGTCCTTCCTCCCTCCCCTTTCTCGTGCCCAGCCCAACACCCCACAACACAAAGTTCTGCACAGAGCAGCAAGGTGCAGAGCAGCGAGTCTCTTGCCTTTGATGCCATAGGTCCTGACGCAGTGGAACGCTGCTCCCCCATTCGGGATGGACTCCTGGTGCCTGGAGACCTGGGGAAGGGGAACACCGTGGTGGGTTTTAACATGGACCTTTAAGTAGGAGGCAGAGGAGAAACCTAAACAAGATAAAAGGAGATGAGATCCTGCCACCAGCAAAGACACACATCTGCCTTCCCTGTTCCTTTAATCTTTCTCTTGCTCCTGCTCCCTATTTTAAAGCTGCTGCTCCACCAGTTCCCTCTGACATGCTCACGTAGGAGTCCTGTCATCCTCAGGCAGTAAAGCAATGCACACTTTTCATCAGACTCAGCTTGCTTTTTGTTAGTCACAAAGAGAGAACAGCCTCCTTAAAAACAAATTCTGTCTAAGCAAACCTAGCAGGTGACATGAAACTTTCTGGGAAAAAAGGCAGAAGAGACATCATACAAAAAGGCACCCATGTCTCTTCACCATTTTCCTGCTGTTTTATTTATTTTAATTAAAAATGCTTTTTTCACCTGATAATACATTGGAAGATAGTTCCAATTAGTTGATTTTGTGCTGTTAAGATCTGAAGGAATGCTATTTAGTAACAACCCTTGTTGGTTTAGTGTGCTTTTCCCTTAGGTTTCTATAGCACTTATAGTGACTTCTAGAAGGCAGAAAGCTGAAACTACTGACTTTTTAAGTTATACACTTTTGCTCAATAGTAATTTTAAAAAAAAAAAATTTCCTGCAGTCAGCTCACCCTGAGTTTAAAAAAATATACTAGAATTCATATTTTGTCTACAGTTAACAAAAAGACTAAAAATAAATTTCAGTATTTTGATTAGCTCTGATCTATAAGCGCCAAACACTGAAAATAAAAGCATATATATCAAACAATTGATTTCTGAACAAACCAATTTTTTACATTTGTGCATGTGCTTTTTAAAATGCTTCTTTAAGTCTCGTGTAGTTTTTCTTTAGTGCAATGAAGTATCTCACATATACTTTGGAAAGTTTTCCAATTCAACCTCAGGAAGATTTACTGCAGTTACATTTGGACCATATACGAGGCACAAGGAGGACAGAGTTTTAAAGAGTTCCTACAGAGGTAAAGCTGCCACCACCAACCAGCTTAATTTTCTGTTATACTTTGAACAGAGTATTGTGGCACTTTCATGTTAGAAACATTTTCCACTAACAACTAAGAACATAACACGAGGTTCAGCATCACAGA
The DNA here is from genome assembly GCF_017590055.1 of Onychostruthus taczanowskii. Taxonomy (NCBI): domain Eukaryota; kingdom Metazoa; phylum Chordata; class Aves; order Passeriformes; family Passeridae; genus Onychostruthus; species Onychostruthus taczanowskii. Next base: position 1,994,266 of record NW_024504122.1, read on the forward strand.
CCCAGAGCTGCAGGTTCCCTTTCTGGAGAGAGAAAACCCAAGCCCTAGATTCCTTTAAACCAATATAGCATTTACAGCACAAGTCCTTGCAAGAAAACTTTCATAACAATAATTTCCTTAAAATATGAGTAGGTATTCTACCATAAAGCCATTTTTATAGTGATATAACTGCATTTACATTTGGTGATATATAATAATATATTAGGAATGCTGCAAACCAAACACTACACACCTCTCTGGGGTGGATTTTCTGACTGCAGCTGTTAGTTTCAGGTGCTGAATTTAATAATGAATGTGGCTTTACACTAGATTTCCCTATGCCTAGCACAAAGAATATCCCTCTACCCTGACTATTATCCAGAGGTTATTAAGAATTATATATACAGGACCTGCAAAGCAAGAACTCCACAGCAACCTGCTGAAGGAAAAAGGGGCAGGCTGCTGAGAACGAACAAGAGGTAGTTACTGTGGACCCCTGAGCTGAAGATAAAAGTACAGAAAGTAGATACATCACAACTGGAGAAACCAAGAACATATGACTCTCAAAATACAATGGAGCAGAATCACCAAGGCCAAGTCATTCATGGAATTAATGTAAAGATATTATCCTCTGAAATAATGCAAGACCTACCCTCAGACACAAAACGCTGCACTGAAAATCTCACTGGGCAGCAAGAGAATGTATTCTTACAAATACCAAAAATTCACTGTAGACCTGAAAGAACCAGTCTTTGACTGCTAGAGAAAAGGGCACAGTGTACAGATATAATGGTGACACTTCCACCGGTGAGGTACTTTCCTTATTTCACACATGTGGCCAATAACCACATGCATGCTGAGATAAACCTCTTTGATGCAGCAATGCATTAAAATCTCACTGCCAACCATTAAAAAAGGACTACAATGCAGGTATTCAGTGTTTTTCTACACCACAACTGACACAGGAAAATCTGAACTTGTCATCTCTGCACACAGGATTTTTACTGAACTCTGCAGTTCTATTTGCAGAGTACATTGTTTTATAGAATGAAAACTGCTGCAAAGTGTGTTAGCTCCCCTTTATGCACTTGGCACATGAACATGTGAGTCATCAACTTCCATCAAAACCATAAGAATACCAACTGTTTCATGGGAAGCTGTTTAAAGGAGACTTTTTGGGGGCGTTTTCATCCTGATTTTTTCCTGAAGCACTTAGCACTGGCCTTTTTATCTCCACCAGACTTTAATTATGAATGCCTGTCCTAGGAAGATGGGGGTTTATAGACCATAATCCTTCACTCTTAAGTCTCTTTCAGAGCAAAGTCAGACTAATCCAGAGGATAAAGTGGCAGTGTTTCTCAGAGCAGGAATGTATTTATTGCTTTACTCATACACATCTCTCCACTTTGCAAGACAGGTTATTTCTTCATACCAGAAGAACCAATATTAAAAACATGCATAGAGAGGAAATGTACTCCTTTATATAAATGGGACCTGCCCCTTGATCTCTTAGATAGTATCTATAAGGAGATAAACTACAGCAATAATTGCAGGATAACTCCTTTATATAAATGGGACCAATGGGACCTGCCCCTTGATCTCTTGGATAGTATCTATAAGGAGATAAACTACAGCAATAATTGCAGGATGCTCCTTGTTCAAAAATTTTAATTTGGGTTTAGCTGGAACATGAGGAGAATGTGTCTTTATTTACTGGACTCTGTCCCTCATGAAATATGCAAGAACTCAGCAGTGGGGGGGCAGGGGGGGAAATTCTCATTTGTGATTTGAATATTTACCCTTTTCCTAACTAATTTGATTCTGTGAAACAAACAATGTGCATGTTTTTGAAACACAACCCCAAACTTCTGAGTTGCAGGTGTCATTACTAAGTACCAAAGTCATTAATCTCTTGAATACTTTGAAAAAGCCCACACAAGCAAATAAAGTTCCTAAGGATGGTAACAGATTGTGTAACAATGCAACAGGAGCATATCTTCTTTATTTAAACTGATTAAAGAGAATTTGTCTAAAAATGTGAGGCTTGAGGATTAGTTTTTTTAAGCACATTTTAGACAAATTCTTTAAGAAAAAAACCCCACAACAACAAATTACCAAACCAAAAAAGAAAAGGAAAAAAAAAACCCCAAACAAAAAAACCCCAAAATCCCAGGGAAAAAAAAAAAAGAAACAACATCAACTCCCAGAGAACCACTTCACTGTTTCCCTGATTTAACAAGATTTAATTACTACCATGATTACTCTAAGCATAAAGACTTGGAGTAAGAAAACAACCTGGAAAAAACATCAAATCACAGCTGGTAGTTTTTTAAAATTATACTGCCACATTGTAAAAGACACAAGTATGATAAACAAATGAACCACATGACATGGCAAACTACTGGCTACTGCTTTCTGCCAGGTACCGAGTTCCACCCCTATCTCCTAAAGCCATTAAACCTTTAAAACAAGATGGGACACTTCATTAAGTTCCACAGAAAAGCCTTCAGTCCAGTGGGATAAACTGAGGGAGTCTGTCTTTAACACCAGCAATGTCACCTTTTCATCCACTTTTTTTTTAAGTGGCCAGCATCCAAAATCCTCTCCACAAGCAGCTGGAGCTTGTAGAGTATTCTTGCTTGACAATTACTATATCCAGAGGCTGACAATTACTATATCCAGAACCAGCTAAGTTTCAGTTAAAAAATACATCAGCACATTAGCCAAGGGAAGAATAAACAAACTCTCTTTGCACAAACACCTCAGCCATAGCACAGCTGTGATGAGGTTACTGTGTGTGGCTTCTGACTACACCAATGCCTATCAAATAGATATTTCTAATCCAGAAATTTTCCATTAGACTTCATCTTGCCAGGCTCTACAGTTTAAAAAATAATTATTTAAAACAATGAACATTATACTTTGATTCTAGAACACCCGAGAGTAAAAATTCTACTGTCATTGATAATAAATCTATAATCAAAACTTAAGAGCATAAAAAATGAGTTTACAACACAATTGTTTGACAAATCCAGTCTGTAGCTTACCATTCCTATGAATTTTCACACTTCCTATGAAATTTAACATTATTTATTATTCATAATTACATTTTTAAAATCCTGATGCAAACTGAAATTCACAGCAGACAATTCTGACAACCCCCATGAAATACACAAACTGTAAGAAGAAAGTAGTTGCTTAAAGTTTGCTGTACAACAGGTTCCCTATCCTTCTACAGAGAAATATATATTTTATTTAAATTCCCACTGTACATTTAGACTTGTAAAATGTGAATAAACCACTCAGTCATTTTATTGTTTGAATGCCGGGTCTGTCTTTGTCACACTGGCTCCATTTCCAAAGAGCTGCAGTGACATCCAGTGGTAGTCAAGCTGAAATTCAAGCTTACAAATCGTGGAAACAAGACAATTCCTCCCAACCCATCTGAGTTTCTGTTTGGCACTATGTTCAACGGAAGGAGAGCAGGACAGCACCTGGATCTCAAACAATATCTTCCATGTTGCTGCCACAAAAAGAATCGGGACAAGCTTAAGCTGTTTTTCAGAAGCCAGGCCTTCAGCTGAAAAGGAGGGCAAGCTTCATTTCACACCATCTACCCGGAGCTTCAAAACGTGAAGATTTTCAACCCAGATGCCTTTTCCATTCACAGTGATAACATCACTTTCAGGATTTACAGACTGTTCAACTAGGAAACACTTCCCTTGCAATTTAATGTCTCATTACTCATCAACTCTATAAGCTCCCTGTACAGTCTGCACATTAAACACAGAAGAGCTTTATTTTCTCAAAAGATTTCACCTCTCTTAAACTAGAAAAAAGAACATGTCAGGAAAAAAGACCCATGAGAAAAAACAAAATCCCAAAACACAGCAGCAATCTCTTCTAACACCTACTAGCCATGTATACATGTGTGAGCCAAAAAGGCATTTTGAAGTTGTGAATTAATCCCTCAAAAAAAGACACCAATAAGTCAAAATAATTTTTCCAGCTTGCCTTACATCCTGCAAAGCCTAAATTTCCACCTCTCTCCAACTGAAGAGTACCACAAAGAGATGGAAAAGCTTCACAAGCTTAGTCATGTGGCTTAGTTTTACATAGGGCTGCACGGAGCATGGAATTGGACCTGGTGATCTTTACGGGTCCCTTCCAACTGTGAAAAGCTGTATTTGTACAAATAAAGGTAAAACCACACTTCTAGTGCTCTTTACAAAGTATGTTTTAGAAATGTATACTAGTACAAAGCAATTAAGAGGGAGAAGCAGCTTGACTCTATTGCACCAGGAGGTTAAGTAAGAGTTAGTAACACAATGTAGATTTATGCTTAGTGTATGATTCTCAACTTGATGTGCATTTCAAAGACACAAAAACATTCTTCTTCCAAACTGACTGCAAGGGCTCAAGTCTAATCAAGTATAGAAAAAAAAAAAGTATGTTGAACAGCAGCAACATAAGGCAACTTATCATGATTATTGTATAGGGATCTGGCTATTTAGCAAATAAAATTTGCTTCAGATTTAAACTGTGTTTCTTTGGGAACTATCTGCCATGTGAAAAGGCCAGAGCTGTACTCCAGCAGTTTCAGGGTTAGGTACTCAGTAGAAAAAGCAGAGTACGTACACAAATAGGGTACAACCTCCTCCTGTTGCAGAGAGTCACGCAGCCTTACAGCTTCCCTCGAGGGCTGCCCCATCCCAGTGGAATAAAAAAATAGTTTCTTCATTACCTCGGTTACAGATAGTGCAGAAGTTGCTTGGTCCTTCACTGTGCTTCTTCAAGTGATCTGCCATATATGCTGCTCTCAAGTACTTCCCACACACCTGGCACGGGACTTTGTCTTCGTGACAGGCCAGGTGTGAGCGCAGCCGGTCACGAGTGGCAAAGGAAGCATTACAAGTCTGCAGGTATAATGAGAACCATGTGACTCATCAGCTCTGCTAACAGCACTGACATTGTTGAATATTTTTAGTATTCCTTAGAGTAAATACCTTAGATACTGTGCGAACACAAAAAATGACATGATGCAGAAGCCTTTTTCCCCCGATAAAAAATTCAGCAAACCAACTCATTGCACAAGACATAATGTTACTACTCAAAAGAATTAAAGCAGCAAGAAAACAGCTCTGACACACTACAGACAGTAAAACTCACACCAAGTTAGACTTGTAAGGTTTTACTCCTTTCTGAGGATGAAGATACTAAAATTTTAAGTAATATTTAACGGAAGAAATAGCAGAAACCACTTTGCTCTGTTTACAATAAGTTCTGCCATTTCACTGAGCCATTACAATCACTTTAAACCACTCAAATGTCCTCTTTGTCATTTGCCTAAATTCTACTCTTTGATGAGATAAATCTAACTACAGTACACAGAATTCTTTTGGAGTGTGAAGACATACAAACAAAGGATCACAGAATTATCTGGGATGACAACATGACGAGAGACAGTAGAAGAGTCGTCCTGGTATCCCACAGCAGCAGTGCAGACAAACCGTAGAAGTGAAGCCTCAAAACTGAGCAGATATCAAAATAACTGCATGACATTGTAATCTGCTTTAACTTACCCCTGGTCAAGGTATCATATTCCACTTACTGCCACAAAACAAGCTTGATTTGGCATAAGATAATATTGATTCTGTTTGCCTTTCCAGCTGAAATCCGTATGATAAGTGAAGGCTCCCTCCCATTTTTATAACCCCAGCAATGGGCAGGCAGGCAGGCTGTGCCCACAGCCTGTTCTAGTGGCCTGCCAGTTCTGAAAGGCTTGCTCTGTCTCTAATGTGTGAAGGGAAATAAATCACCAGCAATATGCTGCACAAGGGATTAGTTATAGTCTAAACCATTTCACAAGCGTAAGAGGAGAAACAAAAGCAAACACACATCAGAACGACCAGACCAAGCCAGAGCAGTGACATTCAAGAGTGAACAGTGTTTTTGTTTATACCAACTTCGTATAAAATATCACAGTTTTAAGAGATATAACCAGAACCACCAAAGAAATAACATGAGGCCATTCACTGTCTTGGGAACTGGGTATAAGCTGTATTTTTAAATATCAGTGTGTAATTAAACCACTGTTTAACAGAGATAAGACTTGTTAAAGTAACAATCTTAGTAAAATTCCAAAATTATAACTCAAGTAAGTGGAACTGATAATACAGAGGAGGATAATGTAATTACATAAAATTCAGTTAATCAAGAGCTTAATCCAAAAACCATTGAAGGCAGCTGAAAAGCACCTATCAATTTCAACAGGCTTTACACTCATTTGATCCTGTGAGATGCTTAAGTGTAGAAAACTCCCATGGAGCTGAGGCTGCTCTGCAGCTAGTACAAGACTTAACACCCCAGAGGATCAGGACTTAATGAAATTGAAAAGGCAACAGTAAAATTATCTGGATTTCTGTGACATACACAGTTTAACTAGGCCCACCAGACAAAGATTTATAAATTACAAGTATTGAGGTTTAAGAGGCAAATTCTTGAACATGAAAGATTTCTCTTCATTTGTAATCTCAGTACACAGCACTGAGCAAAACAGGTGCAGCTTTCACTTACTAAAGCGTTCTTAGAGGTAAGCACTCAAGGCAGGATTGCAGCACTGATACTAATCAATCTGCTGGGTATCAACTAAAGATACATGACTAGACTATCAACAATGGCAGCCAAGAGATCCATCATCAATAACTCTAAAGCTATAGAGCCACAGGAAGGTCCATACCCAAGCATTGGGAGTGCTTTAGCCAATGAGAAGCAGACCAAAGACAAATCACATAAATACAGCGATGCCAGAAGTAAAACCAAATCTATCCCACAGTGAACTTAGCAAGTTGAAAGCTTAGGCAAAAGCAATATAATAATTTATGTGTTTGATTTCTCACTGTTGCTGCTGAGTTGTGTAAAGCTCACCTTTGGATAAGCTATATAATAAATATATCTGCAACAAAGCTTAAAAACAATAATTAAGTCCAGTGGAGAAAGCAAGAACCAGTTTAGCTGAATCATAACAATGGGAGACAGGACTAGGGTTAAAGAAAATCCCAAAGTTAATATTCAAATAGTTAATATTTATAAAAGATATAGAGAAAAAAAAGTTTTATTTTATGAAAGATGTGAAGTGCTAAATGAGTGCTAAGTATTTGTCATTAATTGTTAATCATAGAAGAAAACTCTCCAGTGCTTTCCTATCAAACATTGCACAGGTATATAAATAGATCAAAAAGAATATATAAAGTTTAAAAAACATTGTTTAAGAAATACCTCTTGAAGTTTCAACTTTTCTATGGATGTGGATGTCTCTGAGCTTATTCCATGGTGGCTGCCATTTTCCTGCTAATAGGCAGGAAGTAAGAGAAATTAGGACAGGAAGAAACTCATTCTGCATTGAAATCAATGGGATACGCACTGGACTTGGGATGCCAATTTAGTTGTGCTTTAATTTAACCAACATTTTTCTTTTTTATTTAATTTGCCTGATGAACAACCTGACTTGTCTCGGAGAGGAGCAAACTTCAGTTTTCTCCCCTTGTTCTTTCATGTCCACAGATTTTCAGATCACTGTTTGCTCCCAAACTGCAGCCTGACTTTCACACATCGACGCGCCAAAGCCAACAGCTTCAGCCCATCCCGTGGGGTCAGTAAATGAGCTGCCCCATTCTGGCCATAAAACTGACTCACTCCTTCTCCTACAGCCAGCACTCAACTGTCAGACTGGGGAAAAAAGGTATCAATTCACCAGTGCAACAATCCAGGGGAAGGATCCAGAGTGCCATTTGCCTGGACACCAAAGCAAATTCTTGGATCTGATTTCTCAGCTGCTTTGGCTCTGTGGAGATATGCCCTAATCTGAGTCTGTCTTAACAGTAATGAAAAAGCTGGAGTCAAGACTTTGGCATCAGGTGCTAGAGGTGCTGGAAGTTAGGATACTTGTGAAAGATCTGTGAAGCACAGCCATTATTTTAGGGGAATGAGTGCAGAATTACAAACTGAGCACTGAAAACTATTGCTGTTGCAGGGATCTTCAGCTTAAAATTGTCCTGTTTCTCATACTTTCATTTTTTCTGAAGTTGGGTTGACATCTCCCCACTTTTGTTTTGGTACTCCAAAGTGTACTGTGATGCCACACCAACAAAACATTATATATCACCAGTTTGCAAAGATACCTAAGAGCTCAGGTAAATGGCCAGTTTGTTTATAACAGAGCACAAATTCCAAAAATGCCATTACAATAGAGGATTGGAGTGCTCTGCTGTTTACTGACAGAGTAATTCTCTTTTCCAGTAAACATAAACAAAGCATGACAATAACAGGAATTTTCAACGGGTACTGAACAGATTCAAAAAGGATGCTCAGTGCTTTTCAGGCTGCTCTCAGGAAGAGCTAATCTGCCAAATAAAATCAATGGAAAAAGGGAAGGGAAAATGGGCAAACAACATGCCAATATTAAGCTATTTTCCTTCTTGGTGGCCAGATCCTGTGTTAGATACATATAATGGAACAGATCCATAACTGATTATGAGATAGTCACAGGGAGAATGTCATCAATTTATTCATCAGTTTTTATATCTGAAACAGGTTTTCAGTGACTACATCCCTTCTGTGGTTTCTACAATGTATAGCAGATCTGTGCATATTCAAGAAGACTTTCTAAATCTGATAGGATATTGCAAAGCATTTTCTGCAAAGACACAAAACGTCACTAACAAATTTTCCGCTCCTTAAGATTCACAAAAAATTAACTCTTCAGGGCTAAGCAATCAAAAATCAAGAACAACCCAAGCCTGAAGGACAATCTCAACTCTGTCTTGATGATTGTAGTCTACAGCCTGTACCTTTTAACTGAAATAAACAGTATACAGTATTATGACACTTTAGATACACAGTAAGAAAGACTGTTCTTGGAAGCTGCTATCACAAAATACATGTGTGCAAGGAAATGGAGCTGAGCTCGGGTGTGCCATCTTAGCTTCCATGTTTCTTTACTTCTGAGCTCTTAGTGTATCCTCTGATTCACCAAAAGTTAGTATTTAATATTCTTCAATCAATGGTAAATTATAAAAGAATGATCAGTCATCAGCTGGCAAAGGACAATTCGTAGCAATCCATGTTATCTGTAAACAGTGTTCATCCAGTAATCTTGGTATCAACTAGCAGAAGACTGATGAGTGTCTGTTCATTTTGGGATGTAAACATTCATCATCAGTTCATCCACAGACCTCTTGCTGTCCCCACACTGTGAATTCTTTCTATGAGTGGAATTTTCTGATTTGTATAAATGTGTACCCATAAATCATCTCGAGACACTTGAGCCAATCTAAGGCTTTATGCAGGACACAGTTAAATCAATGTGACAGCTCTACGGCCTGACTTTCAAACGTGCTGGGCTTTCACAGATCATATGGATGTCAACAGAAACCTTTAGATGGCTCCATATGTCTGGAAAACTTCTCAGGATTCTTAAAATTAGAAAATATTTCAAAACTCTCACAATTTGAAGGAAATATAGGTGTGTCAAAACATGCAACAATGCAGATCAGGAGGCAGCAATCATGTAGGATTTTCTAGGTTTATAAAACGTGGTTAAATATTTTAGAAGAAAAAAATCCTCTAACCTTCACTGTCCTCAAAAGAAAAAAAAATACAATCTTGCTTCATCTTCTTGAAATAAATATTAAATCTTTCTTCAGAAGCCAAGCATGGAGATTATTATTAGCCCAACAACTGTTTTAAAAGTTTGCCCAACATCTCTCTGATGGCAATGTGTGATGGTGGAAGCGATTCTCAACTTTGTTTTAATTGATACTTCCAGGCACCTTTTAAATCTTTCTATAAATGGATTACAAAATATCTTCCTTCATTTGATCTTTCAAACCTTATTAACTATAAAAACTATATACAACATTATGACATTGTACAACAAAGGATATTGTGATGTCATTATTCATATTCTCCCTGAGATAAAAAAAGCTTCCAATTTTGCTCAGTGCAATGTTCTGAAGGCTATGCAATTTTAAAAAACAGTATCTTGACAAGTCATGATAACTACAATTTACTAATTTTTTTAAAGTTATTCTGAAAAAACGAAGTCAGCATTGGAGCCTCCTGATGGCAACAACTGCAATTAACAAAATGGAGGGAATCATCAGTGACATCAACTCCAAGCCCGGGCGGCTGGGTAAGAGATGCAGGGTGAGACTGGGACAGCACAGTAGGGAAGAGCACGTGGTAGAATGGGGAGAGGCAGGAGGACCAAAGCTGTAGATGAGGTGAGAGGGGATGGGAGGGATGTAAAGCAGATGTCACTGTGGAACACTGTTCTTTACAAACATTCATCCCAAATCACATATACATGGTATTTCTACTGGTATTTCAAAACTGTCTGCACACATAAATGCAATGCCAAAGATTACCCACAACACCAGTCTAAACCCCTCCGGCTCCTACCTGACACTTGTGAGGTCTCTCTGAGGTATGCACCTGTTTGATGTGTCCATTCAAGTGGTCTGGCCTTAAAGGAAAATACACATAAGCACACTTAAAACAAATACTAAAAATAAAGTTACAATTTTAACATGAAAAAAAAAAAATGTAAAAAAAAACAAAAAAAAATCCCAGTGCTGTATCTGTGACAATTGTAGTGATACTTAGCTTTCCAAGAACCAGATTGCCAACAACTGGGACTCTACCTTGTTATGCACCCTCTGCAACCTGCTAAAAAGGCAGCATTTTCTCAGGAAGAAATCATGACTGAATGATCAGAGGAAACAGGAAATTCAAGTTATGATTTTCAAACCTGCAAGTCCCCATCCAAAATCCTATTTAGATCTTAACAATCAGGGCACTTTGATTCATACTTGCTGAATATTTGAAAATCACACCCTTTTGGTTTATGTCCTAAACACAGATGTAGAAAGCCAACTTTAAGCACCTCTTGCAAAAAGACTATCTAAACTCTGTTGCTGTGACACATTTTCCACCTGCAAGATGAAAAATACTCCTAACTTACAACTTGGTAGGGAGACTGCATTAATACAAATAAAGCACTCTGAGCATTCCAACTAGAAAGTGCAATGGAAGAGCAAATTTTTACTGTAAAAAGTTAGACCGTTCTTCACAACCAGCAAAGCCTACTTGGAAGAAGAAAGGACTGAAGAGCTGCAGCTTGTCCTGGTGGGAGTTTCTCCTAGTGGGAAGAAAGCTTTTCATTGTATGAGACCAAAACTGCTTGGAAACAAGTTCTCCACCCTCTCCTCCCCCAACTTCCCAGCTGCACCAATGAGAGGGCACGGGATGGAATTCACGCACTGCAGACAGAAAATAGGCTGGACTTTGCAGGGGGGTCCTAAACCCGATGCTCCAGCGCTGGGCTGGAGCGGTGTAACCGGACAGACTGGTTGGGGTCCTTCTGGGTACCTCAAGCCCAGCAACCTCACGTGCTGAGCTACTGAATCCAGGAAAGGACACTAAAATTAGACATCACGCTTCCAACTTCCTTTGGCTGCTCCTAAGAGTGAACACTGAAACTTAAGAGTCTCTAGTTTTCATTCATACTTCGGTTTTACAGATACGCAAACGGTTTTGTTGTTAACTTTTATAACAGCATTCCCACCTGTTCACATTAACTTACTGAGGAAAATAAGAACTCAACGTGTATGTCTCACTTCCCCTTAATGACAAAAGCCTTTCATACAGCAACAGCAGAAATCTTTAAGTGTCAGTAAAAACAATAAAACTTGGCACACAATCCCGGGTAGTGCTATAATAAGAAAAGTACTTTCACTTCTAGCCACAGATGAAATTTTCATTTTTGTGACCTTCCATCACTCAATCTGCAGTCCTTATGAAGATGCATCCCTAATTACTGGCAATTTAAAAGAAAAAGGGGGGGGGGCTGCATTTTCATAATTTATTTCAATAACATAAAGTCCCTCTATCAGAAAGAGAGCAGGGGCAAAATGCCACAATTTACACAGCCTGGTGGCCTTTTGATTTGTTTTCAGATCTCAAGTCCTTCCCTCGCGTCAGAGCAAATCAACTGCTGTAGAAAACCGACTGCTGGTACAGAAATAGCAGAGTACATCCCCCTCCCCCCCACTACTTCTACACTCAAAGCGAGTGGCAAACTTCCAAAAAAGTTTCGAATTCATTAACTCAAGACTACAAGATACCACTAACACAACTACGTGTACCAAACTACTTATTAAATTAGCTCCCACAAACAGCGACAACAAAAAATCAGCAACATTAAATGCACAGATCTTACGTATGTTGCAGGGCAGAAACAGGATCCCCTTCAGAAGGATGTAAACCCAAAGGACACAAAGATCATGTATTAAAAGACACTTGATGCTGCAGCCTTTGAAATCTCACCTCTTCCTTCACATTTGGGTGATAAAAAACATTACGAACTAAGAGAAACGAAGGGAAGTTAAGAAAAAGAAAATTTAAAATGGATACGAGAAAAATAATAATCTTGAGATCTATTATTTTGCACTTCAACAGCACCTTCAAGCTACCTACACATCAGCGATCTCAAGACAGTTCTGTGAGGCAGGTAATTATTTCAATACCCATTTCACAGAAGAGTCATTTGAGGCAGAGACTAACTGATTCGCCCAAGGACACGCATACAGCAACTCTGGGACAAAGCTGGGAATGTTAGCCAGAAGCCAGCTGACTCCCAGTTCAAGGTCTTAATTACTTTTAAACCCTTCCAAGAGACTGCAGAATAGCATCTCAGAGGAAATTATGGAAGTCTCATTCCTTGAAACATTCTGAAGTGGAAGTCAAACTATTCTAAGTACATTTCCAAGGGATAAGAAAGTCAGCTTCCTAGGTCTCTGTTTGTGTCAATGGTCCATAGCAGCACTCTCTTACCTGGAAAAGCCTTTTCCACAGCTCTGGCAGATGTAGGGCTTTCCCACAGAGCCATCATGCGATCGAACATGATAGGACATCCTGTCTTTTCGCTTGAACCGCAAGCCACACACCGGACAAGAGTAAGGCTTCTCGCCAGAGTGTGACAGCTTGTGCCGATTCAGGTGGTACACGTCCCGAAAAATCTTGCCACAGATCTCACATGCCACCTGTTTCCTCGTCCTGCTTCTTTTTCGAGGCGCGTCAGGGTCATCCTGACCAGGAACACCATTTTCACCCAGTCGTGGGGGTGGGATGTCTATATAGCCCAGCTGTAAGCTTGTCACCCCATGTTGAGCCTCGTGCTGCCGAAGACGATTAGCATCTGTGAATACTTTCCCACAGAGACCACAAGGCAGGATACCAGCCTCTCGTAGGCCCCCTGGGCTACCAAACATCATGGAGTCCAAGAGATTGGCTTTACGGGGACGCCCTCTGCCCCTCTTGGTGCTTAAAGTGGGGCCACTAGCAGCAACATTCTGGAAGGGTGAGGCCAGCAGCGGTGGGGACAGAGGTCCTGCCACCATGGGCAGGCGGTCCACACCCTGCAGGACAGGTAGGGAGGACTGCGCAGCGCTGAGCGCAGCCCGCGTGGCCTCATCTTCAGGCATGCCAGCAATGCCGTTGCCATTGGGTGCCAAAGTGGCACCGTTGGTCATGTCAAGAGGGAAGCCGAGGTCAGCGGCACCCGGACGGAACAGCATGATGTCAGGGCGTGCGGGGGGCACGAGGAGCTGCACGTTGGACTGCTTGATGACCTCCTGGCAGATGTCGATCACGGAGCGCATCAGCAGGAATTTGGCGGCCGTCATGAGCTCCGGGAAGCTCTCCAGCCGCACCACGATGCGCGACGTGTAGGCGAAGTCCAGGATGTCTCCGAACACCTTGGAGCTGATGGTGTGCATCTCCAGCTCCCGCCCGCCCCCGGGGGCGCCGCCGGTCGCCGCCGCAGCCCCGCCGGCCGCCGCCTCCGCCGCGCTCCCCTCCGCGCCGCCGCCGCCGCCACTTGCCCCGTCGCCGAGCTGCGCGCTGAACACCGACTCGAAGTACTCGCTGCAAGCGGCCAGCACGGCGCGGTGCGCCGGGAAGCTCTCGTCGCCCACGCGTAGGAGCACGTCGCAGAAGCGGCCGCCGTTCTTGCGCTGCTGGTTGAGGCTGTGCAGCACGTCGGCGCTGTGCCGGCTCACCTGGTAGGTGTAGCAGCCCGACGAGGGGCCGCAGGCGGCGGCCTCGCTCACCCGCTCCATGGGGGCTGCGCCGCCCCGCCGGCGCCCGCAGGGGGCGCGCGCGCTCTCGGGCCGCCCGCGAGGCGCTGCGGCCGCGGAGCCGCCGCGGGAAGGGGCGTGCGCGGCGCGGCGGCTGCAGCCGGGAGGGACGGGGGTCCGGCGGCGGCTCCGGGCTGCCGGCTCCGTCCGTCCCTGTGTGTTTGGAGCGGAGGAAAGATGGCAGCGGCTGCACTTCCTCTTGCACTTTCACCCCTGGGGGGAGGAGAAGGAGGGGGCGATACCACCCCCCCTACAAAAATCCAGCGGGGGCCCCCCGGCTGCTGCTCCCCGACCAAGCGCCGCCGCCGCCGGCCCCGGTCCGGGCCCCGCCCGCTTCGACGCACCCTCACCACCGGCGCCGCAAACTTTCCTCTCTTCTTTGGACGAGAAGACCCCCACCCTATTCACAGAGACCCCCCCTCCAGCCACTCTTCTTCTTTCCCACGCCATGTTATTACCAACAATCCTCAGCCAGAGCCAGCAGGCCGGCCCCCACCCCGCCCGCCCGCGGGGGCTGGGGGCTGCAGTCTCCCCCTTCCCCAGCACCGATCCTCCAATGCCGAGCCGGCAGTGAGGCCCCCCCCCCGCTGCTCACGGGGGTGGTGGGGCTGCGCTCGCCCCCTCCCCCAAATATCCGGGCTGCAGCTCGCCCCCGAGACCCCCCTCCCGCTGGAGAGAGGAGGAGGGGCCGGCGGGGGGGGCTGCAGGCAACCTTCCCCCCTCCCCAGGCGCGAATCGTCCAATGCAAACCCTCCCGGAGCTGCAGAGGCGCAGAGCGGCCCCCACCTCCTCGGCTCGCCTGAGGAGAGCCGATCCCAGAGGGGCCAGGGGCTGCAGCGCAGACCGGCCTCCCCCCGGTCTTTCATTGCATTTCTCACCCCCAACCCCCGTACACGATCAACTCTCAGCCTCGCTAGAGGAGCGAGGCGCCGGCATTGTGGGGGAGGGAAGGGGTACAGCGGGAATTCTTCCAGTGCGAAAATGCCCTCCCCTTGGGAGCGGTTGGGAGAAGCGGTACCCGCGGGCCGGGGGCTGCGGGAGGCACGGGCACCTCAGAGCCCCGAGTGCGTCCATGTTGGGGAAGCTGCTGCCCGCGGAGCCCCTCCCGCGCACCCGGGGTTCCCACGGCGCCCGGAGCGCCCCACGCCCAGCGCGGCGAGGCTCCCGCTCCCTTAAGTTACCCTTCCCCGGGCCCAGGTTAAACGCTCCGAAATGCACTGCCGAATTCACTGCGCGGGGTTGCCTGGACTGTCCTAGTGCTGAATCTTCCCCGTGTGCTCGAGGTCTCCCTATGAAGAGCTGCTATTTCAGCATCTTCGTTATTCATTTGCATCTGAAATCTGCTTTCTGTTTCAGAGAGAGGAATTCTTCTCTACTTTTGAAAAAACATCTCTCCCCCCCCCCCCCCCCCCACATCACACACACACACATTCCCCAAACAGAGTTCTTTGTTTTGTTAAAGACGACGCTTGGAAAAAAAGTGTTCAAGGACACTTTTTTACATTTGTAACATCAAGCCTAATTAAGAATGCTTGGACCACCTATTCACTATCTAATATCGTCACTTAAACTATTCTGTGGAAAATAGTGAACTTGGCGCATGTGAGGGCATCACAAACTACAGAGCCTTCCAAAAGCTCAAACCCAGCACTTGAATTAAATAGTGGTGAAACTGAAAAAGCATTCTGGGTACTGATGTGCAAATGAGCGCACCAAGCTTCCAACTTTCAAAATATTACATTAACACTTAAGGCCACACAGTGCCCTCAGCCTGTACACCAGATTTCTTCTGCTTTCCATAAGAACTGTTTGTCTCTACTGCAGTCAGAATATTACCAGTAACTTTTTATTACCGCACTATGTGTGCGAACACCCTGATATGAACATATACTTTGAGAAATTCGAGGCGGAGTGGTAGCAATGCTGACAAACCCAGCTTAAATACACGCTATTATATAGATAACACAGTGCTCATATTCTCTTAAGTCTGTGTGCCACAGACACACAAGTTGTACTTGCTACAGTGAGGAAAATGATTATGTTTAACTCACTAGCCAGGCTGCAAGCACACACAGACATGGAGCAGCTAAAGAATCTGGAATTTGCTTATCTTTCTTAGTGGCTTTGGACAGTTGTGTGCCTTTCCCCCAGTGGTTTATTAATTTGCTTTTCTTTTAGCCCCCAGCCTCCTGATATGGTTCCTGCTTCCTATTTCAGTTCCCTCCTTGCCTGTTCTTTGTCTCTCCTCTAGGCAGGGGGAGGGGGGTCCTGCCTCTCTCACAGCACTTTCCTCAGAACTTTCTCCAGTTGCCACGGAATGTTCTGGTTTCAGCTTCCAGCCCTCCTGTTTAAAAGGCACCATCCCACACACCCTGCCTGCTTCACTGGGTAAAAGCTAAAAAAACCCCAAAGCACGGCTGTTTCTTGGCAAGTGACCCACTCACACTTGCCACGAGGATGCCAGATCAGCACACTGGGAGCTCACACTCCGAATAGTTGCTGGATGCTTGTTCAAGACGACTGCCAGCACCTTGCAGTCGCGGGTAATCACAAGGACACGGACACAGCCCTTTGCCTTGGCTCCTCAGCACTCTGCCATGGCAGTGGCTGCAGCTCTCCTCTTGGTACTTACAGTCTTTGTGCCCTGGCTCACCGCACCCTACAGCTCCGCCAGCACACTTAAAGGACTGCTGCTTAGAACGTTTTCTGGTCCCAAACTCACCCTGTCTCAGAATATAAGACTATCGAAGCAGTCACTCAACTAGCATTTGTTAAAACATTGCCAAATTTCTTCTGAAAATGAACAGGTACTAAACAAACTGAGCAAAAATTTGGCTCATCACTATGAACAGACTTGTAAGGTGAAGTTCCCTAAATTTAATGTGATGACTAAATGGCATTTTTCCATACATAACTGTGTAAGCAGGCAGGAGTGATTACCTTTGAACTCAATTAACCATCACAACTAGCAACTTACTTTTTGAACACAAAGTTCCAGATAATGTGAAAGAAAGTTTTAAATTTCAATTTTGAAATTTATGTTTTCTGTATCCAATATTTCCTTTCCTTTTTAGATTATTCATAATCTATTTTCTTTGATATCCTCTGCACTGGAATGAGCTGAACTTCTTTTGAATCCATTCCTCTTTTAAATAAAGGCATTTTCTTCAGCTACTTTATTCAGCTTCTCACTATTTCCTGTCTCACTTCTGCTCAAGGGAATTCCTGAGGTGT
The DNA here is from genome assembly GCF_017590055.1 of Onychostruthus taczanowskii. Classification (NCBI taxonomy): domain Eukaryota; kingdom Metazoa; phylum Chordata; class Aves; order Passeriformes; family Passeridae; genus Onychostruthus; species Onychostruthus taczanowskii. Next base: position 2,011,677 of record NW_024504122.1, read on the forward strand.
CCCTAAATGTTTTGCAGCTGCCTGGTGCCTGCTGAAGCACTTTGATTGGTATTTCAATAGTATTAATAATCTCCTTTTCTCCAAACATGTGTGTACCATTTGGGACTCCACATTGTACATTGCTCGCTTCACTGCAGATCAATTGCTACTGGCCTTACTCAGAAGTGCAGACCTTAAATTGGTGTGCAAATATAGGAGGTAACAAAAGACTGTTACAGTTGAATCTGTTCAAACATATTTGGGTATATGTTAATTAGAGTTGAGTCATACCTATTTGTTCAACACTTTCAGCTTGTGAATCTGTGTAGGTTTTGAGGCCACTGAAATTTTTTGGAATTATTATACTCTTTAAGAAGGTTAGTCACTATTTCACAGGGATTATAATATTAGCAGAGACATTTGTGCATAGCACTTGTGCCAGCTAATCAGTCATATGAACCATTTCCTTTCTATGCATGTTCCACAGAAATACACAGCACTGAGCAGTTTGTGGCACACGAAATTTCAGTGAGTAGCTGTCAGTTTTTCTGAGCTTTCACTGATATTTTAATTAACTGCTACTGATATAACAAGCAATTAATTCAGCATTACTTATTCGTTGATTATTACTTAAATTTAGTTTTTGAAGCTGGCTCAGTTTATTATTAGGAATCGTCCCATGAGAATGCCAACCCTAGCAGCAAGGATTCTCAGACTTGGAGACAGCAGTTTCCTCTGTAACCCAAACGTGGGTTTAGTGATTTGTCAGCTTTCTCCTCTAGAAGCAGATGAAAACTCTTTAAAAATACCCAGCACTCTCACAAAACTGACAGCAATAGGATGGTATATGATGCTCTGGAAAGTACACAGAAAGACTTACTTTAAAAAGAGAAAACAGCACTGTTTGGTTTTCCTCTTTTTGATCACTCTCCTCACTGCACCCATGTGCTGTGTACTCTGTGTGTTGCATGGCAGCCCACGACAAAGTGTGGGGAGTTGATGTTAAACTATACAACTTTCAGTTGTTATACTAATTTTACACAGTCTTGGAAGCCAACCCTTCATACTTAATCTCCCTTTTGTTCCCCTCATTTCTTCAGTCTGCTCAGTTTAACTTATTCTAGACTGCCTGAAACCAAAGCAACCTGACCCATTCAAAACAAGATTGCCACATTAGAGATCTGTGCAACGTGGAAATACAACCTAGGATTCCATCTCGTTGCCTCCCAGTGAATTAGGCATTCATGCCTACCTAAGCAAACCTGACAGACAACTTTTTCTCCTAAAACATACATTACAATACAATCCTAAATATGCAATGCAAGCACAAAGGTTTGGTATTTACAGATTAACAGCTAAACTACTGTGCTCTTCGCCAGGAAAACTCCTACCGAGATAACAAGTAAACTGGCATAAAAAAATTAATCCTAGAAGACAGCTAGGAATTGCTACATCTTTACATTTTACAACATTCAAAAGAGATGCAACTTTCTGTCTCTTGGTTCAAGAGTTAATTAAGATGTGAATTGCATCAATTCTCAGAGTCACTTCACCTCAGGCAATCAGTATTATGCTTCCATTGAAGATTCAGCACTATTGATTTAAAAAATCTTACCTTTTGATGGAACGTTTTCAAAATATCTTTCCTCCAAACAGTCATGAAGCTGGCCCTTAGTCAACTCATTATAGCTCATTATAGTTTTGTCTCTCCTTCAGCATGAGCAGTTCTTCCCTGAAATACAATGATAGGGTTAATTAGCAGCCAGTTCTCAAATCAAAGTACAATTCGTAGGGTAAATTTGCAAAACTGTAAAAATTAAATAAAACCAAACACCAAAACTGAACAAAAACCCACAGAAAAACCACGTTAAAATGAACCAATTCTCTATATGCCTTAAGCTGCAGTTACTCTTTTTTAATGAGGGAGCTGTGGCAGGTTGGTTACAGTCCCATATCCATAATTCTTAAAATCCTAAGAACTCAGATCACCGTCACTGTTTGATACAGATTATTTTTCCCTGGACGGGCGATCATTTCTGAGAGGATATGAATTTTCAAGATCCTTGCTTCATCTGAAATCATGATTTCATTTCTTCCCTGTCACCTTCTCCCCACTTTCTGAAATCCTGCAGAAATCCCACCACTAATCTAGAAATGCAGTCTGTAGCAAGCCCACAAACACACAGCATCAGCTGATTGCCAGAACAGTCTGCAGCTTCTGGCATGGGGTGAATTACCAAAACCACAAGGGTTGTACTACCAGAGTAGCTCTTAAGCTAAAATGACCTTCTCAGTGCACTGTGAATAAACTTGATATCCACAAGTATTTATTTATTAGAATATAAAAGAGGAGAAAAAACCCTCAAACCTGACTAGGTGAGCATGCATTGCTTATTTTTAACAAGGTACTTTATGTGATTTTAATGAAGCATTACATGACTTATCACAATTAATTTCATACTCACAGTATTTACCATGTATTGTACAATGATAAATTTTACATGGTTATCCAAAACACTTGCAAGCCTCTTCTCAGTACACTTTGTTTGCATCTCACTATTTCATGTAAGTAAAACTCTTAATCTAAAATACTAGTTGTTTTAGAAAGAATTTCAGAATTTGCCCCATAATGAAGTAGCTTATTTAAATTTGATAGTTTGACCTAAAACCTAAATGCATTAGCTCCTAAGCCTTCCTGTGGAAGTGAGCTACAGTTACCATACTTGCAGGGCAATGCTATGGAAACATGACAGTTTCAATCATTCTGCAGCAACTGCACATTCCTCTTGTGCAAAAATAAAACTGAGGCACAAGTAAAGGAAAAGACTAGCTCAAGATCAGTGTCAGCAGGACTGAAGCGTGTAGAAGATGAATTTCTGAAACCCATTTTTCTACAGCCCTCCATCATTCACATCTTGCTGATGAGGTATGTGCCATTTCAGTCACATTCCTGTCACTGTAGCTTGGTGAAACAAACACTCCTGGTTTTCCCCAATCATTGATTCCATTCTGTGTCGTGTTCCTGCAGTGTTTGATGAGACAGCCTTTCCATCAGATGCAGTCTTTGTCCACCTGCTGAATACCTTTTAGTATATTGCTTTCCTTATCTTATTAGAACATTATAAGAGAACTGCTGAGGGGATATACTTCCAGTTATTAGTTAGTCATTCACAGGACTGCGCGATCATTTGTGAGTTTTACTCCAGATCTGAACCTTCCTTCTGTGTCATCCATTACAGGCAATTGGTCCCAGGAGGGACTGACTGTTGTGCAAGTTACAGCCTCTGGAAGTATTCCCTCTGCTGCACTTCATCTAGATTTCCTAATGCAATGATTGCAATTTAAAAAACACACATGTACGTTTTCATAAAAAAGATGGCAATCCACATACTCCATCTTCCATCAGTGCCCACTAGAAAGCTCAATTAACCTTTTGAGCAGATCCCAGTCTCTTGCATCTCCTTTCATTTGCTCTCTGGTTCTACTGGGGGCTTTTATCTCTTCTGACATATCCAATTTTCTATTAATATTTTCCTTGATTTTTCCCCCTTCTCTGACTGACTTTTTTTTTTTCTTTTTATTTAATAAGGTTTTATTATTTGCACTCTATTTTCTAGTTTTGACTGCAGTCCTCAGGGGACATCATTTATCAATTCCCAGTCACCCACCCTTCAGTTATTTTTCCAGCTGTTGCACCTTATTTCCTATGGTAAGAACCACCCTGTTCTCTAAGCACCATATCACATAAACCACCTTTATATTGAAAAATTCACAGCAGTGCTCACAATAAATAAAAGCAATGTTACTCTGTTCACAACCTAGAAACAATCTCTGTTGAACAAGCTTTTCTGAAGCTTAAAAGATGATGCTGTTACAAACAAATATAAACTACTTTAAATATCCTAACCAATTAGAAAGTGTTAATTTGGCTACCAAAAATCAGACTAATTATCTTTATTAATTAAATTCTTTCTCCCTTCAGGTAATTGAGGACAATACTCAACACTGAAGGAAGTTTTTAGTTGCCTAAATTCCTTATACCCTTTGCTTGAGTAACTTTCTGAGAAAAAAAGAATTTAAGAGCTTACTGTGCAGCTGAGTGTTAAGAACACTGTGGAAACACAAACCAGGAACACAAAACCAGCCCGTTACTAAATTTTCACACCATGTGCTTTATTGACATCTTTGTTCATTCAGCCCCCACTTTGAAAAATAATTTTAAGTTAGACTCAATTTATGAGATTTGGGGCGAGTTTGTAAGAACAACTAGCAATAAATTCTGAAGTTAACTATGATCTACTGCACAAAAGAGGGGAGGTCTTAAATCCTGATTGAGCATTCAGAATCTGTATTCTTCTCAGTGTTTTTCCTTTTACTAAAAAGAACCACAAATGTGAACTGATTGTATGGCTGAATTCAGTTGAGGCATAGACAAGTTCAACTCCATCTGAAGTAAATAGGAAAAAAATTGTACCAGGGTCAAATCTCTGTCCCCTGTTGGAAAAGGATGTTGTTGACAAGGAATAATTAGAAAACCATGAACAAATGTACAGAGGGTAGGTGCATTTATATTTACCCTAGCTTAGCTGAACTAACATTACCAGGAATAGCAATTCCATTTTATTTGAGATTCTATTTTAGTAAGCTCTGTATAAGCTTCTATTAATGACAGTTCCTACTAGAAAGAGTTTATGACAATAAAGGCTGCTTTCTTGATTAAAATAAGACAAAAAGGGAAATGCAGAGGCAGAGACCACAAATAGCAGTGTGGTTCCCATTGCACTAGCACTCTTTTTTTCCCATTTCACTGTAAGTTAAAGAAGATTTAATGATTCCATAAAAATTCTATCATTGAAACTGTTGTAAGGTTAGTTCAATTTTGTCAGTGGTAACAAACTCAGAATTCTGTCTGAAGATATGGCAGGTGTGTCTGTACGTGCTCACACTACAGGCCCAGGAGAGTGTAGTTTTGGCTTTTTTCCCCCTAAAGTTAAGTTTTACATTTAGATACACCCTATAGAAACAGACTTTACAATAAGTTGAGATAAAAGAGCTTTCCTGGAAAGGATACCGAACATGGACAAAAAGGTTTATATAAATATTCGAATGTAGACAAAATATGACACAGAAACAAACTTGTAAACCGAAGTCCTGAACAACTATTAAATTGTATTTCCATGTCATAAAAATACTTTTAATTTGAAATCCAATTGTTTGGCTTCTTGTGAAACAGCCTAACGCTGGAAATGCTTGGCATTTTAAAGTGAAGCGGCCTTAAAAAAAAAAAAATCCTTTATTTAATTAGCCTGCATTCAGTGCAGAGTTACAGATGTCCCTCGGGTAAAGTGGTACGGTCAGGGCTCAGCTGAAAGGAGCCGTGAGAAAGCTCCGGCGTGAAGTCCCGGTGTGACAAAGCACCAGCTCGGGAAGGCTCCGCCGCGGGCAGTGCGGCAGCGCCGCGGCCGCGGGGCGCCACAAATACACACCTGGCTCTGAGCACAGCGGGCTGCGGGAAGGACGCGGGGAGGCTGGTCCGGTTTAACCCCAGGGAAGGGCACACGCCACCTCCCTTGGCGGACAGCGAGACCCCCGGCTCCTCTCACACCTGCGGGGCCGCTGCCTCAGCGCCCAGCTCCGTTCGCAGCGTCCTCTCACAGCCCAGCGCCCGGCTTCTCTCGGCGCCGCAGCCCGGCTGCCCCTCACGGCCAAGCGCCTCAGCCTCGCCAGCACCGTCCCCGGGCCCCCCTCAGGGCTCTCGCACACCCGGCTCATGCCGGCTCCCACAGCCCCGCTTTGCCTCGCACACATCACACGGACACGGGTCACAGACACACGGATCTCACACATACACGGATCTCATACACATGGACCTCACAGACAGATCCGAGAGATACATGAATCTCTCTCACACACAGGGATCTCACAGGCACACGATCTCTCGCACACAGACCCCTCACACACACGGATCCCTCACACATACATGGATGTCTCTCACACACACACACACACACACACACACACACACACACACACACACACACACACACACCCCTCCCTCACACTCGCCCCTCACAGCGTTGCCCGCTCTTTCTGTGAGGCGGCGCGCGCTCTGCACACGGCCCAGGGGGCGCTGCGCCGCCTCCCCTCAGGGCAGCGCGCGAAGCCGGCGGCGCGCGCCGCGTGCCCTTTCTCGCCCGCCGTCTCTCGCGAGAGGTCGCCACGCGCGTGCGCGGCCCCGAGCGGTGCGCGAGGAGCGGCGGCGCTGAGGGGCGGCCGGGCGGGCCGGGCCCGACGGCACCATGAGCGGCACCCTGGCCAAGATCGCGGAGATTGAGGCGGAGGTACCGCACCGCCGCCTCCGCGGGACGGGCCGGGCGAGGAGAGCCGAACGGGGCGGACGCGGGGCTCGGGCCGGGGAGGGGGACGGCCGCTGGGCAGCACCGTGGAGGGATGGCGGGGCCCTGTCCCCAGGCGTCGCGCAGGGGCCGGGGGCGGCAGAGCCCTCCCGGTGTGAGCCCTCGGTCCTGTGCCCTTGCAGATGGCCCGGACGCAGAAGAACAAGGCCACCGCCCACCATCTGGGGCTGCTGAAGGCCCGTCTGGCCAAGCTGCGCCGGGAGCTCATCACCCCCAAGGGGGGCGGCGGCGGCGGCCCCGGCGAAGGTGCGTTGTCTGTGCGGGAGGTGTGACGGAGATCGGTCTAACGGGGGGGCTCTTGTCCCACAAATCGTGTCAGGTTGTCTGCTAAGCAGTCATAGAATCACATAAGGGTTCGGGTTGGAAGGGACCTTAAAGAGCATTTCGTTCTACTCCCCGTCATGGCAGGGACACCTTCCACTAGCTCGGAGCCCTATTTAACCTGGCCTTGGCCACTTGCAGGGATGGGGCAGCCACAGCTTCTCTGGGCAACCTGTTCTGTCCTTGCTTTCTTTTGTCCTACCCGGTGCAGGGCCTCTAACCATCATTTGTGGCCCTTCCTAGGGCTGTGGGCTGGAGCACTTCCTGAAGTGTAGATGAAAGTGCTTTTGTATTATGGCTCATACAGTCTTTGCAGAAATGTTAAGGATTTTACACAAAGAAGCACCTTTGCAGCAGTCACTTGTTTTTATATATAAAGGTGTGAATTTCCTAAGCTGCAGTGCTTAAAGGGAATGCTCCACTTACACCGAAGTCAAACACAGTCCACTGTGAAGCTTTGCAGCCAGGGTTTGATTAGACAGGTACATGGCATGGAGTGTTACAAAGCGGTGCAAGGCAATAAAGACTCTGAACAATCTGTTTCCCACCCTCATCCTTCTTCTGGGATACTTAGGCTTACTTAGCCTTTTCTCAGGCAATATTAAAAATAATAGTGTGTCTGCTGTCCAGAACATTAGAAGATAGAAAATGTCAATAATTAGACAAATATTTTTACTCCTTATTTGCAGGTTTTGATGTTGCAAAGACAGGTGATGCCCGCATTGGGTTTGTGGGTTTTCCATCGGTGGGGAAATCCACTCTTCTAAGTAATCTTGCTGGTGTGTACTCTGAAGTGGCAGCCTATGAATTCACTACACTGACTACTGTGCCTGGAGTCATTAGGTACAAAGGAGCAAAGATCCAGGTGAGATCTTGTGTCTGTGAGGGAAGGATGGGCTATACAGGTGCTGTGCTCTTAGGGTTGAGTGGTCTGGCCTGACATCAGCAGGATAGAAGTGGTGTGTAAAAGTGCTTGAGAATACCTTGGAAATGTTTCCATGAGGTATGGATTTTTCCCTGCTTTTTACTTGGCTCTGTTCCTGTGGTAGTTCTAATTATTCCCTATGAGATAATGTGTTCCACTGGACCAGTGGGGCACGTGGGGTAATAGAAGATGTAACAATCAGATGGGAAACAGTCCTGTCGTCCTCTGTTCAGATTTGCAGTAGAGCCAGCTGGTTTAGAAGGGTAAAAGTAGGATTGATTTAATGAAGAATACTTTTCTCATGTGATACTTTCCTTCCTGCGAACAAACAGCTGCTTGATCTGCCAGGAATTATTGAAGGGGCCAAAGATGGCAAAGGCAGAGGACGGCAGGTCATTGCAGGTATGTTGGAGCTGGAGACAGCAGCCAGTCACTGCTTCATTTAACACAGTGCAGGAGAATGGGGGTTCACTCACTGTTCTGATGTCTTTAAAAAGCTGGATTGTTTGCTGGACTTGAGCTGTCTGCTGAGAAGCAGTAGCTGCTTTCATGCTGTTTTCAGTTCTGGCTTTGTGCACTTGCTGGCTTTGTGCTCTGCGCTGACACTTCAGTGAAAGCACACTGCCAGTTTTGCAGGCAGATGTGATCCCATCCTAAACAAGGCTGCTGTTTCCATTTCCTCACCCAGTTAATTGTCTTCAGTCTGGTGTCTGAATGGAGACAGGAAGATTTTTTCCAGCCTCTGTCATTCTTACAGCATGTAAAGATCTGTCTATCAGTGGTGCTTGGCCAGCACAATAAACTTCAGTCCTACACTGGTATTTTAAAATAACCAGTATGCTGGGCTTCAGGGGCTTTGTAGTGTCACCAGTCCACCCCATATTGTGGTTGTTATGTCTCAGGTTGTGTGAGCATGCTTCTTGAGAGGTGACTTTCTTTTTCTGGTTCTTAGTGGCTCGAACCTGTAATCTCATTCTGATTGTTCTGGACGTGCTGAAACCCCTTGGCCACAAGAAAATCATTGAGAATGAACTGGAGGGATTTGGAATTCGTCTGAATAGTAAGCCCCCCAATATTGGCTTTAAAAAAAAGGATAAAGGAGGCATTAACCTTACAGCCACAGTAAGTTGGAAGTTTTCTTTAACCAAAATTAAAAAACAAATTGCTTGAAGAAAGGCATTTGTAGTTGATGGTATGTCTGGGACCATGCTGTGCTGTGACTTCTTTAGGAGCTGAACTGCTGTACAGCTCTGCAGTCAGTTACTTTCCTTAGAGGAAAGTATCCTTTATCCACACCTCTCTGGAGCCTGACTGCTTCCTTGCCCTCAAAACACAGCCTTGGTGGCTTTCCACACATAACAAGTTTGAGATCCAAAGGAGAGTGTGCAAAAACTGCCTCTTACTTGGTGGCTACAATGTTCTTCTTGAGAGGATTGCTCAGAGTTTCAGGCCTTGCAACCCATTTACCTGACTCTTTAAAAGCATAGAAATAGCCAGGGATAGCAAAAGTTGGAACTCTGCACTCTAATACCTAAAGTGTAGTTGTCTGGGCTCTGAACTAGAAGGTACTTGGGTTTGTGTTGCAGCTGGTCCCAAACTGAAAGGAAGCACTGCTTCTGAAATGTCTGATTGCAGCTCTCAGTGGGGCATTAATGTAAATGAAGCTGTTAGGATTTAGGTCTGTTTTCCCCTCTCCTCAGACCAGCTATGGTGAAATCAGAGTCGTGTCCAATAACTTAAAATGCAGCTATTCTTTCTAGTAATGTACATGCAGTGGTTGCTAGGTGACAGCACTGCTAATTGCAGTGCTGGATTTGGCTGTTAGCTCTGCCTGCCTTAGCACTGTGCCTGTGTCTGTTCAGTGTCCTCAGAGCGAGCTGGATGCCGAGACGGTGAAGAGCATCCTGGCAGAGTACAAAATCCACAATGCTGATGTCACCCTGCGCAGCGACGCCACCGCCGACGACCTGATTGACGTGGTGGAAGGGAACAGGTACTCTGGCTTCCTGCCTGTGGCATTCCTGCAGTTTGTGTTACACAGAAAAGATTTGTCTTTGGAGTTTGCTTCCCACAGAAGCTGAGCCAGCAATGTGGCATCAGCATAGAGATAAGCCTTTTAAGAACATTTTTTCTTTGCAGTGGAGGTAGCAGCGTGCTGCTGTCAGGTTGCTCTGACAATTTCTTTCTCTTTGCAGGGTTTACATCCTCTGACAATTTCTTTCTCTTTGCAGGGTTTACATCCCATGCATTTATGTCCTCAATAAAATTGACCAAATTTCCATTGAAGAACTAGATATAATTTACAAAGTACCCCACTGTGTACCGATATCTGCTCATCATCGCTGGAACTTTGATGATCTGCTGGAGAAAATCTGGGACTACTTGAAACTAGTCCGGATGTGAGTCAAAATTGCTGCTTTCTGTGGAGTTAAGTGCATGGCTGAGACTAAAAAAGGTCTCAGGAGTGGATGAGGAATATTTTATAATGCTCTTCTACCAACTGGTGTTTGCTTTGTAACCCAGAAATTGTGCTCATCTTAGCTGTTGTGTGATAGCCATAAGTACTGTTTTGAATTTGTAGGGGAATTAAAGGAGAACTTTGTGAAACCAAGACCAAAGCACATCTTAAAAACATTCCTGAAAACATGGAGCTCTAGTCAGACTTTGTGGTAGCACTGTGATTCCAGATGTAATCAACTCTTCAGTCTGTCATGGATGCAGCTCTCTTGACAGAACTTAGTTCTTAATGTAGAATTTCAGAAATTTTTACTACAAGTTATTTCAGGTTTACCTCATAACTCTTAGGCATTTTAGATGAACCTATGAATGAATTTACTAATACTCCTAATACAGTAATTGTTGTCTTTTAAATTTTTATCTATCTTATTGTAATAATGTAGAATGTATTGTGAAAAGGCATTTCACAATTCCTGGTATCTGTGGTTTAGGTATTTATGCTGTAGACTTCATCAGGTGTCTTTGAGATTTTTACAGGAAAAAAAAAGGCAAGTTGGAACTATAATACTAAAGATGTTCTTTTCCAACAACTCTTGCCATTTGCTTTTTTAAAGCACCTTCAGAAAGCTCACAAGTGAGGAACCTTTGCAGTTACAAGGGAGAACCCTCTGCAGCCACTGGCTGCCCAGATGCATTTTCAGCTTAGGTCCACCAAACATTTTGTGGTGTATCCATTGTCACCACTGGAGTAGTGGGACTTGGCCCCCGTGCTGGGGGTGACTGTAAATCACTGATGAAATATCATGATGGGTTTGAAAAAGAAAGTTTTGGTATTGACTGATGGTTCCATCTGTGTTACAGCTACACCAAACCTAAAGGGCAGCTCCCAGACTACACCTCTCCTGTGGTACTACCTTACTGCAAGACCACAGTGGAGGATTTTTGCATGAAGATCCACAAAAATCTCATAAAAGACTTTAAATAGTAAGTATTATTGTAAAAGAATATATGGAATAGAAAATAACTTGCTTTCAGATACATTATTTAATCTTCTTCTAAACTGGAAGGGAATACCAGGACTTTTTAATGTTAAATTGACTAAATCTGCCTATGATAATCAAACTTAGCACTTCAGTTGCTGTATTTGATGTTCTCATGCTCTCTGCTACATGAATGTCCTCTGTGGAGACAAATGCATTTTGCTATTTAGAAGGAGCACTAGACACAGCATTGCAAGCCATTGTCCCATGCACTTGGGTACCCAGGACAACTTCAGGCTTTGTTTTGGTGTTTGTAGCCCTGGTTCACACCAACCACTCAGCCAGGTACTTGTAGGAGAATAAAAATAGCCCTGAAGCATTGCTTTCTGTGTTAGCTGTGTGACAGAAATAGCTGCTCTTCTGCTTGCATATCATACTTCTAAGCCTTTTAAATTTGATTTTTCTTCTTTCAGTGCGCTGGTCTGGGGTTCGTCTGTTAAACACAACCCTCAAAAAGTTGGTAAAGACCATACTCTTGAAGATGAGGATGTTATTCAGATTGTGAAGAAATAAAGTTATTCTTACATGGTTTGTTGCTGTGCCTGAAATTTGTCATTAATTGTAAGTGATAAGCCCCCCTGCCCCCTCCCAGTTTATATTTAGAAATAGCCTTTTATTATAGCACCTTGCTGCATGGTAGAAGTGATGTTTCTGGGCAGCTTACACTGCAGGGGCTTGTTCAGCAGAACTTGCAGATGAAAAACTCTGGTTAAATGACTTTCACAAGGGCAAAAATCTTACAGCAAGCTTTGATTGCAAGGTTCTGCTGCATGTATGTGTCTTTCCAAATTAGAAAAAAGGTCACACATCAGGAATCATTTTGTTCTAAGAACAAAATACGAAAAGCAGAGGCTAGACAATTATATCTTGTGAAACAATGCTAGAGGACAGAGTTCCAGCTGCCTTTATCTGAAAGTGTTCCTCTTGGAACACTTCAAGGCTATTAATAGTCCTGCAGTTGTGGAAAAGCTGGTCACTTCTGCTCAGGAGCAGTTGCTTTTTCAGTTGTTTAGACTAGTGGAAGTGAGCTAGCTGCTTGTGTCTGTATCACTGGAGGCTTCTAAGTTTCCTTAAAAGAATTTCCTGCCTAGATAAAGAAGTAATGTGCCCAAGAGAAGCACATTGCTCTTAGAGTGGTTCTGTTGCTTACTAGAGATAAAGAAGCTTTTAACTCATCAAGAGTGCTTATCAAAGCCTCTAGCATTTGCTCTCCTACAAAAAGGAAGTAGGGGTGTTTAATTATAGGGGTGTTTATTTAGATGCATAAAAAACCACTCCCCCTCATGTTGTTACACATTCAGGAAGACAGTGATTAGAGACACCCACTCAAGCACTAAGTCCTTGGAACAGTGGCTGCTCTTCAGCCTGGTAAGGAAACATCCAAGCTTTGATTCTGCTCCAAGCATTTGCACCTGTACTGTTTCTAGATCCCTCAGAAGTGAGCTGAACTGCAGGGTGCTTGGTTATGAGCCTGAGTGCAAGGGGTTGCTCAGATGGGGTTTCACTGCTGTTTCCTCACATTCACACTTTAACTGCAGGGTGCCTGGTTATGAGCCTGAGTGCAAGGGGCACAAGATGAGGCTGTTGCTCAGATGGGGTTTCACTGCTGTTTCCTCACATTCACACTTTGTTTAGAGCTGGTTAGTTTTACAGCTTCTAATACACTGAGCCTCATTCCTCACATTTAGCTGTGACATTTAAATGCAGCAATTCCATCCTGGGACATCAGTGAGGACAGTCACTCTTACCAAAGCAGAGTGATCCTCCCCACCCCTGGACTAACTGAAGTTTCCTGCATCTCAGCTCAAACTCTGGTTCCATCTGACCCACAAGAACAGGCCTAAAAGTTAATCAATACTCTGACATAATTTAGTACAAGAGCAATTGATACAGAGAGCTGGTAGAATCAACTTTATTTACAGAATGTTACTGGGAAAGTGTCAAGTTAAAAAAGTATGAAAACAATCTTACAAGGACAAGCTGGTGATTGCATGTTTTACAGGGATTGTTTTGGGAACAACCACTAGAAGAATGGGTGACCTCCAACAGCTTGCACGTTGGAGATTGCAGCTTGCTATTTCCATACAACTGTCTCTGCTGGACTGAAACAAACCCACCACAGCACACTGGCAAGGGTTATAAAATACAGACAAGTGATTTTTTTTTTTTTCCTGCTGCTGGTTTTGCTTTCAGTGAGACCTAAGAAAGAGCAAGTCTGTGAGAGTTCTGGTTTTACTTTCACCTCCTAAAAGAGCACAATGGCCTAAGCTAGGTAGGACATGACAGCAGTACTAGACTCAACACAAGTGAGGGAGTGAAGTGAGGAACCATGCACAAGGATGGAAGAGAACATTTAACTGTTCAGGGAAGTGAAACAGGCTTAAAAGGAACATAGTATTTTAAAACCAAATATACACAGTAAGATCACAAAACTACCCCATCCTCCCCCTTTCAAGCCACAGAACGAGACTCCAAGGCAAGTTTCACAGTAATGGCATCAGCAGATGCACACTAGATTGAGGGCAGTTCTTGGGACTCCCTTCTACGAACAGCATTGAAGGCAGTACAGAAGATCCACAGCTGTGACTGAGGAGTTGAAGGGTGAGGATTCCAAGGCTCCATTTTGATGACCTTTAGTAACTGGCTTGAAAGATTAAAACAAGGAAAATACTGCAGCTAAATAAGGAACAGCACCAGCCCTCTTGAAAGAGCAACAACCAGTAGGTACCTACAGACTGAAGATCTGGCTTTATCATGACTGCACCAGGTCCCATCCTCAAGGCTTTCGAAGACTAAACAATTCTCTCATTTGGTGGCAAGAGTCACAGGGAATCAGACCTTTGTTAGATAGACAGCAAGATGTGGGCTTTTACTTTGACACTTTAGCTACACTGAGTGCACAGTACGTGACAGAAAAATGTGAGAGGGAGACCTAGAGGAGATGAGCAGCAAGAAAAGGCAAAGCAACTTCATCCTGTTCACTCACACTTAGGATATGCAACTTTAATCTTAAACAAAGTCCCACACGTACAATGGAGAAAGGTCCAAACCATAGGCACAACTAAAGCTCAACTGTTATCAGCTACTCTTATGTACAGCTGTATAGATTCAAAAAGGCTATTCTAGGTGTGTATGTACAAAAGATTGTTTATACACAAGTCTGTACAGAAGGGTCTATACATGTAGTTTTCTGCAGAAGGAATCCATAGCTGCTACCTCTACACTAGAGAATATCAGCATTTCATTCACATATCTTACAAAAACAAACAAAAAAAAAAAAATAGACACTTCCAGGATTAAACTGGCTTCGTCGTGCATCTAAATTTCTTCAGGCTTCACTATCCAAGCCATAATGGATCCTTTAGTCTTGATGCAGACATGAGACCAGGACAGGTGCCATGTGCTTTAGTCTCTCAAAAGGAAATTCTGCACAGGAGTGCTAAAAATAAAAGCCCCAAAAAACCAAACAGAGGTGAAGTCCTGACCGTGGACATTCTCATCCAGTCTAAAGAATCGCAAGTGTTCCACCCAGTGGTCACTGTTCACTGCCGGAATTCCAGTTCATCGACACTGATGACTTTGGATGGCATGGATGGAAGAGGCTGCTGCAAGACATCTGAACCAAACCACTTGGCAAGGCCAATGGGAGAGCCACTTCTCTGGCTGGGGCGATGGTCAAGCTGTGTGTGCCCGTGAGATAATCCAGTCCGAGGCAGCACATTCTGAGGGGCTGTTTGTGCACCAGCAGGTGATCCCTGTGCTCCAGAGCCTGTGAAATGTAAAGCTGTTAGAGGTGCAGTAATACCCAGCACAGATTTGCCCCCGAGCTATCACCTGATAAGGCATGTGAGCTGAATGTGGCTTTTATTCATTGTATGAGCCCCAGGAAGTCCAGGTACCACGTGTTTATTTTCATTAGTACTCCCATAAATGGCCTGACACTGCCAGTTCCGGACACAGACGGGTTTGAAGGGAAGACCGGGATCAAATAGCATTTCCCTGGAGAAGGTGGGTGGCCCGTGGCCCAAGAAGGCTGAAAGCCTGCACACATGCTGCAAGAGTCAGATCTGTCAGTAGCAACACATGTTCTGAAACCAAACACTTCACTTGGACTTTGTTCTGGCATAACAGCTTGCATTAGCCCAAACCACTTGAGACCCACACAAGGTCAGTGATCATGAATAACTAAATTAAAGCAGCTTCCTGCTAGCACAGTGCACTCAACAGCCCAGAAAGCAGCCTCCTAGAACTCACACTTCTGCTGTCTGTTCTAGCCTACCTGATCGTTGTAGCTGCTGCTGCATCATGGCGAGCTGCAAAGGCGTCCCCGAGCGTGGATTTAAGATGTGATGGCTTGCTGTTGGTAGTGGATAAAAAGGCTGGCCAAGGATGGGAGCAGATAATCCCTGCAAGTGAGACAGGTCCACTCCAGGAGGAAGCATACCTGTTGAAAATGAGCAAGAAAACTTCTTACCTGATAAGCATAAGGAACTTAATGCAAAACAAAACATACGTATTTAGATGGGTTGGAATTTATTGTCTGATTTTCAAGTTAAGTTCTGATATAATGAAGACTACCAGTAGTATCAGTTTGTGCTGCTCCTAACAATCTCAAAGAGAACAGGCATGCACAGGAAAAAAGTAAGGATTACCTGCTTGCAGCAGAGGAAGATGTTGCGGATGGACCCCCTGTGCCATCATTCTCTGGACCAATCCTGGGTGCAGTTGATGAGCAGGTCGTACGAGTGGTACATGGGGAACAAGGGGTACTTGATGAACAGGACGAAGAAAAGGGCCTCCTGGTACTGGGGAGGCCATTGTAGGAGTCTTCCTACCAGCTGATTTGGGCCTGTAGTCTTGCTCTTTGGTGCAACGATTTGCTTGGGTAAGAGGTGTGGAACATGCAGAGCGTTGCAGTGCAGGTAGTTTGGTACCTAAGGTGGGCAAAGTTCCTTGATCTGCATTCTCCACAGAACTAGACAGTAGGTTATCTGTAGCTAGAATTGAATACAGCTATTACAGTCCACAGCTAGAGATTGCACCTAATGAAAATTAAGCTTAATGATTGGATTTGATAGCCAGGTTCCAGAACTAGCTGAACTGTAGTCATATATATTTAATAGTAAGCATCTTTTTTCTGGATGCTTATGGCCAAATTATTTCAAAAAGAGTAATGAGAAGGAATATATTCCACAGGAATCCCTGTATAGGAAACTTAAATTAGTTTAGAGTCAACAGTAACTCTGTTAACTTCTAATTCTTATTTTTCCTTCTGAGGAATTTTGAACTGGCAGCACAGATGAGTCAGTGCCAAAGGTGATGGGAGGTACAAGAGATCCTCCCTAGGCAAGATTATAAGTTGGAGTTGTGCCAGAAGTCTGGCCAAAGGTGGTTTTTCAGTTTAGCTGTGTTTGGGGGTTAACAGCAACCTTCTACATCTGACATCTGCTTAGCAAGATTTGGAACACAGCATACCTCCAGAAGCTACTCCCACAGACCGTCCAGATGAGTTAGAAAAGGCCTGAAATACCCTGGCATCAAGTACTACAGTAGAGGTATTTCAGCTGGACTGCTACCACAAACTGCAAGCTGCCTCTGCAGCTACCAGCACTGAAGCACAATCCCAGGCCATTGGCCATGTCAGTCTGACTGGGTCAGGCAACTGGTGTTGAGCATTTCTTTTTAACAGCCTCTTATATCAGTTTGGGTGACAAAATGCTTCCCTGGTCTGCTACACTTAAGAGCTTAATTGGTCTCAGCTTTGACTGTTCAGTTGTCTCAAGACAACTAAGTTTTCAATCATTGGTGTAGAGAGCTATGGCAGCATTGTCACTGCGCTTTTCATCAAGAAAAGTTGCAAACAGTTATGGTCCAGCCCTCTCAGTGTTTCTCAGAAATTGACAGGAAATAGAGATTAAGCCCCAGCACTAGTGGAAGTGTATGCCCTCCATAGCTCTGGTCCCTCCTCATCTCCACAGATCAGGAATGTCTAAAGGTAGCCTGGGTGTATTATGTGCTGAGACAATCTGAGTCTATTCCAAATCCCTTTTGTCTGTGGTATTTGAAAGCCATTACGATACCTTCATTTGGTCTCTGATTTTCATCTTTAACATCACTGATTTTCATTTTCCCAGAAACTGGATCCTCTTTGCTTTTCTCTTTGCTCTCGTACATCTTGCGAATCACCGAGGTAGGTGTGAAGGAAGGAGACAGCTGCAGAGAACACAGGAAGAGGCAGTGCTCACCCCGTGCTCATTATGCAGGCCACAGTATCTCAGCTGTGGGAGGACACCAATTCTAGCACATCCTTTCCATTTAAAGCTCTTTTGAATGAGCTGCTGTGTGCCCATGATTTTACTTCACCTCATTTCACAGCTTTCACAGTTTAAGCATTTCTCTTTATCTTTTTTGCAAGTTCAGTATCAAAATCTGCAGCTGTTCTCAGTTAAACGTACCTTAACAGGCTTGAAACCAAATAGCTGAGCTGTAGTGTAAGTTCCAGCTGTTTCCTCTTTGCTATTGGTTCAGAAGAGCAACTCCATAGGAATTCCTACAGAGCTGCTTCATCTGCATTAACTCAGGGCTGATGTTCTGCAGAGAGCTATTGCCTCATTTGGGTTTCCCCCCATTCAGAGTTCCATAGCACCTGTGGAAGTCACTCATTGGGAATATAAACCTGGATTACTTGTTTCCTTTGGCAGGTAATGGTCTGTGTCAGTCCTGAGCTGCAAGTACCTGATTGACTAACTGGAAAATTTAGATCAAAACTGCATTCTACACAGTACTGAAGGCAGAGAGGCAACAGCTTGGCTTGAATATTTTACTCATTTTCAAAGTAACCCTGAAGGCATTATTTCAATCCACAGACACTTAGGTCAAACACTTCATACCCAAAAACCAGTGTTCTCTAAAGCATCTCATGGCTTTCTGCACTTGTCTTCTTAAAATTTAAGTACCAAATTATGATGGCTTGGTTTTTCATAATCACCTCCACTTGGTTTCAGAACATGAGGTCAAGGTAACATTAACAGAATTTCTTTAGTTTTAGGTAAGACAGGGGTCAGAAAAGGCTCTTTTCCAAGGTGAGCACAGTCAGTTAAGCATGAAAGAAAACTTATTCCTGTGTCACATGGATACAACATGAATGTTATTAACTCGATGGCCTCCCTTTGTCCCATCGATTACCACTGCTGTAATCTGGTAACTGCAGACACTTGGACAGCTCTCCCTACAACCACTGAACACCAGGTACTGACCATGCTGGTAATGGATGCTGCAGGGGCTGGAGAAGATGCATTCCCTCTGTGTCCTGGTGCAGGGGATTTAGTCATTCTCTGCTGCCTGTGAAGGGACAGGGAGTCAGAAGAAGCTCTGCTCTTGGCACAGAATCAAAGGCAGCACTGCCAAGAACCAATGCAATCCTGAGTGACTAGTGCTAATGTCTAGTGAAAGACAATACTCACATTAAAAATCAGTTAACAGCATACCCCTTACATTTTGCAGTCAGACTCTCACCTGTTTCTGTAGCCATCTCTGCTTTTGTCCATTTGTGGTTTACCAAAGCCATGCTGATAGAAATTTGCTGCATGTATGGCCAAGTCATGTGGGAGTGCCAGTCCCTCTAATGCAGCTTGCTGGATCTCCAGGGGACTCATCTGAGGTAGAGTTGGATAAAAACCACACAAGTCAAAGCCTGTATTTAGCTGGGTTTTTTTAAGATATTGAAGATTGATTGCTACAGCTACTAATGTCTTCACCAACATCTGCCCACCAGCAGTCTCTGTTTTATTAACAGGCAATAAATATTTCAAAAAATTTTGTACTTCAGGTACTCTAAGATGGGCCAAATTGCAATGAGGTTTTGAGACTATACTAAATTAGACTTTGCACCCTCACACTCAGAGTAAACTTAAAGCACAAACATCTGGGTGCAACTGCTAAGCACAAGTTAGCTCTAGACCACAGAAGACAAAGACATGCAAATACATTAAACAAAAAGAATGTCATCTAACCTGTGCAGCAACTGGGCTCATGGGCTTCCTTACACCTGGAAAGGGATCACCAAGCAATTGCTGAGAACCTTGTCCAAAACCTAAAGAAAATGTAACGGTTGTATTCAAAAGTACTAACAGTTTCTTTCAATACACAGAATACATATCCCAAAGTAAAATAATGCTACATTAATTAGGATTCCTTGTGAGGACTCTCAGCTCATCCCTTACTCTACACAGAGCTACATCTCTTCCTTGTCACAGAGCCACAACAGAGGCTCGTGGTAGTGTTATGTAGTACAGATGACCAAGTAGACCTTGGAAGTTATTCTTACACAGTAGCTTTGCACATTATTCCTCACCAGAACTCACTGTGAGGTCTGGGTGATGAATTTAACATTAGAAACTAGTAAGTGAAAGGGCACTTAGCACTCAAAAGGCAGACACTACCCTAGTTGCCCACCAAGCCCCAGGAAGTTTTTATAGTTCTGTAAAGCAGTCTCAAAAATCCCTCAAGCAATAAAAACCCACTTTGCAAGCAGCCTCACCAATGGGTGAAGATATCCTGTGGCGCAGGTAATCTGCAGAAGCAGCTCGTGCTGGGAACACAGGAGGGATGGGGGGAGAGGGGGCTCTCTGTGTCAGCAGAGAGGCTGCGGGCTCCAAACCGCCTATCAGGCCACTTAAGACATTCGATGAAGCAGGTCTGGTAATGGGTGGACCAAGAAGTTCCTAAGAATAATTAAAGAAAGAACATTCAAAATATGACAAATTTACAGAAACCAGCTCATTTTACTACACACCAGACTGCCCTATTTATAGCAACTTAGAGACAAGGGGGACTTGTGCAACCAGACACACCAATCCTGGTTTGCCCAGAATTAGGCACTCAGCAAGCTTTTCACTTTCAAGCTGTAATTACAGGAAGTAACATAACAAGACAAATTTTTAGGTAAACTGATCTAGTCCCTGGCTCTTTCTTTATAGTATCTTGTCTGACTGTTGATCCCATAATTGCCTGAAATGCCTTATTTTCAAATAAAAGCATATCCTCAATGGGAAAACAAAAATTAAGTACTTCCCTCCCCCCAGTAAGAATACCTGCAGAATATTCTTTGACAGAGGCTGGCCTGACATTTCTGGAGGTGACATTAAGTGGCTTTCAAGGCTCTGCTAAGAAAATGAAAACACTGTAAATTAGACATAGATACAACCAAGCTCACTAAGAGACTATCTACATTTGTTTCAGTGACAGAAATAATTTCATCTGTTGTGTTAGAACAGCAGTTTATGCAACAGCCAAATAAAACTTCAGCAAAGTTAAAGGCTGAGCTGGCTCACAGATTTCCCCTAAGAAAAATGCCTGCACTAGATTGCATACAGATATTTCACTGTGCCTCATTCAAGTCTGGGTCAAATATATGAATTTACGTAATTGTGTAAACCAGAGATGGACTATTGAGCCATTGGTTAACTGAAAATAGGTACAAACAAAAAAGTGTTTGTATGTTAAAGAAATTATTTAAGATATTCTTCTGTGCATCAAAATTGCACATTAATGTAAAGAGACACCCAGAAACAAAAGTATTGGTTTAAGTCTGAAATCAATCTGCAAATTCTTCACAGGGCAAATTCACATTCTTCACTATCTTTTAGTGAAGGGGGATAAGTATAAAAGTCCTTGGACACAGTTTGGCAGGAAAACCACATGCTTTACACCTACTTGGTTGTTAGAAGGATCTTCTGGTGCCAGAAATATTTACTGACAGCTTCTGGGTCAAGCATACTGCTTAGGCAGTTAGTGGCAGGATGAAATTTCATCCTACAATCCCTTGAAGTCTAAACCTTACTATCATCTGTTGTTCAATACTAATCTTCCAGCTAACAAGTATTCACTTCAGTTTCATCTTAGTACAAGGGCTGTTAAAAGTCAAGTGCAAAATAACAGCCTGTTCATTGACATACCTCTCCTAAACAAAGGTCACTAAAACCATGTGGGCTCCAGTAAGGGCTGGCTGTTGCCCCCTGTAAACACAGGTCCCCAGAGGCACTGGCTGCACTTACACTGACTTTGGGCTGCGAAGGCAGAGTCCCGCTTGCCTTCATGCTGCTGACGAGTTTGTTAAATGCAGTCATATCCCCATCCTTCTTCATCTGTCTGGAGCCACTGACATTCAGGGCTTCTTCCATTTGCTCAGCCATAAAGGGAGTGGCAATTTTCCCCTCCTGATCCACTTTCAAACCTTTTAGCCCAGCTTCAACTTCCTCCACTGAAAGTACAACTCCTGAATGTGCTGAGAAATACAAGAGAAATACTGGTAAACCACAGTCCTGTTCTCAAGTGAGCTAATAATTCCTGTGCAGGTGTTGAATAGAAGTTGTTAGAAGACTAGGAACAGCTAAAAACTTATTTTTTGATACTGATACTAGCTGTCAAACCATGACTGATCTGGGTTTAGACTGACATTCTAACATATCCAAATTCAGAGAACTGACATGCACAACTACTGCCACGTAAAACTTCACAAGAACCTGTTTAGGCTTCAGCTACTAAATTCTCATTCTTTCATTTATCCTGCAAGAAACGTTGTTACTACATTGTACAACTTTGTCTGCATTCAACAGAGAATAGTCATGTGACAATTGAGTTGTTTCTTTTTTCAATTAGGAAAGTTTCATTTATATTACACTTCAGGAAACCAGATGATTTTACAGCCACAGTGCAAGCCATGTCAAATTTCTGAAGCCATCATAAGCAGAAAGAATACATACCTGGAAAACCTACATAGACTCAGTTACACACTTAAGCTCAGTGTGTATAAAGTTTGAAGTAGATTTTTTGCTCAGAAATTAAAGCCTCTTATAGAAAGATTTCACTGGCATAACCAGCCAGCACAAGGTACAGTGCTCTTAGCAGTATTTTTTTTTCTGTATATGCATATATATACACATATATAAACACCTACTGGTGCCTGACATCAAGGCTAAACATGCTTTATGGACCAGCTAACACACATCACAAGGTATGACACCTTAAAAGAAAAGAAGAGACAGAAGCATGCCATGGGTTGCAGATATTGGACCAAAGAAATAAGATTTACTGGAAATTTGGGCAAGGAGGTGGAAAAAAGAAACAATGATGCAGACATGCAGCACAGAACATGAGTAAATATGATGTTGGTGGAGAGGAATTGATCTGAAAACTCCACAACACTTGAAGAGCTGTACAGCATTTTGTGGGAACGCAGAGCCCCACATCAGGTACTTTTGAGTAAATGGAAGCTTCCCCACAGATTTTTGTTCCTTCATCCTTGGTTTGTGAGGATCAAAGTTGAAAAAGTTTTTAGTAGGAAAGTCAGACTAAGCAGAACAGAAATAGAACTACAAGTCTTTTTAAAGTGAAATTAAGGAAGTTCTCCACATGTTAGCCAACACTCCCTACTCCCAGACTGGATGCTTAAGAATATTTGCAGTGCTTAGATGCTTTCCTTCCTAGCTGCTTCACACTAATCAGAGGGCCATCACTTTTTCTTCAGTCCAGTTTACATGGCAATACATGCTGCTTGCCAAAGAGAAACCAATTTGGAATTAGACCTCAAGATTTCACAGAACACATGCATTTTGTACATTCCATGCATGCTATGGGCCCAGACATGCAAATCCCTACACTGGAGGCACCACTGAAAAAAAAAAATCCCATTCTCAAGCCAATGTACAAATCCTTAGATACTGACACTTAATGGATCAATGTGATCCATTACAGACACTGTCAAGGATGACTGACACTGCCAGTTTTTGGTAAAGCCAGAGTTTAAATGCCACAGTTTCAGAGCTGACACCAGTCACCAGTATGAAAAAACTGCAAACGCCATACACAAAGTTGGAAACTCCGATCAAGACTTGCATCATCTCATAATTGTTTCTGGCCACTAAAGCAGTCTGATAAAGTGATGTCATCCTGTGATTAGGATGAAAAGAGTCACTGATGATATTGACACAATTGAGAGCAGCTGAATACTGAGTACTGGGTACTGTAAGTAAATCTATAACACTGTCTACTCCTGGATTTGGGCAGTTGAGGTTTCCAGAATACCAAGCCTCTTGCTGGGAGATACTGCATCACAAGAACTTGACAATAGCTGAAGAGGCACTTACTGCTCTCTCTAAGCTTTTCCTTGTTGGCTGAAAGACTTGAGAGAAGAGGTTTTAAGTCCACTTTGGCTTTCTGTAGCATTTCTAGGATGTCCACTTTGTTTTCAGAGTGGTCTTCCAATGGAATGGGAGCAAAGTAGTTTCCAGAGTTCTGGCCAGGGGAGAGAATGGCTTGCTCTAGACCTGAAACAGCAAAACCAGGAGCACTGCGACATCAGTTTACCAACCCAATGGCTCAAGATGAACACACACTGGCAACCAACTTCAGCATGTCACTGCAAAGTTATGCCTCACACCCCTTGCCCAAGATCAGCTGGAAAGTCATCAGGAAGCACTGACAAGAACATTTATTTAAAAAGAACTTACAACTGCTTACTCTAAGAGCTTCCAAAAGAACGCCAAGTGCTTAAACTGTGGGAGAATTCACTGTCCTAAAGCTTTATCTGCCATCTTCTTATTGAATGAGTAAGAAAGAATGTGGAAGGAGGATACCTGACCTGCACTGTCCTGCAGCCTTACCTGCTAGCCTCTCCAGTTCCTCATGAGGGGTAGATCTCAAGCTGCTTGACCGACTTCCAGAACGACTGGGATTAGAAAACCACCTGCTGAACCTGCTGGCAGACACTGAACCTTCCCCCAGCACATCCTCAATCATCTAAGGGAGGGAAAAAAGAAAAAATCTTAACATAAACAAGATCAGCAACATCTCTGAGAAGCTTTACTGTGCAAGCAAAATTCTTCTGCTGCAAACAACTAGATGCTGCTCCCAGAGTTTCAAAGCTTTGATGTGCTTTTGTCCTGCAGACAGTTAATACAACCCAGCATACATCTCTAACTGACACCAAATATTTACTCTCAGTAAAACTGTAACTGAAAAAGAACAGTCAGAGCACCCAAAGACCATTAACTACACCATTTTAAAGTGAAAGTGTCAAAAGAACCCCAAGTATTTAAAAAACAGTGCATTATAAAAATATAACAAACTAAAGCTTCTCCTATCCTGCAAGGCAGTTAAAGCCTGGCTCAATAGGAGTTTCAGGTAGCATGTTTTCTTTTAGACAAAAGGAAGAGCAGCTTCTCCCTCTCAGAGAAATTGTTTTGTTTTGTTTTTACTGAAACAAGGAGCACTCAACTATTTACAATAGAAAAAATAGTATTGCTCCATTTGGTTTTGATTGTTTGCCTCTGACATATTAGAAGAATTAAGACAAGAAATGTACAAACCTATGTAACACCCGTCACAGACATAACACCAGTACAAAGAAATTCACTTTTATGACAAATTGTAACATCTGCCCACAAGCTTCATTAGCAGGTTTTTTCACTTGGGAAACCCCTGCTTTTAAAATGAGTAACCACCTCACCACCTCGCTGAAAATCAGAGTATCAAGTCTGAAGAACTTTAAACTTCCATAGGGAGAATGAACTCTCCTCCACGTATCTGTCAAATCACTGGCACCATATAATGACTCTTTTCTAATGCAAGCAGCTTGTCCACATTAAAGATTAGGTCGAAAGTCCATTTGCTTTTAAACCTCAACATTTCTAAACCATGTCAGTCTGTTTGTTTGCAGTCAGAACCCAATTTTTGACTTTTGACTGAATTGGCAGGCTTTGTTTATTCAACACAGGAGTAATAGTTCTAAAAAATTTATTAACCTTTTAAAGGCTTAAGTAATAAAGATTCAAACCCTTTCAGACATACATCCTTTCAGGCACTAGTGCCTCCAAGCTCACTGCCTGCCAGGAAGTCTGCTCAGGAGATCTGTTTGCTGCATTTCCCAGACTTAGACAGAAAAGGCTGTATTCAGCTAGAATAAATTTATACAGTGAATCTTCTCTAAACAGATCTTTAATAATTCCAAAGAAGCTCCACTCAGAATATCAATTTTAAGCCTTCAAGTAATGACCAAAAGAAAGGAAAAATGGTCAGCTAGTCTGCCTCCAACACTTATTCTGGAGATGGAGCCAGTCCCAGGGATAACACCTTGGCAGAAACACCCTAACACTCCAAAGCTAAATCTCTGCAAATTCATCTTAAACTTACACACTTCATAAAGGAACTGCCACAAAACAAGAAATTTTAGCTTTTACAGAATGCAGATGCAGCAAAAATGCTTCTCATGAATACACCCAGTCTTAAACCCCAAAAAACTCACTGAAGCCAGGCCAGGAACACTTTTATCCAAGTTAAAGAACTCATTGAAGTCAAACTCTCCTGGAGCTGGTTCTTGTAAAACAGCTTCTCTAGGAACTTCTTGATCTGCTGGAGTTTCATTGGCAAGGACAGCTTGCACTTCATCCTCTTCTGCCACTCCACCATTGCATTCTATGCCTTGAAAAGAAAACCAAGTGACTGCTGAATCACTGAACTTGACTATTTCCTGTGGGAACAGTGCCTGACAGCCAATGCACTTGCCCACGGATTAGAAGCACAGGCCCAAAAAATCCAGCCCCCAACTGATACCTCATCAGTTACGCTCCACTGGCTCCTGCAAGAGAAAACAGCACCCACTACAACTCCTAGCACACAGCTTCTAGTCTGGTAAGACTATCTAGCTCAAAAAAACAAGAAGTGCCATTGAACTGTGCACAAACAACTGCATCCTGATCAGCCTGGGCTGTTATGCCACACCAAGCACATACAGCTGTTGCAGCAAGTCAACAGCTGCTGCTGGTTTTCCATCAAGAATCCTTTGGCAGCTCCTGCCTTCTGGACGTGGGTTCTTAATAGTCACCATATAACAAATACTGCTTCTCCTCCTTCATCAAGAGCAAAGCACTTCTCACTTTAAAGACTTCTCAGCAAGCTTGCACAGGGCACTGCAAAAAAGCTGTGACATGGCTACAAACTCCTGTGCTGGGAACTGTGCTACAATCCAGTTCTGTTGTCCACCTGCAGAATTTCTAGCACTAAAAAGTCATCTCTCTTGCCGTACTGCAACTTGGTTTTTTGTCATCAGCCAATGACTGCACACAAATTTAAATTTACTAATTCAGTTTAAAGCTATGTTACTGGAAGCTGTATGCCCAGATCAGTGTTCCTAATGTTAGTATTACCATAAGGAAAAAAAAAACTTCAAGTAGCTCAGATCATTAGCTTAATTTAAACAGAGCCTTCAGCACCCAGCAGCATACACAAATTAACAAGACTTTTAGAGTAACCTGTCAACTTCTGATATCATTCAGCATCCATAAAATGTTTTTTTCCCAGCCTCTCAATTCCACCTCTTTGGAAAAAACCAATAATTTATCACCTAATTGTTCTTTCAGATTACAAATACCCATCATAGGCTTTACATCTTGTGCTTCAGGATGACCAAAAGCTATGCAGGCTTAAGATAAAGGCTCTCATTTACACTTGTCTGGATCTGTAACAGTCATCTCCACACCCAGCAATGTGCCCCGCTAGCAGAGCTTTTGAGAGATTTGCCCTTACCTTCTTTCAGCGAGGCTGTGCGTCTCCTCGTACGTTTTCTCCCTTTGTGATCTTCCTCCAGAATTTTATCATCAAAGCCTGTGAGCTCAATGGTTTCAGACTGACTTGTAGGCCCAGCAGAGAACCACTCAGGTTCCTCTTCAGTGTAGGAATCATTCCTTCTTCGCTCCCCAAAGACACGTTTGCTGTCACCAAATTCCCTCTGAAGGTGGATATTAAAAACATTAGCCTTAATAAAATTCTTCCCCGACTTCCACCTTTCACACCAGTTCTGTGTATTTTCACATGTGTATACAACCTCCCTGTATGTTCTGCAAGCTTTTAAATTTAAAGCTTCACAGCTGAATTTCTGCTTCATTACACCAAAAGCTATTGATCTGCAAGTGCTTCCATAAACTCAGTTTTGTAGCCTGAGAGTAAGCAGTTCCTTTTTTTAAAAAAAAAAAGCCTGAAAGCCTGGAAAGCTCCCATTTGCTGAGGTTAAAGACAATGCTTGCTGACAACTGCCAGGTCAAGAACTACAAATGAACTATTCTACTTTTGAACTTCTTGCTAGCAAAAGTCAGCCACGGGCAGGGTTTGTCTGATAAACAGCATTACATACATCCCTGTGAGCTCGCTGAAGGAGTGTAACCAAGTTTCCAAACACCAAGTGCTCACCCTCCACACCCTAAGAACAAAGGGCCTGCTTGCACAGAACACTCAGCTGCTGTATGCAGCTCACCTGCCCCAGTGCTTTTAGTGCCCAGGCGTCCAAACCCCCGATTTAACACGCAGCCAGGAAAAGAAGGAACAAACCCTGAAGCGTTTATCTTTGTAGTCCCTGTCACGATCCCGGTCTCTCGCGTCCCTGGAGTCACCGCCCCGATGGTCCTTGTCGAAGTTCCTGGAGGAGATGATCCTGCCACTGCCGATCCTGCGGCCGCCGATCACGCGGACACCGTCATCCTTCTCCAGGGGGCTCCCTGCCCGACGGGAGCTGACCGATGCAGTCACATGACAGCCACCCCCAAAGCTTCGCCTCTGGGGACTCAGGACTACGTCCAAGTCATCTTCTTTCACTCGCTCTCTTGGATCTGCAAGTCAGAGATCACACAAAAAGCACTGAATTTAATGTATTAGTAAAGACAAGTGAGTTGCCCGTACAGCAGCCCTCTGTTCTATAGCCTTGCTGCTATCCCAAGGCTTTTAAAGGAAAATGCTCAGGATTTATTTCTGTGAAGCTGATCTAGCTGACACCACAGGAAGTGCAAACAAAAAACTTACAGCTGGGTATTGAGGAACTACTGTGGTCTCCTAGAAGTACCTGCTTTCCCACTACAGACTTCTAAGTGCTCAGCCTCAAGTTGCAAAGAAATTGTCCCAGCACTTGCAGTTACATATGTATTCACAATTACATGGTAAGAACAGGAGGACATAACTGACTGTTGCACAGGTTTGTTCTTAGGTCCAGAAAACCCACTAAAGTCTAGTTGGGACTACCAAGATTTCTTTGACACTTATCCTGTGCAGTCAATTTTCAGGGACTTTGTTTGGCCTCCTTTGTGTTATCCCAACAGAGAAGTTTTGCCAACAGCCCGGGTTCAGTTTTGAGCAATGTGCTGTAGAACACACTCACCTACTATCCTACGCATAAGAGAAGTCCGGTCTGAATCCAGATCTTTTTTAAAGCTTTCCACTGGTGAAGTTCTTCCTGAAGTTGGATATAAAGATGCATGCCACTTCTCTGGATCCCAGACACCATCACTAGGAAAACAAAATTGCAGGATTGTTTGCTACCTTATAGTCTAATAAATACATAATGCTGCTGTGGGAAACCTAGGATTTACTGGTTAGAGACCAGTACAAGTGAATTATCCTTCATACTCAACTTCTAAAGCTGCCTTACTATGGCTTATTACTTCACACAAAGTATTTGGACCTCTTCTGTAATAGCAGGGAAGTATAATACCCAGTATCAGATTTTAAAAGACTAGTTACTGGCGAAGCTTGCCTGGTACACTGAAAAACAGTTCAAGCAAATCATATGGTGCTGCTCTTAAGCATTTGGGTAATTTTATCTCAATCTCATGCTTTCACAATAAATTCATCTGAGTAGTAAAGAAACTGCTGCTTAATAAACTTGCAAACACCAGCCAAGAACGCTCACCGCCATTTTTCAGTGAGGTACAGTGACAACATGGGAGAGTAATCCACTAAGCAAGGCAGCTTGTTACAGCCTGACCCAGTCTGTACTACACACCTGTCTATGTTCTTGGTACTTTTTTCTGCAAGTCTGTAAGACTTGTGTTGTGGGAACTTATGAGATCCAGCAGCAAATAATCTCTGTTCAAAGAACAAAATTCTTGGCCAGAGCATTGAGCCTTTCCTAGCAGATTAGTACTTCTGAAAACTGGACTCTGTAGCAGTCTGAACTTTATGGCATGTATACCTCCCATCAACATAAGAGCACTTCTTAGCTAAGAGTTTTTTGCAATTTAAACTTTTACTTTGAAAGAAATGTATATAGCCTTTGTATAACCAAGAAAATACCTGTCATATTTTTCAGAAAGACAAGAAGGTCTTTTCTTAGAGTAGGGACGCTCTTTAATATCCAGCAGTTCCTCCTAGGAAAAAAAAAAATCAAAAATCGAGACATGAGTTTCAATTCACACACAGACAAGATTTAAGTGACTCAAACCATCGATTCCAGAGTGCCCATTCAATTTAGTGTTTTAATTTGACAGCCCAGGTTTCCCAATATGTTGTTTCCTATACTGTGAAATACAGCACTGAAAGTTTATATTTCAGTTGTTCTACCAGTGGCCACTGACCAAACAGTTATTCAAAGCACTAAGCCTTACTAGGCCAGGTTCAGTTTCTTGTGAGCACTCCAAGGCTGCTCACACCATAAATGTTTATGTGTTCACTTCCCTGGACAGTTCAGCTTAAAAGCAACACAGGCATCATGGACACCAGAGCTGCTGAGTCCTCAAGAAGGAATCAAAACTGCTGTGGTTAATGCTACATAAGGTTCAGCAGGTAAAAAAAGCATTAGCACAATTTCAGTTACTGGTGTAGATTTGGGAATTCTAAACAAGCTTCCCATTTCTGACCATCACCAACTCCAAGATATTATGATGTGTTACAGCATTACCCATTCCACCCAACACCAAATCAATGCTGAATGATAACTTATTTTCCCACTTTCTACCAGCTTTGAACAGCCCTCAGCTTACCACTGCACACCCTGAGCAGCCAGTCACTCAACTGGCAATCAGTTCACTCCCACTGCAGTTTGCTACATTCAGAAAGCATTATCAATGATGTGACCATCAGTCCTTTAAATCAACATTAACTCTGCTGCAGTTAAGATGCACATTTCTAGTTACTCATTCTCCCAAGATCCCCTTTCTTCAACCTGCCTCACTCCCAACTGTACTGAATTGACTCAGAACTGTGCAGGGATCAGTGGGCAGCTGGAAGGATAAAGAAAGCCTAACAGCAGACACCATACATCACCCAAACTGAAAGATCTCTTTACCCTTTTCCCCCAAAAATACAATATCCTTCAGAACTTTTACATAATTTTTTCCCCACGTTTTAAAATTTGATTAAATTGATAAAACTGATTAAAATCAGTTCATTAACTATGTGAGTTTGACACTTGCTCTAGATGGCAATTTGGTAGCTGGACAAAACATCACCCAGAGCCCAGGCATCACCGTGTATTAGACCTCAGCAAAAAGAGTGCCATTAAAGGGAGCCTGGCCTCCCTGCCCACAGCTTCCCAAAATAAACCTCAATCTGTGAGGAACATCAGTGCTGTAATACTATCAGAGCCTGATGCAGACACTACAGGTATTAACAGCCCTGTCCATCACCAGATTGGGAACGGGTTGTTTTGCTGGCCACGAGAGGGAGTCCACAGGCTCTCATTCACATCCTATCACAATTCTTCCACTCAAGTGAGGAAAATTTGAATTGTTTCTTGCCTTTCACTCATTAGCTGTGCACCCTTGGGGGAACAGCTTCCCAAGAACTAGAGAAGACACAGCTTAAACTGTAGAGCACTCCTGTAACAGAGGAGATAAATGCTGGCACTTCCACCTGTGGGGTTTTAGGTTTAATTCACATACATTCTAAGCAGGCTGAGGGGAAAATTGTGCTTAGCTGTTATCATACAGTTTTAAGCAGACAGCTTAGAACTACTCAGAGAATGAGCCAGATTTTTTCCCAGTGGTAGTAAGTGAATATAAATCATTACAGGAAATCACTCCCCTTTCAAAATCAGCAGCACATACCCCAAAACAGTGATCCCTCAATCCCTAATCAGTAGGAAACTGGAACACATGAAAATGCCCTACAATGCTGATTACCTCACCACCTTAAAATATTTGAGCTGTAACATGTAGAGAAACCATATGATGTAAAGTATTTTAACACAGACTGATTTCTGGTACTTCTTGATTTAGGCTCCTTGGAAACCAACTGATAAACAAGACTAGGCACCTTCTGGCACTAGTTCTGCAACTTTATCCTGGTCAGAAACCATAGGTACTGAATTAACAAAACTGAAGCTACAAAGGCATTGCTTTCAGCCAACAGCCACTAGCACAGGCTGAACATTGCCCTAAAAAGCAGAGCAGAAACCACAGCTGAATTCAGTTGCTACACAAGAGGACTTAGGTAAAACTGAAAGAGAATAGAGACCACTTTTTCAGCAGGGGAGCTTTAAAAACAGCTCCTCTCTTTCACTTAGCAGTTAACTGACTATCCAGGTCTGAATGACAGTATACTTTGCATCCTCAAAAGTTAAGGGCACATCTTTTCTAAGAAGTTAGAGAGATTTAGAAAGCTGTACTATTCCCAAGAAGTTTTGCCAATTCTGAAGTACATGGTTTATTGTTGATGTCTACTTAAAATAAGCTAGAACTCTACTATCTCAACAGAACACAGCAACAATGATAACTTCTTTTTCCTTTAGAAAACAACCTACTAAAAAGCCAACAGCTCTGAATTCCTCAAGAAAGATAACACAGTCAGCAACAATAAACTATCTCACCCTGTTCCACACTTCAGGCCATTTGCTGCAAAGTATCTTAACAGCTTTTCACAAAGCAATGACCACCTGTTCCCACAGCTTGCAGCCATGGGAAAATCAACCACCATTACAGACACTTCCCAAAGGCATTTTCAGCAGTGGTACCAAAACCCCAAACAAAATTTGAATCCTAAACCCTACAGCATATCAAGCTCACTTAGTACTGGAACAACCTTTTTTATTTGCAAGTAATTTGGCCCTTCTTCCTCCCCTCAGACATATATTTAGGCATCACAGTTAAACAAAAGCACCTGTGTTAACGTTTGAACACTAAGCCTTGATTAGAGTCACAACTGTTTAAGCTTCCAGCAATCAAATATGAGCAATTCTAAGGTTACAAAAAGCACCCAGTAAACATATGAGAGGTACTGATAAGATCTAGTGTGCTACACTTTCCCAGGAAATGGCATCTAATGCAAGAAAATATTTTTGGTCAACTTCTCAAAAGAACACTGCTGAAAACAGAACTATGAAGTGCTTGAGAAAGCTGGTAGAACAACATACTTCAGTCTCTACAATAATCTCTCAGCACATGCTGTGGGATGTTCAGATATTAAAATAAGGTGGTGGGAATCAAAAGCATATCGAGGACAAGATTGCACAACTGCATCACATTTAACAAGCTGCTCATTTGATACCACTTTGTAAATCCTAATCCAGGCAAAGGCTTTTCAGCTTTCACCTCACTGTTTCCCTCTCACAGGAGCCTCCACCTCCCACTCTACTCCTGTGACCGAGACTTCCACGCACAACTCGGAGACGAAAGCAGATGAGCTGACCTTTGTGTAGCGATGTGGGTATTTAGTTGTAATTCTGTTCAGCTCCAGGAAAGCATCGCCATTTTCAGTTTCTGTTGCACCTCCTCTTTTATCCATGGTTACTTCAAAGTCTTTGACCGCGGAGCTAATTAAAAAAAACCCATCCCATCAGATTTCAAGACGTACCTTTCTAGAGGGTGCATTTTCTTTCCAGCCCGAGTCAGTTTAGCACTTGGGCACAGCAAAGTAGAGCCGCGCTCCCCAGCACCGCCTGTCCCCTCCCCACCCTGCCGCTTCCCCCGGCCCAGCCAGGCGGCTCTCGCTGAAGGCTCCGAGCCGCTCCGGCAGCGCGGCCGGCCCTACCCCGCGCTCCAGCGGCTCCAGCACAAGGAGTGTCGGTGTGCGGGCAGGGCCGGGGCGCGCGCCCGCCGGGACTCGCACCCCCACACACCCCGCGGGGCCCTGAGGGGCCGGGGAGCCGCTCGCCCCGCGGCGCGGCGGCACCGCGGCCCAGGCGCCGTCCCGAGGCGCCGGAGCCGGGGAGGGGAACGGCGGCAGTGGGGCAGGTGACTCAGCGGATCCCCGCCCGGCCGCACTCACCGGCGGGTGTCCCGCGCCGCTCCGCTCCGCTCAAGGCCTCACCGCCGCCCGCGGCGTTTCCTGCTCCGGCCGCCGGCCCCACTTCTCCCCCGCCCGCCGAGGAAAATTTGAATTCAGCCGCCGTAGCCGGGGCCTCGCGCCGCCCGCTCCGCACCCATTTAACGTCCCGCGCGCAGGCGCGTCGGGCGCGCGCGCCGGGGGCTCCCCCGCCTGCCGCCTGCCCGCGAATGGGCGGCGGGAAGCGCTGGCGGCGGCCGGGCTGCGCTCCCGCCCTGTGTCCCCGCCGCCGGCCGCCCGCGGAACCGGCGTCTCACCCTGCGAGCGGTGCGGTGGATGAGGAGAGGCGCGGGGCTCGGTGAGGGCCTGCAGGCAGTCTGGGCGGGCAGCCCTGCGGGGAGGCGGCCGCCGGCGGGATGCGGTGCGCGCCATGTGCGGGGCGGCGGCGGGATCGGCTCGTCCCTGTGCTGGGACTGTCGCCGTGTCCCCGTCTCGCCTCAGGGGCAGCGCGGGGTCAGAGAAGGGCGGGAAGCGGCGGGGCGGTCGCGGCTGAGATGGGCTGGGAGCGCGCTCGGCGGGCGCTCCCCTCGCCCCGCGCGTTCGCCGTGCTCACGGCGGGCTCGGGGGGCTGCCCGGGGGCGCCTTCGCGTCCCGCCGTGCGCGGCCCGGCTCCCGCGGCTGAGAGCGGCGGTCCGGCCGAGCCCGCCGCGCTGCCCAGCCCGGCAGTGTGAGCGCAGGGTCCCGGTGTTCTCAGCCCGCACCGGGCTCCTGTCCCGTTGGAGTCTGGCGTTCTGTGGGATAGCGGGACTAGGTTGGTGCGGTCAGCGGAGCAGCTTATTCGGAGCACAGCAAAAGTCTTTCAGTTTTTGCTTATGAGGAGCAGACACTGTTTTCAACATCAGTTTAAGGAGTTCACTGGGCGAGATCGCCTGCTCCGTTTGCCCACAGCTCTCCACAGGAGCCCAGCCGGGCCACAGGGTTTCCAAACACCCTGGGCAGCGAGGTCTGTGTAGGAACAACGAATTTCGTGTGGGATCTGGTGAATAAGGTGTTCTCTTCCCTGATCTCTAATGAAGTTGAATACCAGAATTTAAATCTGGTTACCTATGGAATGAGAGAAATATACAAGACATACATTTCTCACTTTTTTTGTGACAGAGTGCTGCATTATTAATGAGACAATACTGTAACTATTGCCAAGTCTCCTGAAGCCAGCAAGTGCTTTCCAAACAAATACACGGGGAGACTCCATAGCAACCGGTGGGCCACCAGCCTCGAGCTGAGTGGTTATTCTGAGATGCCGTAGGCTTTGAGAAGGCCTGAACTATGTTGTGTTTCACTGTCACCTTTGTGCACGTCGCTGTTGTGAGCTAAACCAGGTTTTTTGGCTCCCAAAGGCACATCTGCCACAGGTGCCTGTTACTTGATGCTCACAGCAGAAATGTCCAGTGGCACAGAAGTGGCAGAACACAGTTTGTTCCCAAGTGCAGCAACAGCTCCCTGCCGCGGCCGTTCAGTCCCTTTTCCTGCAGGGGTCGGCCCGTGCCTGCGGTCGGTAAATCCCGGTCACACCGGGGCCGGGACAGCGCTCGGCCCCGCCCCGCCGCACGGGGGCGCCCTGCTCAGGGGCTGGGCGGGGCGGGAAGCGCCCGCCCCTCATGGCGGGGCCGCCTCGGGCAGTGCTGGTGTATGCCTCCGCTTCTCTCCCGTTTGCGGTGATTTCTCCGCTGCTTTCTGCTCGTCTCGTGTGCCGGTGCTGTATCCGCCAGTCCCGGGATCCGTGGCGGCTCCAGCGGGGCGGGGGCGCCTTACGCGGCCCCTCACGGCGGGGTTGTGGATCTGCGTCGTGTGGGTCTGCAGTGTTTGTCCATAAACACAAAAAGCGTTCAGGGTACACTTGCCTGCTGAAGGGAATCTAGTGCAGGAAAACCAGAAAAATCTTGTGGGGTTTTGTTTTGTTTTCAAGCTGCTTTTGTCTGGTTGTTTTGTTTTTGTTTTTGTTTTGTTTGTTTGTTTTGGTTATCCTTGTTTTCAGAATTTTTGTGTTTTTTGTTTTGTTTTGTTTGTTTTTTTTTTAATGGCTTAGTGTGTCACACCATAACCAATGCTTATAGAAGAATCCAGTTTGGATCTCACACTTAAAAGGAGATGCCTGGCCGTAATTCCAGGTGCTTTCATGAAATAGTTTCAAAGGGAGTTAGGTCTAGTAGGTGTGTACAAGAACTTGTTGCTGAAAACTGTTTTGCATCAATTTTAAAGTGCCTGAAACTCCTCTTCAAACGTGCATAGAGTTTCCTTAACTGCGCATCTTGATGTGAACAATTCTCTTGTTGGCTGGACAGGGCAAACCTCTTTCAGAAAACATTCAGATAATATTTTATAGAACAAGAATTTCTCACACGAAATACAGGTCTTGTTTTCTTCCATTAACTTTTATTTTTAACTCTTGCCTGCTGGAACAAGCCAAAAATACTGTATTTCCTCCCAGTGATTTGTTGTTAATAGTGGTTATTCAGTTGAACTTTTGAAATGTGCATTGTTCCAGTCACTTTGTGAAAACAACATTTTCTTCTGGCTGCAGCCGTGTTTTCCCTAGCTCAGTTCAGGAGATCATTAGAGTGAGATTTCAGATTATCCTCCTCTTCTGGAACTCAAGAATGTGTTTGTGTTTCTAATGTGCAAATTTTCAGGGTGGTGGCAGCATTTGTTTTGGGAAAGAAGCTTCAATGGAACCGGTGCAGCAAGTTTTATCTGCATAGGTTTTTTTTTTTTATCCTTGTTTTCAGAAAATTACTGAGAAAAATATTTAGAATTCATAAAAACACACTTGTTATTTTTCAGATTAGAACTACACGTGAAAGTAAACTGTGTGATAGAAAAATATGTCTAATTTTGTTTTGTAATGATGAATATGTAAAAACAGGAAGAGATTTTCTGTTTGTTTTTATTTTTAAGGAGAAACACAGTTAAAATATGAACAAAACTAGGAAAGAGCTTGTAAAAGAGCATTTTATGTTAAAATGGAAATCTCACTTCAGTTCACTAGTGCTCAAGAGAATTTATCAGCAGTAGGCAGAATACCTTGATATGTTTGAGACTGAAAGGCAGAAAAACACACTCAGAGCTTCTCTGTCAAGACACTCTGTGCACACACAAATGTATTTCAGTGATTTTCTCGTTTCAACTTTAGAGGAGAAAAGAGTTGTCTGTGACATGATCACACTGAAATGTATCTTCCTGGTTGTGGTGGGGAAAGTTTAAAATTCCAGATACTGAAAAGCACCTGATAAAGAAACAAAAAATGTTTTAGCATTTTGTAGCTGTCGTGTTCTGTGTTTGATTAGATACCTTTGTTACAGACCAAGCTGTTGCAATAATGCCACTTCTTTGCAGGTAATAGTTTTTTACAAAATTTTTCTTCTTTCTTTTTAAGTTCAAAATCCCTGATGATGGATGAAATCCAGCAACCACCTGAGCATCAAGTTCATGCAGCTGGACAATCTGTTGCTCCCCAGTCTGCACCACATGAATTTCAGGACAGAGATCATGACAAGCCAGGTCAAGATGGGTATACCCAGAGTCAAAGAAGAATGTTAAAAAAATTCCAAAGCAGGTGATAAGTACAAAACATATTTTTCACTAAATGGAGCAGGGGATCAGACCTGAAAATATCTGGGTTTAGTAGTACCAGTGTAGGTTGCAGTAGAAGTTTTAGTTCATGGCCATGACAGACAGTTCTGAGGATGCTTTGTGGTGACTTGAGGACAAGGATTGACACTCAGATTTCATGTATTTTTTACTTTCAAAGGTAATTTTAAAAATGGCTATTTAATAATATCCTTTGATGCACTGCCAGAGGTCATGATTTCTTCTTGCCCTTCTCTAGTGTTTTTAATTTACTTCTTTTGTTTGTTAACAGAACCTTGACAAAGGTGGGATGTAATTGTGTAGAGATTAAAAAGATAAAAAGATTTGTTGAGCAGCTCAGACCTACTGAACCAGCTAGGCCTCCCTTCCTGGCTGAGTGCTGTAACTAATCACCTTGTGAAGCCTTTGGTGCTAACTGGGGCCTCCATTTGCCAGCTAACTCTGAAATTCATTGGGAAAAGAGAGGGGAAGGGTGATAGGGTCACAGTAACACATTTGTGAGCTGAGCTGGTGTTGGGAGAAACTTGTGGAGATGTGGAGCTGCTGAGGGAAGGTGGGAAGAAGGAAGATTTCCTGGCTTCAGGAAGGACCAGACATTAGATTGGCTGAAGTATTCTGGACTCAGCTGGCTGACCTGAGGAAACAGTGATGTTAGCACATTGAAACCTCAGAAAGGGCTCCCAGCCAGCCAGCACCCTGCTCAGCAGTACCACTGGGCAGAAGAGGGCTGCTTGGAAGGCATTTTGGCTACCCAGCACTCCTAAAGAAGTACATCCCAATTCAAGTTTTGCAGTTATGCTTGGGCCTCTTTATGCTTTATGAATTGCTCTGTTACAGGTACTAATTTCAGGGTCTAAATATTTCATAAATGCATTGATCTCTGAAAACTAGACCCTTACTTTTATTACTGAAACTAATAAAAATTCCTATTTTCAGTACTGCCTGGGAATTTGCAGAGGAGGAGTTCAAAGGCAACTAATCTTTCCTTGTATTCCAGATACCTAGCAAGGAAGTTTTTCTATCAGTGGGCAAAAATAACATTTGGACAAGTTCTCCCTTCCAAAGCCAGGTAGATAAAATTACAGAACTCAGAGGTGGAGTTATTTTTGTTTGTTGTTTGTTTGGTTTTTGTTTTGTATTTTTAGTAATTTTTTTTGTTCTCAGGTTTTTTGTTTTGTTTTGTTTGTTTTTTTTTTAATGGCTTAGTGGTAAATCACTGGGCTAAGAGAGTACTGGCTGCCAAGAAAATGTTTGGATGTATTTTGAGACCACTTGAAGATTTTCTTTGGGTACTTTTCTTGCTCTTGTTTTTTTTTTTTTTTGTTTGTTTTTAATAATCATGGTTAAACTTCTATTAACCAAATTCATAGAAACTGTGTTTTGATAAAGTTAACCAGTATGTGCATATAAATGATGGGATGTGATTGGGATACCTGCTTTAAATTTAGTTATTTCCCAAAGTTATGAAGACAGATTTCACAGACTGTTCTGAGTTGGAAAGGACCTACATGGATCACTGAGTCCAGCTCTTAATAGGAAATTCAGTTAA
Organism: Onychostruthus taczanowskii; assembly: GCF_017590055.1. Classification (NCBI taxonomy): domain Eukaryota; kingdom Metazoa; phylum Chordata; class Aves; order Passeriformes; family Passeridae; genus Onychostruthus; species Onychostruthus taczanowskii. The sequence continues at coordinate 2,050,032 of NW_024504122.1, forward strand.
TAATACTGTTTGTACTGTTGTTCTTAATGTATATCTGTGTATGTTTGGTATCTGTCTGACTTGGAAATACCTGTGGCAGATAATTCCTTTCTGCTGTCAGTGTTCTGTGAGCTACTGAAACCCCATGCTTTGATATCCATTTCTTGTTTTGCATTAATTTGCATGTTCATTCTTGCTTGACCACACCCTTGGGAACAGAAGCAGTTCCCAGTGGGAAGACTTCAGGTCCTTAGTCATTCAGTTTCATTTTTCTGTATCAAATATATTCTGTTTCTGCCTTTGTTGATAAATGGAAGTTGTCCTGTGAACCTCACCGTTCCTCTTGTCCCATCTACTGAGTTGGCACTTCTTTGGCTGTCTGTCAAGTCAGCACAATGATGAATTTATTTTTTAGGGGAAATAGGTTTTATAAAGACCAGCAAGGAGCACAAGCAATAATGAATTACCTTTCTAGATTTAAAAGTCCCCAGTTCTCCATAGCTGTAATACCTGTTAATGCATGTGCAATACTGTTAATACACCAAGTCCAAAAAAATAACATATAGTTCACTTCTTTTTTCTTTTTTTCCTTTTCTGCGTGAGTGCTTGGGATGACTTAACAGCTTGGCTCGGGGTAGGTGGCTGTAAATTGCAGCTTGTGAGAGGATTGATATGTTTCACTGAGAGACCTCTAGGTATTCTGGGTCTAATTCTGCTCTTATTACATGATAAAAACATCAGAGTATTATAAAATCTGTAGTAGCTTTTGTATTTATTTATATATATATATAATATTTTGTGTTAAAACAGCAAAGAACAAAATTAGAAAGGAAAATACATGTATTGTTATCTACTGTTCTGGTTGTTAGAGTAAAACCCAGAACTGAGGACAAAAGATGTGACTAGGTCTCAAGTCAGCTGGTACTCTTATGTTTAACAAGTTAACAACATCTGTCCTTTATTCCTTGTCTTTATGTGAAGTATTTACAGTCAGTAGAGTGATTGCTTCTTGCAGTACTTCGCAGAGTCTTGAAATAAAGTGTCACAGTAGGGAAGTTTTAAATGCAATTAGGTGTTGTTAGGCTACAGGCAAGCCTGGAGAAGAGGTGGTGTAATCTTCGTTAAAACTGATTTGTGGTCATTCTGGAAACCTGTATGACGTTTCTTCTGTCCAAATCCTTCAACTGTTCAGATGTTTTTATGGTCAGAAGATTCTTCAAAGGACTTCTGGAGAGTGGAAGGAGCAGTGGACACTTTGCAGAGACAAGGAGCTCAGCCTCAAAGCAGACAACCATTACAGGTTAGTGAAATGACTTCCCTGGGGTGTGTATGAGACATTTTCTGAAGGAGTTTTTAGTACCAGTGAGCAAGTTCCATCCATGGTACATCTAGGCCGAAAGCAATCTTTTCATTGCTTATTTTAATATTTTACTGAATGGCACTTCTTTAAATTTTTCAGGCATTCACTCCTTAATTTGATATTCAAGGCTTGGAGAGCCTATGTATGCCAACAGCAAGGAAAGAGGAACAAGTATTATGTTGCAGAGTCTCATGGTAAGTGAAGTGATGGTAATTAGCAGTATTTGGGGGCATATTGAGATGAAGTATCCACAGGGAATTTTTTACCAGAATCTGTGTCCCCGGGGCCTGTTTGCACCCTGAGCTCCCCCACCCCATGGTAGTGCAGTGCTTGCAGGAGCAGATGGCAGGAGGGTTCTGTTGTAGGGGTGTAGCTATATAGTAATTTAGGGATGTCAGTGAATAAGCTTAAGAGCCATCTGCTCTGGATTGCACTGGTTGTTTTTCAGCAGGTGGCTTGATTTTTGGTTCGTTTCTTGGTTTTTGGTTTGTTTTGTTTTTTTTTACTTAATCACAATATGTTTTTAAGTAGATATTTTTTGATCAAATGTTTTACTGGAATTCTCTGTCAACTGTTGCTATAGACATTAGATAGTAATTCCCTGTGCTTTTAACAGCACTTATTTTATATCTGTTGACTGTTCCTTCCAGCTGGTGTCTTGCAACTGAAAGAAGCCCAAACTTTTGAAGTGCCCTTTGTCTTATTGTGAGTGCCCTTTGTCTTATTGTGTAGGTTCTTTGCTCTGCAAGAGATTTGACTTGGATCTGTCTGTACTAGTAGCAACTTTCCTGGGTTCAGGGAATATGTTTGGTGAAGGGAGATTAACCCTTGTTTAGAGATGATACTGAGGTTTTGTTATTTGAAGAATAAGTTAACTGCTCTCTTTGCACATGAACGTAGCCTCAGAATGTCCCAGAGACTGGCACCTTTGGACACAAACTGACAGGCTACCCAGACTTCTTTATTACTGAGTGAGGCCAGAGTATTTACAGCAGAAGCTGTGTGTTACTTGGTCAAAAACAGAAAAAGGTGACTTGTTTCAAGGTAGGTTAATGCTTGATTCACGAGGAAGTCCTAAAAAAGAAAAGCTTGGGGTTCTTTTATGTGTGCATGTGAAGTGACATAGAATCAATGTGAGTTTTTTCTAGTAACGTTGCTTTAGTAGTGTCAGTTCTGACAAGCCAACCTGCTGTGGGGAGAATATGCAGTGTGCTGCACTAAGTGGTAAACTGGAATTTGTGACACCACTTCTGTTTTTAGCTGCATGACCAGCCTGCTAAATAAAGTTGACTTGTTTCTGGTTCATTTCTCTGCTTGTAGGAGAGAATAACTCTTGAAAAGCAACTGATGAACCTGATACACTTTTTTATTTTTAAACAAACCAAAGAGAATCCTCTAATTCTTACCCAGTACAGTCGTTATGCTGACTCTTGTTCTACAGTTATTTCCCTGTAAGCGCTGAAGACAAAGCGGTTATGGGCCATTGTCCGATAATTCACGCTGCTCTGAACGAGTGCCATGGACCGTGCTGTCAGCGATTCTGAGACTTCTCACTGTGACACCCTCGACCAGAGGGAGGGTCGCTGTCATTTCAGGCTTTTCCACAAGGTGTCCCTGCAGGTTGAGGACACCGGGTCGGGGGCGAGCTGTGATGGAGTGTTTGAGATGTGCCACATTCCGGAACTTAAGATGCTGCCGTTTTTTGTTATGCACAGCAAAGAAGCAAACTCTGCTCAGGGCCTGGCAGCACTGGCTGGTTTATGTTGATGTTCAAAGGACAAAACATGGGATGCAGTCTGTGGCACTGGCGTTCAGGACAAGAAGCTGTTTGTGGTAAGGATGGAATACAAATGGGCAGAGAGGCACTGACCATAAGGCCATGGCTTTTATCTGTGTTATGTTATCTTTTCCTGAAAGATAAAAAGTCACACCATGGCTTTGTTCGGTGTTTGATTTTTCTTTTAAGAATTCTGTTGTTTCTGGGATGTGTGAGTTCTTCTGGCACACCCAGACTGTGATTTTAAGAAACATTATACAGCAGCTTGCCAGTGCCTAATGGGAGCCTACAGGAAGGCTGGAGAGTGACTTTTGGAAGGGCATACAGTGAGAGGACAAAGGGGAATGGCTTTAAGTTGAAAGAGGGTAGATTTGGATTGAATAGTAGGAAGAAATTCTTTACTCTGAGGGTGGTGAGGCACTGAAATCTGGAGATTACCCACAGATGATGTTAATGCCCCATCTCTGGAAGTGTTCAAGGTCAAGTTTGGATGGTCAGTTTGGACTTGGAGCAGTGTGGGAAATGGAAAGTGCCTCTGCCCATGGCAGGGAATTGGAACAAGATGATCTTTAAGGTCCCTTCAACCCAACCCATTTGGTAGTTCGTTGAAAGGATTGTTGTTCATACCTTTTTCCAGTCAGATGAAAGTGATCTCTTGCGCCAGATTATGGCACCTCTGTTTGAACTCATCTGTAACATTGTTTTGGCAGCATTTCATGGGCAGTGTGGAGAAGACAGCACTACCAGAAATGCTCTGGACATAAAATGAATATTTTGGCTCTGCAACATTGGGCCCAGAGCCTGCAATTTCGAGTAAGTCTCAGGAGCTTCAGCTACTGCCATTTCTAATGTTTAACTTGCACACATGTGAAAATGTTGCAGATGAAAAAAAATTAGGCCTTGTACTCATTTACTTTGAAAATTGCAGTACTTATGATGGAATATCATATCAGGACATGGGGAAATGCAATGAAGCTGTGTCAGGGCAAGTTCACACTGGACATTAGGAAAAGGCTCTTCCTGAGAGGGTGGTCAGTCCCTGGAACAGACTCCCCAGGGAGGTGGTTACGGCACCAAACCTGTCAGAGTTCAAGGTGCATCAAGTCCAACTTCCTTCTTCTTGCAGGACTACTTAAAACTAAATCAGATGACTGAGAGTATTGTTCAAATGGTTGATCTCAGCTGAAGTGAAAACAGCATGGATTTCTTTTTTTCTTTCACTGGAACTGTGGCTTTTTGTCCATTTCATTAAAAGAAGGCATGGTATTTAATTTGACCTGCACTGTAAGATGCAGCATGGCAAATGCACTGTAAAATGCAGTGTGGAAATTTGGCCTGCACTGTAACATGCAACAGTACTGAAGAATAGTATTGTAGGGCAGTATTCTGCTAAGGAAAGAAACTTGTGACTTGGGAAGTCTTATAGTATCTCATGATGTGATTCCCTTTCATATGAAAATAATCTGAAAGAAAGCCTGTTGGCAAAAGAAAAGTATTATATTGGTCTTTTCAATGGGAAAAAGTGTGAACGTATTTAAAAGAGTGAAAAAAATCTTTGACGCTTTCTATGCTGACATTGCTTTGGTGTTTGTTTGGGTTTTGTTGGGTTTTTTCCCCTTTTTTGGGGGGGAACCTCATGGCTCATGGCTTTCACCTTTAGAACTTACATGGAATTTCTTATTGTGTGTGTGTTCTTCCTCTCTTTCTCTTTGTTCTACTTCCCTAATCTTGTCTGTTTTTTCCCATTACTTGTTACTGCCCTTAATTGTTCCTTCAGGCTTGGTTGCAGTGGCAAGAGCTGTATTCACACACCCAGAATGAAAAGCAGAAGTACACCAGGGCAGTAACTCACCATCAGCACTGGGAATTGAGGAGATGCATGGGAGCATGGCTGGGATACCTGAACCTCCACAGAGTAAAGAAATGCCAGAATGGTGAGTGAAAATGGTGAGCTGGGACAGAACAGGGCTCAGCCCCTTTGCTGAGGGCACGGTGATGGCTTTTTCTGTTCTAGGAGGCACTGCAATGTCTCTGCCCACCCAGGTCCTGAGATGCAGCTTGGGCTGTACACTGTGACAGACTTGGCTGGTTTAGTTCATATGCTGGACTGCCAGGAAGGTCACCTGCTTTCCACAGGATTTAAAACAAAATGCTCTACAATTCCCTTCATGAAAACTTGTGTATTGTCTCTTGGATTTTGACTGAGATATCTGTGAGAAGAATGTATTCAAGACTTGGATCAGTCAGTCTGTGAACTTTCTTGATAATCGGTCAAATCACAACTCCTATAGGATGGTCAAGATTATTACACCAGTTCCTTTGTTTCTTCCCTGGAATTTAAATGATATTTGTATGAATTACTTTTTGATTGTGACAGATATTTATATGAATTGCTTTTTGATTGTGGCAGTGGAAAAGAATCCAGCTTGGATGTGTAGGAACTAGTATGCTGAAATGCAAGCAAGTTTGAGTATGTTGCACAAGTAATGCATTGTCCTAACTTCCCTCTCTTAAGCCAGCACAGTAGGTTACTGCTTTAAAACTGCCTTTGTGATCAAAAGGAAGAATATGATCTGTAGCTGAGCGTTAATGTGAATTCTTGTAACCATTTCTCAGTGTTAGAGCTCATGTCACTTGTGAGCCAGTGGCTCAGATGCCAGGATCTCATCTGATACAAATGAACCTAGGACAGAACAAGCCATGAGTGATTTGTCTTTGTCTTCCAGAGCTGGCCCAAGAGTTTCACCAAAGCAGGGTGCTCCGGAGGTGCTTCTCTGATTGGCAGCTGTCATGGGAGTGCAGGAGAAGAATGCATGCTCATGGAAGGGACCTGGAAAAACGAGCAGCAAGGATTGCCTTATGGAGAGTCTTTGCACACTGGAAGCATTGTATCCAGGCTGTGTTTAGTCCCTAGCAAAGCCATGTTAGAAGCATTCCCGAAGGGGGAAGATCCAGTTAATAAGCAGGAACGTTGTACAGTAGCACGAGTGACAACAAACATGTTGTCATTAGGTGTATGTAATGCCATACTAACAATTAAACTGTTGTAATTACAGTATATTAGCAGCTGTATAAGAGTGTATTAGAGCCTGCAGAACATAATTTATGGTTGTTACTTAAGAGTGAATCAGAAATATGTTGTAATAAGTCAGCAAAATCTAAAAGTTTAACTGTAGTCAAAACTTCTGCAGATAGCAGTGCTGGACATGCAAACATTGAAGCCAATTTAGATGGAGATGTAGTGCCCCTCTGTGGGAGAAGGTTGTTCTGTGTAAAACATACTTTAACTCAGTGACAGATGTGCTGTGTGTGGAAGAGGCTCAGCAGTGTGAGCTGGCTGAAAAGCACTACAAGTGTCACCTGTTGGTAAGAGCAGTCATGTGCTGGGTGGGAGGGGCTGTGGAGTGTCCCTGAGTGTGCAGTGTAACACTGACAGTGGTGAGCGGGTCTTAAGTGGGATATACACCATGTTTCTAAATTTCAACTGTTCTGGAATCTGCCAACTGAATCCAAATAGGGAAACTGTGCTGATCTCCAGAACAGCTATTCATCCATTAGTAGATTGAGAGTGATGGGTTACCTGCTCCCTGGTACTCCACCATGAGACTGACTTTTCCCCTTGATTTTTTCTTTTTCTTACACTGTTTGCTACAAGAATTATTTTTATTTCTCTGCAGTAATGTGTGCATGGTGGTTTTCACAGGAGACCAAAGATAGCTTGTTGCAGGCGCAAGTAGTTGATGTTTTGGGGTTTTGTTTAAGTTTTTAGGATTTTTTTAAAAGAAAAAATAAATCCCTGAAGGCTATCTGAAAGGTGGGCACAAGCAAGCCTCCAGCTTTTTGGAACTGAGCTATTTTCAAGGTTGGATCAGTATGGGTCATTAAAAGAATACCAATAAACTGGTTTGGATCGTGAAAACATTAGTGATCATAAAAGCAGGATGATTAGTGATTTGAAGCAGGATGCTCTCATAATGCTATTTACCATGTTCTGCCTCCACTCAAGGGATTCTAGGGTTGCACATCAATTCTAAATTACCTGATTTGGATTACAAATGAAAGTTGTGTTTATTTCTTGTGGTTACAGGAACTTGGCCTTAAGGGTCTTCGGCAGAATGTCCTGGACACTCGTCTTCAGAGAATGAGAACAAATCTGTCATCCTGTCAGCATCGAGTTACAGTGAGTTGGACTTTCTGTCAGTTGGTCTTGAGCTGTCTGTTGACTTCCACTGTCACCTACAAAGTACTTTTTTATTACAGCAGTAGCTTTAAATACTAATAGCCACAGAAAATCTGTGTGAGTTAACTGCCACTCTTATGTATGTTTAGTTTTTCATTCCCCTGTGTTTATGGTGGATTTTTTCTTTTACCAGAAAAACTTGTAGGAGGTTAAAAAGTTTGGTATATGAAGCAGTGCAGAAGACAACCATTGCAATATGCAGTTTGTTAGGACTTCAACAATTTATTTATTTGCATTCTTCTCCTCACTGGAATATCTTAGGGGGGTTTTGTGTCTTTCTTATTTTATTTCAGGTGCTGCAGAAGTACTGGAACCGTTGGAAGTCCCGTTTGGAAGACAAGGAGGAAGAACAGCAGCAGGCCTTAACAGCAGTGGCTCATGCCCGTTACAGGTATGCAGTGAAATATTAATACAGACTTGTACAAATGTGGAATCTCTGGGCCTTTGGTTCTCTTCTTAAGCATGGTAGTACCTTTGGGGGCATAACTTTATGGCAACTGCTCTGACATTTTCTGTGAGTAGTGAACAAATTATATCTCGTGCTTCTCTCTGGATGTAAGAGGGAGATTGGTTAAACCTAGCTCTGAGATTCATTTAGTCAGATGACATTCAAAAGACCAGTATGTTTTCTGGAGGAATTGTCTCCTGTGTGCTGACTTTCTCCCTTTTTGCTTGCCAGGAGGGTGTTGATGAGACAGGTATTTGACACATGGCTGCTGAAGGCCTGCAAGCTGCAAGAATATCGAATGGGAGAGAAGAGGGTAAATGTAACTCTTGTATCTTGCTTAGGAAATAGAGGGGATGATTTCATAGTCACTGTCTGAATATGAGTTAGCATGAGATGGACTTGGTTGTTGTAAATTCCTTTTCCCTGGTGAGGGAATCAAGTTAGGGGAAAGGGATTACAACCAGTATTTACTGATGACCTTTTTTAAGTTAAGCAGCTTGTTAATAATAGAAACAAGTTATTAGAGAATTGCCATTCACATAGCTCATTCAGTTATTCTCTCACATGTAAATGTGTGTGTGCTCTCTCTCTCACACAATCTCATAGTTACTTTGTTGAAATAATAATAATATTACTAAATGGCCAACCCCAGTCATTTAAGAATTGCAGGATTGTACTGAGAAATTAGCTGCTTCTAGGTAGGTGTCCATAAAGTTCTTTACAGGGCCCTTCATTTTTTAAGGGTGTGTGTGTATATATGTATATAGTCCTGGAGTCTTTACATGTAGCAGACACCATGGCCTTTATGTGGTCTCTTACAGAACTCCAAGTTGCCAGTAGCACGTGTGGGTGTCTGTGCAGATATGGCTCACCCTTGGTGAAGGGAGATTATCAGTTCTTGTACATTCAACAGGACTAGTTTCTGGAACTTATCAGTTCTTAGGAGTCCTTCACATGCTATTTATCAGCTTGTGTTTTTCCTCTCTTTGGCTTGCTGTTTTTTGGTAACAGCTCCTCCACCCACATGCACACAGGTACCTGCAGAGCACGTTACGTAGCCTCACCACAAAGGGGCTTTGGTGGTGTGTCCATTGCTCTTCAACCTCAGAAAAACAAACATTGGACAGTTCCATGCATGTCATCTTTAAGGAGATGCTTCTTGTTGTTTGTAGCTGCCTGTGCTGTGCATTCATTGCCTCCCTCCCTCCATCTCAGGCTGTCCTCCATTTTGAAAGGCGGCTCTTGCGCTGCTCGTGGTGCTGCTGGCGGAGAAGAACAGCTGCACGTTTGGAGGAGCAGGAGGGCTTGGTTCATGCAGGAGATCACTACAGTAACCAGCTGCTGCTAAAGGCCTTCTGTCTCTGGAAACAAAAGACTCAGGAAAGAGAAACAGAGTAAGATTTATTTTGAAACAGAGAATGATTTGGATTGGTGCTGTGGCAGCCTCCTTTGGACAGCATTTAATTCACAATGGTGCTCACTCCTTTTTTGTGCTTTGGAGTCTACTGAGTTGTCTTCAGTAAGTGAATTACTGAAAATAACAAATGTGGATTCAAGTCTGTGCTAGAGGTGTCCAGTAACATGGATTGCATTGTAGGACAAATAATTATTTTTCTTATAGGAGGCGCAAGGAGACAGAAGCATTAAGATTTCACTGTTCAAAGTGTCTGCAGCAGACTTGGAACAAGTGGAGAGAGGTAAGAGAGTTAGCAGATGGGAAGGAGCGTGAAGTCTTCCTGTTGTGTTTTAATTGCTTGTACCCATATGGCTAGAAGTTAAATTGTTTATTTTAAACACTAGTCATTCCTAAGCTCTCCTCCCTTTTCATATGGATAAAACCAATTTGATGTGGGTGGAACAGGAACTGTGTAGGGAGAAGAGAGAATTCTTTTTGTTTATGTGTGTAGATATGGTGAGAATAGGAATATGGTTTAGGTGCACCTGGGAATGCAGTTGGAGTTAGTAGACAGTACTGACTGTCCCTAGTCAGTACTGGGTGTGTTCTTCTCAAGAGTTAGAAGTTTGCAGCCAGGACTTTGTGTATGACCTGTATTTGTATGACAGGTTGTCACAAACACAGAATACTTTCATGGTGGGCCTCTTTTCCTTACCATGATTTGAGGTACCAGATGTGCCTTGCAGCATGTCTTGAAAATCTATGAGAAATTTTATAGTTGAAGCTATTCTGTTGGTGCAGACCTGCTAACTTGAGTGGTTTACGTCAGTCTTCAAGAGGATTCCTACAAAGGGCAGGAAAAAAAGGGACCTCAGATAGGCCTTTTGGGGACATAGGAGAGTGCAGCACCAGTTTGAGTGAAAAGCTGTTACAGCAAAGTGAAGGATTGATTCTCCAGAGAATGGAAATGGTCTTTTTCCCTCCTCTCTCTGCCATTACTTGTTTTCCCTCCTTCATGTGTACGTATCTTTTGTTTTTTTTTCATTTCCTCCTTCTAGTATGTGAGACATCAGCGTGAGAAATGGAGGAAGCTGGTGCAAGCAGACCTGCACTATGGACATGTGTTGTTGGGCAAGACCTTGGCAGCTTGGAAGGTAGGATGGAGCAGCCAGCCTTTTTGAGACACTTGTCTGTATGTGCTGTAGTGTTTCAGTGAGAGCTGAAGAGCTCCCACGCTGCTTCACTGGAGGCACATACACACCAGATGTGCAAGGTAGAATGGAGGCTCTTGTATGTAGGGCTCTATGAGCTCTGGTGCTGCTTTTTGGAGCAGAAGAACCAAGGTAATCCTGTAGCACTGGTGAATGGTATATCACAGCTAGCATTAACTATTGTGTAGTGACTGCTTGCTACAGCAAAACAGCATTTGGTTTTAGTGGCTGTATTTTTTCCCCTGTACTTTACTGCCAGTATTGAATTATTGCCATAATTCAATACTTATGAATTAGTAAGAGTTAGTTAGGTGCTAGTTAGAATTTCTAGATGTTTCCTCACGGGTGTTAACAGTTGAGGTAAATTTACCTCTCAATACTATTTTTTTCCAGATTTACCAACAAAACGTGCAGTGCATTCTGTATCAAGTAGCTGAGAAGGAGAAACAGCACACTCGACTGCTGCTGCGGTGAGCCTCCTCCTGGGCAGCATCAGAGAAGTGACTGCACTGCAGTCAAATTCAGTACTTCCTTTCACTGCCACCTTTGTAACTTTTTGAATGTTCAGTGCTGGGAGTTGACTCTGCCATGCATTGCTTTTTCTTTGCAGGAAGTTCATCTAGTTAAAAGAAATCAACCTCTTCCTGTTTGCTATCTGTTTTGCTTGAATATTTTTTAAATCCCTGTTTAGTCCTGCAAGAGTCATCAGACAGCAAACTGCATCTTTATGCTATTAACTACATCTGTTATAGTATTAAAGCAGCCTGGAAGATGCAGAGCCTGTCTTGCATTACAGTGAGGAGAGTGATTAAAGATACTAGCACATTGCATTGGTTGTAGTTATTTAGTTACCTTATTTTAATGCTGTACAGCTTGAGTCACTTGCAGAGCCTGGCTGGCTCAGCTGAAGCTGCTGGATTTCAGACTGTGTTCTGTTTTGCACTGCCTTCTCTTCAGCAGAGACCTGAAGGGGCAGAAGTTGATTTGCATGACTGAGTTTATAGCTGGTTTTGGTTCCCTTGTGAGTAGGAAAGTACCAAGTGAACAAGTAAGAATCATTCTTAATGGATTTGTTTTTAACTTTTGTGTGTATTTTTGCCTTCAGACAGGTGGTGTGTACGTGGAGAGAAAATGCTCTTGCTCTTATACATGAATCTGAGGCAACTACTCGGGCAGATGAGCACTACAGGAGGGCAATCCTGTCAAAGGTAGGTTCTGTACAGCAGGTGTCAAGATCTCAGTACAGCTGCTGGTTCAGGCAGGGGTCAGATAATACAATTAGAAGGACCAAAAACTTAAATCTGAGAGCCACTGCTAGGAGAGATCTGCAAAGTGGGAGTCTCATCTTGTTTTTACAGGTGTCTCTGAATCTTGTCTTTGTGAGCTCATGGCTTTTTTTCTTCCTTCCTCTCATTCCTTAGAAGGAAGGAGAAACCAGTAGCATGATATAGCATAGTAGAATTGGTGAGTGGGGCAGGGAGGGGATGGATGAAAGCGAAGAGCGCCTTGAAAAAGGCCATGGGGACTCTCTGAAATACTTCTGCCTTTAATTTGTAGGAAATTCTGTCTGATGAGCCTTGTGTGAAGAATGAGGTGGAAATGGTTATGCTACCAGTGATGTGGGGAGCACGCTGTGTCCCCTTCCATTGCAGTGCCAGTCTGTGTCCCATCTCCTGTTTGCATTGTATCCTTAGGTGCTGCTGCAGTGGAGAGACACTGCCTGGCTACGAGCGTGTCACCGCCACCTGAAGGTGACAGCTGTGGTGGAGGCCAGAAAACAGTTGGATTTAGGTGAGCTGATGTAGATGTTGAACTCTCAAAAGTCCTCATTGTCTGTGAATGAGCCAAGGGCAGTGTGTTGTGTCATCTGTACAGATGAAGTGACTGGATGATCTGTTGTTATGAAGGATGTCCCCTCAGAATGGAGAGTGAATTGGGACTCCAGCGATCTGCTGAATGCTGCTTGTGTTACTTTTGTTTCTCTGTTTGTCCTTTGTGCTATATAACGGATGGTAACACTTCCTTCCTCAAAGGAATTTTCCATTACTAATTTTGAGAACCTCAGACATCTGTTTTGAGGGCAATACGGGTGGTCTTATCAATTACTGCTTCAGTCTTTCTCTAGTAATTCTTACTGAAAGACCCTCAAATTCTGCAAGCATTTTCATGGTACCGTGGTACATTCTTGACACGAGGACTCTGAAACACAGAGGGCTTTCCTAAAGGTTGTAAAGAATGTCAGTGGCAGCAAGGAAGACTTGCAAGTCACAGCTCCCTGTGTGTTACATGAAGTTTTTCACAGTTCTTCCAATACTGAATACTGTCAGTGCTGAGTGTTGTCCAAGTTGAATATTGCTGAAACAGTTGGGAAGAGTAGCTGATCACTTGACACTCTGAGATTAATAGTCTCCTTTTGGTACATGAATTAATTTATCTTACCCTAACAGTGCGTTTACAGAGCCTGTTTCTGCACTGGAAGGAGTTAATGAGGGATTCTCTGATGCTGAGGGCTCAGCACCACAGGGCAGTGCAGCACCACCAGCAGCACGTGCTCCAGAAGTACCTGGTGAAATGGAAAAATTATCATCAGCAGTGCCTTGGGAAAAAGGTGAGAAGGATCAGCAACCTCCCCAGCCTGTGGGAAGTTATGCGTATGGAGGAACACACTGTGCTCCCTGGTGAAGGGAATGGCAGTCTGGGCTGAGAAGGAGCAGCCAGTGTACTCCTTTTGTACTGAGGAGGACGGAGCATGGCTGTGTCTTGCCTGAAGAAACTGATAGAAGTAACAGACTTAACAAGACAACCTGAGCTTACTGCGAATGAAATCCCTGCTGGGCTCATAGATGTCTGCACATGGGATTATTCTGTAGGGCACTTGGGTATTGAGGGTGGCCTCAACAGAGCAAAGCAGGGTGATAAAGGCTGTTTACTAGCTGTTCTTATAGCATGTGGCTAGATAAATGGGGTTTGTCTGCAAGTGACTCACTATTTTGGTTGCCTTTCAGCTGCTGCAGAGGAGGGGAGATGAACTAATGACTCATAGACTTTGCTCTGCTTCCTTCTCTTGCTGGAAAACTCGGGTAAGGAATTTTCCCCTGGGTAGACACCTAGCTCCTTACTAGTCATTTTCTCTTCTCCTTCATGTTCTGTTTACACAAAGGCCAAGAAAAGTTTATTTAAACATTTTCAGGATTTTTTGGTTCAGCTAGCACAAGAGACACCTTGCCATAGACTGGGTGAACTGAGGGTTTTTCTGCTCTGTCTCTACCATCACTTCCTCCTTGCTTGGTGCTTTGGCTGGTATTCCTGGTGTTGAGTATGTGAACTCCTAACCTGGTTGCTGTGCATTTTCTTTCCCTAACAGCTGTTGCAGCAGCAATGGGAAAAGCAGAGGACAGTGCAAGCATTGTGGCACTGGTCCCTTTCAGTGCAGAGAAAGGTAAGGGGCTGTGCAGGGCAGGGGCAGGCAAGTGAGTTTGATGATGTGCAGATCATGTGCAGATTTGGCTGCAGTCAGCAGAGTGCACACTGAATGTCTGTTTCCTTTCCTCTTTGGGGTTCTGTATGTTACTTTGGGATGCTGGAAGACCCCCTGAAATTTCTTAGCTGATTAAAAAATATGCACATTTTCCCCCATCTGGCCTCAGCTGACTTAAATCTCTGTCCCTTTGTTGTTGTGGCAGTGTCCTGCTGTTGCTGCAGCTCTGCTTATTCCTATCCAGTGGAAGGGAGAATGTTGCTGTCTGCAGGGGGAGTGCCTGGCCTGGAACCTGTCTGTGTAATAGCTCTCATTGTTCCTGTTGTAGGTATTTGATGCTTGGCTCAGGTTTGCCAAGGGGCAGCAGGAGAAGAAAGATGGCACTGAAAAAGTCACAGGAGTTCACCACACAACTCCTTTGAGAGAAGGTGTAACCTGTGCCTTGAGAAACACTGCTGGCATCAAACAGCTGCAGGGACAGCTCCATACTCAGCCCCAGGTGGAGGTGAAAGAGAGATTGCTCAGTTATATATCCAGAACTGGGCTGCTCTGCTCTCTGCTCTGTGTGTGTGTGTCTGTGCATGTATGTATCTTGTAGTTCCACATCCCAGCTATTGTTTAGATCCTACATGCACTTCTGTCTCTGGTTCAAAGCATTTCATTCATCTGAGACTAGAGGGTTTCAGACTCATTAGGAACCTTTCTTAACGAAACTATTTTAAAACTGGCCAATTTCTGCCATAGCCAATACTCTTGATTGAAACCTTTGCATGTGGGTCAGGTCTCTAAATTCTGTGCTAGAATGAAGCATTGGAGACTACATCTGATCTTGTCTTAGCTTCAGCACTGCTTATACCTTCATATGTGGGCTTGTGTCACTTCTGCCTATGAGTATCAGCCCAGCTCTGTGTGTGAAAAGGATGCCTGGATTGACTGCTCTCTTCCTGCTTCTGGGCAGCATTCCCAGCTCTTTTCCAGGTTTTCAGGATACCAGTTGTTCCACTTGCTAATGTGCAGCTTGCCTTGGTGCAGAAGTACCCAGTTAATTCTCCTCACTCAAATGTTACCACAGAGGACCTTTTGATTTAGTTTAGAGAGCTGGTATGGCTTGGAGGGCATCAGAAATCTTGGTTCCTTCTCTGGTGCTTCCTGCTCTCAGCCATCAGATACTCTGCTATTCTTTGTGTTGGCAGGGCAGCCTGCAGTCTTCACCAGTCATTGTATTGTTGTGCCATGCTGTGGAAACAGAGGCTGTCTCCCAGAAATTAAATAAGCCTTTTTCTTTTTTATCATCTCTGAAGAAGCAAGTGACATTTAAAAGGCCTGATGTTAGTCCTGAGACAAGAGGACATTCATCAGAGGAAGAGCCATGGCCTTCAAAGTGCAGACATCTACCACTGCACCCTGCTGAGGGAGACTCAGTGCTCCGTGGCCTGTGAGTGTATATTTCCAGTCCCTCCCCTGTTTCTCTGGCATATAAGTAACTTTGCATATGTGTAATCCATCTACACATGTCTCATTTTTGTGTTTCCAAGTTTTCTCATTGATGACTTAGTTCCATGCATTCTCCTTAGTGCTGGCTCTGTATCATGTGGCTGGTGGTACAGAGTTATACAAGAGCTGCTGTGTAATGCAAACATCAACCCACACATAGGGAATGTATTTGTGACTGTACTTGCCACTGCCAGGTAGAACCAGCTCAGCTATGGACCTTCCACTTTGTGGTTTTTTAGGCAGAACTGAATTTGTGGAGCATTGGCCGTTTGTCATAGGAACAGTTATATAGAGAAACACTGAAAAATACCTTTGATGGGACTTCAGACATTGGGAGAGCTTATCTTACCAAGTGACCTACTGTCACTGGAGCTCTTGTTTTTTGCACTGAAGTCACCTGATGAAATGATGAATATCAAGATCTTGGTGTATAGAAGTTGAAGTTTCTTCTTGCCCCTTTCTTTTCTCTGTGGAAGCTATTCCTTAAAAAATTCCTATTGATCGTGGGACAGTTGCAAGGAAGAATTGTCTATGAATCTTCTCAATGCAGGACAGGAACTCTACAGGGAAATAAGATTGTAACTTCATATTGCTGTAAGCAAGTATATGCTGCCAAAAGAAGAGTTTCTACCCTGTTCAGTTGTATCACTTCTATCACTTCCACTATTCTTTGTGTTGGCACCACCATTCACATGGTGAACTAGATTCTCACATTAATACAAGTTGACGTTTAATCTTCAAGAATCAGGATTGCATGCAAGGAGAATGTTGCAGAGCAGGGATGAATGATGAAACAGGACTGTTTCCTTAGCTGCAATGCCAGCTCATGCCAGTTTACAATAATCATAAGTCTGGAGCATTCTTGGTTTTGTTTTTCTTTTCAGAAATGCCATTCAACGAGCCAGGTTAGCACCACGGAAGCCTGACTTCCCTCTGGAATCTCTAGAAAGCAAGGAACTGCTGGGACCTCCTTTTATTAGGTAGAAAATCTAATTTTAGAAGTAAAGAGGTTGACTTACAGTGGGCATCGTAGAGCAGCTAACTGGAGAGTTGTATGCAAGGGAATGACAGGAGTCTCCCCTTTTTTGCACTGACCCAAAGGACAAGGCCAACAAGTTGCAGTGTATAGTGACCTTATCCTTCTTCCTGTACAGGTCAGAGGTGCCCTTTCAGCAAAAATCTGTGAATAAATGTCCTGCACAGACTGGGAACTTCATGCTGACGCCTCACACGGAAGAAAGTACCTGTAAATGTCTGTCTCAGATGGACGGTGCTGCTCATCCCCATCCCTCGCTCACTTGTGCTTCTCTTCCCCTGTGGACACAGGACAAGCACAGAGCTGGGCAGGGGCCAGAGCTGTGGTCTCCTGCATCTTTCATGTCCCACATGAAAGCTGGCTCAGAAGAGGTGAGTGCATTGCTGAAGGAACAGTTAGTGTGTGTGCTGGGCTGCTGCCAGCAGGCCCATTGCTTGCTGCTGTGTTTTCTTGTGGTTCTTCTGAACTGCCCTGGTTGAGCTGGTTTTCACTTGTTCTAGATGTTATCTTTAAAGCTGACCAAGTGAACTGCCTCTGAATGCCCAAGAACTGTTTACCTCTAGTCTGAAGCAATCCACATGTGGGGTTCTGTATTTCATGTCTTTTTCCTGTTTGTCTTCCTAGCCAGATTTTTCCTAGCAAGAGGTGTGAGGGTGCTGCCTCTTTGGAGTTCAGAGCAGTTACAGTTTGCTGTCCAGATTGCAGGGATTTAAGAGAAACTCAGCTTAGGAGCAGTGTGTGTGTGTGTCTGACAGCTTCAAATAATTGAAAGTTACTTAACCTGCAAGTAGGTGCTTGCTTTTTGAATTCCTTGTTCCACACAGAATGGGAAGTTTTAATCTTGGTGAAATATTTCCATGCTAGTAATCAGAGTCCATCTTTTAAGCTATGCTTCTTCTGTGGGATTTGATGAGAGGGGCTTAGCACCTACAGGAGTTTTCTGAGTGGGAGTAGGACCAAGTAGGTCAGGCATATCCTACTTGTAGGGTTTACTTAGGAAAACCCTCTGAGGAAAACCCCAATATCATTCTCACCTTCTAGAGAGGAGGTCAGCCTGCCAGTGGTCACAAAGGAGCCCATTCCCAAGACTCGCAACAGAATTTTGTGAAGAAGTTGCCACCAAATTTGCAGCCACATTTGCTGTCATCTGAAGACTTGGTGGGAAAAGGGAGTCACCAGACTGCAGGTATATCCTCAGATCCAAACTGTAGCTGTTGCTCATCTTCCTCTCTAATCTGTGTGAGACTGCAAGTCCCTGCCACAAAATGTATGGGAGACAGGGCAATCTTGTGTGCCATCATCAGGAGGTACAGGGTACCAGTACTCCTTTCTGGGAAGGTAACTGCAGTTGTGTGGATTCTGCTGAGTCTGGGGGCTAAAGCCCTGCTCTAGGCATTGAAGGATGGGAACTGCTTGAACATTCTTTTAGCAAGAATGTGCTCAGGTGCTGGGGTGTTCACATGTACAGCAGAAACTTGCCTCAGGACAGAAGTTCATCCAGTAGATGAACTCTGAGATGTCCCTGTACTTACAGTATGGCTGTAAAGGGGACAGATGGTGTCTAAGTACCTCCCATTGTGGTATTTTAAATGACATCAGAGCATGACATTTGTTCTGCAGGACTACTGTACTTAATTACTTAATTACTTCTAGACTAAATGTGAAAGACTAAATCCTGAACAGGCCAAAACAGTATCTGTAGTACTGAACCAGAGCATTTTGTATCTTTTGTGTGCTCAGACTGAGTCTTCAAGAGCTTATTCAGTTGTCAGAAGTCCTGCCCTCTCACTGTACCTGATTCTTTGGGGTGAACAGGCACATGTCACAGGGTAACCAAACACATGAAAAGCAGTTGGGAGGGTTCCTTTTTTCCTGTCATTAAAAATATTTTCTGATTTTTTTGATAAGAAGAAAGAGTGGATGTCTGTTCTACCTCCATTGCTTGTGCCTTATATCTTCCATTCAGCTGAAGGGGAAGAGAGAGAACACAATTCCAGAGAAGAAATGATGTTGGAGAGAAAGGTGGAAGTTGAACTCTGGCATATGCAGCAGCAGATGCAGTACTACTACAGCAGGAAGCAGGAACTCAAGTAATGCCCCTTTAACCAGCCTTTTGTCACGTTGTCCACTCTGTTGCACTTTTTCTGAGTATCTACCCTAGAAATAATCAGTCTGTCCACAGTAGAGCTGTGAATGACACAGAGAAAAGTTCCAGAGGTTTTTATTTTCTCGAGTTCACTCCAGGTGAAGGAGAGTGTGTGCATAACTACTTCTGTAGTCAGCCAAGTGGTTTAATTACACCTTTGGCAGCTCTTGCAGAAGCATGTCAGAGGTATCACTGGGTGTAATCAGGAGACTGTACAAATGAATAGGGCAGAGCAGTTGAAATTTAGCTTTCAGTTATTTTATCAAGAGGAGTGAGGACTGAGCTTTTCCGGCTTTCAAATAAAAAAATTAAATATGGCTGGTATTTGATAACTGCTCTACTAGAACAAGAAAACAGAAA
Source organism: Onychostruthus taczanowskii (assembly GCF_017590055.1). Classification (NCBI taxonomy): domain Eukaryota; kingdom Metazoa; phylum Chordata; class Aves; order Passeriformes; family Passeridae; genus Onychostruthus; species Onychostruthus taczanowskii. The sequence goes on from NW_024504122.1 coordinate 2,068,957, forward strand.
TGCTCAAAAGAAATTGGGCTTGGGGGGGATTTAACTGTCAGGAAAAGAAGTAGTCAGGGGCTAGAAGCAGGAGGTGGAGATGTCAGATTTCTCTGCTTTCCAGCATCTTTTGGGTTTTTTTACTTTTTTAAAAAAGATTTTAACCATTGACTGGTTTGAGACAAAAAAATGGGTCTTATTGCAAGTATCAATTGCAAGTCTAAGTTGGCTCAGACTGTTGAGCTCTTAATTTGGATAAGAATCCTTCTAATCCATTTTATCAGGTGCTGTCAGCAGCAGGCACAGATTCTGCAGCAGTGGCTGGAAATGAGCAAGCAACCAGGAGCCCAAGATGGCATGCAAGGAGTTCAGGAAGAATTGGGTCAGGTGTGTACACAGCATTTAAATTGAAGCTACTGAAGTGATTATCACTGTGCCATGCACTTAGCCTGAAGGCTGATAGTAGCTGCAAGGAATTGTGTAGTAAGCTGTTAGTAAAATGCCAAGGAAAATTTGTAGTCAGAAGTAGGCTGAGAAGCAGAAGAGGCTGTGTAGATGCCTCTTCCTGTTTGTTCAGAAGTGTAACTCCTGCTCCAGTAGACCTTTCTGAGGCTATTTCCAAGTATGGATCAAGCTTTCATAGACTCAATCTCAAAATTTTTCTGCAATTTCTCAAGACAATTCCCTGTGTGCAGACTGGACCTGCACTGCTTTCAGGCCCCAGGTTCACACAGCCAGGTGTGGGTACTGGTACTTGACTCCAGCCAGTCCTGAGCTGTTCCTGAGTGACACAATCTGTCATGTACTGGCGCTCAAGTGAGAGAATACAAAAGCTGCTGGAGCAACTCTGGCTGTCAAAAAGACTAAATATTGTCTCACTGTACAAACTTATGCTGATGCACTTGTGTTCCTTTCAGTTGCAGGTGAGGATCAACGCTCTCACCAAAGCACAGCTGGCTGAGAGACATCACGTGCAGGCCCTGCTTGCCCGCCTGCAAGATATCCAGCTTGCCCTGGGTCTGTAGTGCACCTTCCAGCTTCTCAGCTCAGGGGTAGGACTTTATGCCCCTTTCATAGCAGGGGACAATGGAAGAGATGTATCCATTCACTTAGTTCTATGTATGGAATTTATATTTGATAAATTAAGTGAAAATAATTTTGCTTTTTTATTGTTACTCTAGCTGATCAAAACCAAACTGGAGCTACATCTACCTCATGCTGCACTTGCAATACCTAGTTTACGTTACCTGTCATGCCACAAAGATAAGCAACACAGATAAGACTCTTTATTTCAAAATGTTTGCAATTAAATGAGTTCATGTCAGTAAGTCATACACTTTGACGTACAAAAATACCGTGCTACTGATACAGTTGAATTAAATGGATTCTCCATGCAGGAGAAATTCACAGCATTATCAGTACCCTTGAGGAACTTTTTCACTCCTGGGGTGCATTGCTGGCCCCTGCATCACAAGCAGTGTTGGTTTATTAGCTCGCTCTGCACAGTATTAAAACCATCATAACAACAGCCACTTGCATGCTGAATCCTCTCTTTCTTCTGAGATTTCTAATAAAGCAAACATCAAGCAACCCATCCTCCATCACTAGGCTAATATTTACCTTCAGATACTATAGATGATGCTGCTAAGTAGGAAGAAATTAAAGCTTAAACTTCCTTTGGCTCTGTCTGGATGTCACAGACCTCAGTGGAAAAGAAGGAAAATATTCAGTTGTCTTTTTCTCTCATCTACTGGAACAAATTTGCTTTCTCTTGTTAACATGACATTGACATTTAATCAGAAAGCTGACTCTAACTTTATCCTCTTGGTGCTGATATTTGCCTTACTCTTTTCTCTCTCTCAAAGATTTAAAAAGACTTGTATCTGATACTATACTGCTGCAGGAGTAAACTTGCTAATACCAAGAATTATACAAGATAGGTGGCTGAGAGCCACTTCAAGCTTTCAAACTCCTCCCTGTGTGAGGAAACACTGACTCCTGGAGCCAAATGAATTTTCTCCTGCTTGTCACCCAAACAGCCACCCTCATCTGACTCACGCCTGGGCTGCATCACTTAGAGGCAGTCTGTCATCCCTTCCTTCCCGATGACAAGCTAAGCATACAGGACTTGGCAAACTGGACATTTGTACAACAAAATTATATTCTATCTTCTGCAGTGCATACAAAGAAGGGTTTCTTTAGGAGATCAGAGCTCGTCAAAGCCTCTCATCTCCTTGAAGTAGCAGAAAAGAGCTCAAGCAAGGAAGTAGTAGGAGAAATCTTTCAGAAAGCACAAAGGCAGGTTTCATAAGCGTGTCCACTCCAACAAGCTCTGGATAGCAAAATCAGTTCTAAATGTTTGAGTGCTGGGACTTGAAACAGTTTATTCTCAAAAAACAATTTATACATTGCTTTAAAACTCAATTCCTCTTCACTCTGGCAGTGGTTTTTGTCAGTGCCACATGCAGTAGATCCAAGGTGTCAGATTTTAACTCTTCTTGATGTGAAGTCACAAAGAGGCTTTAAAATTTTACAGCACAGATTTCAGCCCCCAGCACATTCCTAGCATTAAGTAGGAGGGTACAAGTCAGAGCCAGTGTGGTTTTTTGTTTTGTATTTTGAATAAGATGAAGTTGTTGCCCAGTTAAGGGAGGGCCAGATTGGTACCTGGGAAGTAACATGGGGTTTCTTTAAAGAGCCATAAATATTTTAAACACAGTCAGTGCATAGGCATAGGGCATTTCACTCTCTACAATAAAAATTGGTCCTGAAGTAGCTGAAGCTGTCCTTTAAGAGAGGAACTAATTCTTCAATAATTTAGTGACAAAGTAACAAGATACATAGCAGAAAGAAAAAGCATACTTTAGTTGCCATCACATCACCCAGCAAAACTATGCCCTGTGTCTTCTAACTCTTTAATCCAAGAGATGAAGTTAACTGTCTTTCATAAAGACAAAAACTTTAAGGCCTGGAATAGCAAAATAAAACAAACAAAACAATGGATTAAGAAGAGGACACAGAGCTGTGTCTGTCTTAAAAGAAAGAAAGAAAATCTCAATATGACAAGTTCTGTTGTCTGGAATGTAGACACTTTTTCAGGTTTAAAATACAGTGCAAAGCCCATTTTTAAAGGGACAATGTCAGACAAAAGAACTAAAGTTGTCTAACACTACAAAACTCAGGATGAGGGTCACTCATTGTACTGACTGACTGTTACACATTTTGCTTTGTTTGGGCCATGAAGCCACACCAGCAAATTTTACTGTTTGGCCATCTGTGAATTCAGAGACTGCTTTTATCTAGCAACTTGGGTGGAGTTTCTTAGAATAAAATAAATATGAGAATATATTCTTTACTCAAGGTCTGAAAAACAGATACTGTAGAGAGGAGGTACAAGGTCTGACTCACCTGTCAGTGTCCCTTTAAATACAGGTAATCTCTACCTCCACCCTTTCCCACTGCACCTGCCTAGGAAGGCTTAAAAGGGACTTAGAGGCTCTAAGAACATAATTATCCTGTGGCACATTCAGGGGAGAACATGAAAGACTACAGGCACAGGGTGGGCCTGAAACCACCATGGGCAACATCTTTAAAGGCAGCTGTACCCGATACATCCATGATCATTCAATTCAGTTTCTACATTCAGCAGCAGGTAAATGTAGACCAAACACTATCAAGTTTAATGCAGCAGTGACATCTTCCTCCTCACCCAGGTCCTGCTGAGTGATACAAACTTGATAAGTGAAACACTCAATGGTGTGAAAAGAGTCCCTTTTTATACAAAATCTTCTTGCTGAGACAGTTCCTATAGAGAGCCCAGTGCTTCTCCAAAGCGGATTTTCTGTCCAGCTTTGAGGTTGAATCTGAAGTCCTTGGGTGCCTCAAAGATTAGTACGATCGTAGAGCCTAAGTTAAATTCCCCTAAATGTTCCCCTTTCCTCATGGGGATTCCCTCCTTGTTGTTGTTGGATATGAAGCTGAAGTCATTGTAGGAACCTTTAGAGTAACTTGGACTGTTCGTGTGCAAGTCCTGTACAGAGAAGGAAGAAGAGAAGGATTTACTGGAGGATTTCAGTGCTCTGTATTCATTCATCACTACAGCCATGGACTGTACACACTTGTGCATTTTCCATGCATGAACTCACAGTTCAAAGGTGCAATAGGAATATTTTAAAAATTGTCTATATTGGAGACAGCACTGTTCAAATCAGTCTTAGAATATCAGTACTGTGAAACACCCTAATTTCAGGGTAATAAATTTCTTTTTTTAGATTTTGTTATGCTGCACCAACCTCAATCATTAACACCAGAAAGGTGCCTGCTATGATCCTGCTCACCTGGTCGAAGTAGATGCGGATGGAGCCCACGTTTGTTGCTCCTACAGCTGTTAATGAGAAGAAGCCATGTTTCCAGTCACCTGTAAGAACAACCCGTTCATTGTGGCAGAACAGTTCCTTGATCCAGCGAGCAACTCCAGGATTGACAGACATCAGAGAGCCTGAAGAAGTGAGAAAATATTCAGGTTAGCTTGTCTGGTTTGTAGCAATATTGTAATGCCACTCAGATGGTGTTTTCAGTGTAACTGGAGCTGATCCAGTAAACAACTCTGTCAGTTACTTGTAGGAAGAGAGGCAAGTGCCAGGCAGAGCAAATGAAAGAGAAGTCTGTGCTGAAAACAAAGGGGTCACAGAAGGATGCGTGTGGTGGGCCAGTCTCTCTCTCATGGTGTTTGAAACCAAATCCAAATACTTAGGGTTTTGCTAGATACCAAGAAGTAAAATATTTTTATCTGCAAGAACATCCAATCCCAGCTCCAGTAGTGTAACTGTTCAGTTGCATTTTCTTTGCCAAGTACAAACAGAGATCATACTTTAGGCTACTGTTTGGTGTGATCTGCAGAACTATCTATATTTCAAACTGAATAAACATTGTTTGGAAACGAATCAGGTCAACATGAATCCAGGGGTACTTCAAAGAACTCAAACAGTTTGAATACAGTATTGCTGTTTTTACCATTTTTATGTGATTTGCTCTGGTAAACTATACAGCTGCAAAACTCATTACTGTTTGAGACTAATCACTTTTCTACCATTGTATATCATGTTACTGTACAACTTCTGCACTGCTGTGTCTCATTCTGCAGAGGCCCATAGCAGTGCTTCCCTCCATAGCTGCTCTGCAGCTGTTTCCTAGGAACAGAAACCAACCTGGGAAATGCCGTCGGTGTGACACTGTCCAGTCCGTGGGCGAGTGGAAGCAGTGATAATCCCCTGGTGCAAGGTAAATTACACAGTGGTAGAGCTCATTCCCCTCCTTTGTGACCAGTTGTTGCTGAAAAGAGTTACCAGGTGGGGCTGCAGAAAAAGCAGGGAAAGGAAGGGGTTAAAGATACTCCTTCTCAAGTCACCTACCATAGCCAGGCAGTCTATGTTGGAGCCAGTGCAATAGTAGAGGATTAAATGCACCCCACGTGGATTGTGAGGCTACAAACATAGGTTTCATGCAGAAATCCAGTATTCCAAATGTTCCTTTCCCTTTACAAGAAAATTAGTGAGGCTGCAAACATAGGTTTCATGCAGAAATCCAATATTTCCAAATGTTCCTTTCCCTTTACAAGAAAATTAGATCCTGGATTGTTTCAATCACAGTGAAAAATTTTCTTTTGGAGTTTGCCCTTCCCTAAGCAAAATAGCAGAAACCGAAATCCAGTACAACAATCCAGAATTTTTATTAAAGCTACCCTTTAAGAACAGAATTTGTGGAGAGTCCTCTAAGTCATTAGAGGGATAGTGCTTGAGCATGGATCTTGTTAAGGAGTAGCTTATCCAGTTTTTGCCAGCCAGTGCTTGGGCTCATTTCAGTGTGACAGCAGGACTGCTGCAGCCATGGTATAGCAACGGATCTTGGAGTAAAGTGTAGGAACCAAGCAACTCAGTTCAGATAATCAGAATGAGCCAGGCATGACTGTATAAAGCCATTGGTGAGAAAGAGAAGAACTAGAGCAGCAACACGGTTACCCGCAAATAAAACAAAGCAAAAATCAGACTTGCTTTTGTTCCTGACAGTGCAAGAAAGTGTTACTTTTTTCATCTCTATTAGTCTTATGATTTCTGAGAACACTGAAAGGGCACAGCAGAACTGACACAGAACTCACCCTGGTTAAAATGCATTTCCTCTGTGGAGATGCGAGGTCCCAAGAAAGATTCCAGAGAATAAGTAACCCCCTTTACTTGCTCCACTTCACAATTTTTTACCTGTCCAAAATTAAGGATCTTTCCATCAGAGGGACTAATCTACAGCAAAAAGAAAAAATGGGAACAGTTAGCAGTTCATTATTTCCTCACGAAGCAGTGCCATTGCTCTGGGGGCTGAGGGAACTGGCAGTGCTGGGTAAAGGCCTCCCTTCCTTTCACTCACCACACTGTGCACACAGCACACCGGCCGCGCCTGCGGTTTCAGCTTCCTGCGGAAGAACTCGCTGAGGTTCCTGTAGTGATGCAGATCCTCCACAGCTGCCTCCTTCATGTTCACCCCGAAGGTCCAGATGTACAGGCTGTACACCGGCTTGCGCAGCCACGTGGGCAGCTCCACCTGGTTCAGGCGACCCCAAGCCCGGGAGAGCAGCCGCGTTGGCACCGACTTGTACAGGGCAACCTGAAGGGAGAATCGCAGCGGGTCAGTGTTCTCCCCACTGAAGGCCTCCTTACTCCTCCCCGTAACACAGGAAGGATCAAACTGTTTCTGCAAACCCCTCCCTTGAATTCATGGGTTACAAGCAGCATTTAGGCAGCAAAAAATGTGCACTGCACTTCATTCCCTCCATGATGAGAGACGGGATGAAACTTAATATAATTTTAAAGTGAAGCCAGAATTTCCAGTCCCTTGCAGGCTGAAGCTCCACATTGAAGTTATTGGAAACTGCCCAATGTGGGGCTTACAGAAAAAAGAGACATTGCACATATTATAGTAGAATGCTAATCAAAAAGGTTTAACATTACCAATGTATAAATTTTTGTGAATATTGACTGGAAAATGACTTCTCAGTGTTGGATGGCATGTTCCTCAGATGCAGCTGCTACTGAAGGTGTTTCCCACACCCAGTACTGTGCTGTATGCTCTAATGACACAAGTACCATCAAAGAAATGTACCCACTGGATGCAGCTACACAGGCGTAAACTTATACCGGCCTTACTCCTTCTCTCATGACAATGGGAGTTGCTAATTACAAGAATATTAAGTGCCTTTACTTCTCTAGAAATACACCTTTGGACTTGCACTAAAACCCAAGTTTTAGCAAGGAAATCAAATGAAACAAAGTTGGCAAGAGTTATCTGCTGTTGATGGAAGTGGAGAGATGACAACATCTTTCTGTTGATAATTCCAGCAGACAACTCTTCTGGGGTTTGTGGTACTTGCTGTCAGCCAGGAAGCTCACATGGCTATGATGTAACTGGGGGAAGCTGGGGAATATGGACCAAGGGAACTGAGCACTCTGAAATCAGCTTTGCAAAGGAAGTGATGATCTGCTGACTGGTGTTTTTGAACAGCTTGCAGATAAACCTTGGGATTTTTCTTAGTGAGAGTCATTTGTTCTCAATCATATCCTTCATTATTAAGTCTTGCAAAACACAGCCATAAACACAAACAGAAGTATGCACTGGCTCCATCATACCAAATACAGCAAATTAAGATTTTACTTACAAATAACCATCCTGTGTACATACAGGGATATTTCAGAAAGGAAGTACCAACCTAATCTTACTTCAGATAAAACCTTCTAAATGAACAGCGCTTTAGATTATCTAAGCTGAAGGATTGAAGAAAAAAAATATTTCCATTTTATTTGACATGCCCTATACTGGATTAATTTCTAAAAATTAACTTTGCTGTTTTCCACCAACACCAAAAATGTACATACAACTATACAATCACACCGATTGTCAAAAGCAGCATTTCCTAGCAGCCCCTTCTCTTCAATGGAGGCTGGTTTTCAAGCTGATGGGATCAAACAGAACAGATGTTCAATGAAATAGGCTTAAGAATGGCAATTTTGTTCCTGTTTGCAATCAAAATACTTACTTGGTTGTTGGATTCTGAAATTGCATTATTTGTGGGGAGAATTACTACATGCAAGGCATCCCATATGCCGCTCTCAGCGGTGTCAGAGCAGAGATTTGTTTATCATTTGGACATACTGGACTACGAATGCTCAATGAACTTGAGGAACAAACTCTCTTGGTGTGAAAATAACAAAAAACAAGAGACCATTTCAACAGGACCAGGAAAAGGAACTTGCCAGAAGGTTTGGTCTTCCTTGTCCTAACCCTGATAGTGTGAGGTGACTGAATTCCTTCAGAAGTTTCTGTTGACTTTCCCTGACTGTTAGAGGACAAAGTAATTCTCTGCTCCTGAAAAAGTCACTTGTCTGTGAGGCAGTTAATCAACACAACCACAGCAAAAACTAAAGAGACGCCCGAATTGCACCTCTACTTTCACACCAGTGATCACCAGGCTGTCCTGCATGCAGCAGCTCTCCCCCCAGCTGCTGCCAGCTCCTCCAGGACACAGCTCCCAGACATGGCACACGAGAGACCTGCTCACACTTACCCTGCTCATAGGCCTCCATCCCACTCTGGTCAAGGGTTTAAGAGCACCGAAAGGCAGAAGGTAATAGAGAATAGTCAGAGGCCAAGAACGGAGTTTCAGAGCAGGCCTAGACATACAGCTCAGCTGGCCCAACCTTCGCCTCAGGGCCAGCTGGGGGAATTGCAACCTGAAAGATTACATACACAACATCAGAGGGTCAGGCATCTCAGCTTCCCACAGCTGGGGTGAGTTATTCCTGCTAACGTTTCTTAATCTTTGATACTACAAGTCTTTACTTCTTGATTTCGATCAGTTCTCCCCCTTCCCAAAATAGAAGAACTGTTTATCTAAAAAATAACAGTCTTCTATCCAAATAATGGTGTTCCCCCTCACAGGTCACATTTTAGGAATGACACCCTCAAACATTAAAGGTAAGACCAGTTTCCAGGTCTTAAAGCCTTCAGTGAATATCCTGGTTCCAAATAGGGAACATGTGGACAAAGCCAATATTGCTACTAGGCACAATTCAGTGAGTAATCCTGGTTCCAAATAGGGAACGTGTGGACAAAGCCAATATTGCTACTAGGCACAACAATCTAGTCTCCATAGCCCCATAACCAACTACCCTGCCTCAAACCAGCTGTATCTCTGATTTTTTTTGTTACATGGATGTCCTGACTGAGAGAAACCTCATTTTGCACAAATGACCATGAGGAGAAGTTGACCTTCTCTCACAGGGAAAAGCTACTCAGCTTCTTAGCAGAGGACAGGGCCGCAGTTCAGACCCTTGCAGGAGGTCTGGATGCAAAACCCTTCAGCTCCTCATTTATTCTTTGGCTTCTGCTCATGAAAAAACCACTGATATTTCCAAGGTCACATTATCAAATGGAAATCTGTCTACCTGAGGGCAAACTATTCAAATGACTGACTGAACTCCTGGCTAGGAGACAGTTCTGCCACCAGGACACAGCGACATGCACACACAAACTGAAGTGGCACAGTCTGCCTGCTCCCAACAGCTCGCTCTCTCAGGGGATCCTGTGACATGTAAGAGGAAGTACAAAATACTGTGTATGTCTTTCCAAGATGGAAAGAAGCTGAGAATTTTAAAGGAAATTTTCTTGCCAACTTGTTATTTTCAAAACTTGGATCAGAATTGAAATATCAGGCAGACAGGTATAACTGTCACTACTTTGGGATGCAAGATGGTGCTTTTGGCTCAGAGATCTTTTTTTTTCTGCAGTGAACACAACTTCTTTCCTCTGAAGAACTAGTAAACAGAGAATGATCTGTGCATCTTAATGCAACGGCGAAAAAGAACCCTGAGCAGAAGTGCTGTCTTAGCAGAGTTAATGCAGGCTTCTCAGCAGGAGGTAAGATTGACTGACATGGGAATAGGAAGGGACACTTCCCATTCTCCCTCCCATCCCTACTCCCCAGCAGCCTGCAAGGGCTGGCGGGCCGGGAGCCGGGTTGGGCCCTGTTCTCCCCCTCCTGCTGCTCTCCCCCCCTTCACTGCAGTCGCTCCTGGACCAATCCCTGCAGAGCTGCATCGCGTTGGAGCCCTCGGGCTTCTCACTGCCTTGGCCTGGTTTCAGAGCGGCCCCTCAACTAATTTTTCCATTCTCCTAGTGATAGAGAGTAGAAGGGAAAGGAATGAAAGCTTCCCCATTCCCCTTGTCATGGAACAGCATGCCCTTCTCTGCCAATACAATGTATAAGGAGCTTTATAGTAATTAGGCCAAACAAAAGCTTCGCAGACGGCTCCCGCTCCTTCTGCCCAGAAACCCTCCCAGCCTCCCTCCCGCTTCAGTCACCATTCCTGCAAAGCAGAAAATACTGAACTGTACCTGAAACGAGTTCTCCTACTTGGTGTCCCACCAGCAGAGCCAGCTGGGCCTGGACTCTCCAGCTGTGGGTGCTGGTCCCCGGCACAGCTGCTGCTGCCGCCGTTCCCTGAACGCAGCCTCCGGACATGAATTTTAACTTTGTGGAGGTTGTAGCAAGAGGGTGGAGGGTTAGATAAAGCTTTGTAGCATCTCACCATTTCCCTGTGTGGAGCTCTGGTCCCTGCAGGGTGTTTGACTGACACATCGTCAGGGTGACGGCTGTTGCAAGGCTCAGTCTTTTTTCCTCTACCTCTCTTTCCTTTGCTTGCTCCGGCACAGGAGAGAGGACACGGCGTCACAGTTCCTAAATCCCCCGCTGGTTTGTCTCTGGATTCCCTCTCTGTTTCCCACTTGAATCTCTGCTACGAGAGTTGCAGCTATTGCAAACAAACAGGCATTGTGTCATATTTCAACATCCCACTACAAAGCCGACTCTGCACACGATAAAAATGAGCTGTCCATATGAGCAGTCCTTGCTTCTTGCTAGTCCGGGTGGCCATTGAAGCCCAACTCCCCAAAAAACACCCTGCAGTCTGTCCCAGGCTGCTGGGCAGCAATGCTCTAGTGAGAGGAGCAGCCAGCTGGCCTTGCACAGCTCATCCCAGCGCCAGCCTGAATGCAAGACTGGGAGGAGGAGCGGGGCGGAGAAGAAGAGGAGGAGGAGGAGATAACTCCCAGCTTCAATTCTGCAGTGCAGCAGCAGCTGCTAAGAGTTCTGCACTGTTGGGCACCAAAAATCCTTTCCTGCTCTTAGTGTCCAGCTTGTAAAGAACAGAACAGAAAGGAATGTCTTTCTATTTTACAACTCTTGCCGGACACAAACATCCATCTGCGGAAATCTCCTTCCATCTCAAAACACTCAGTTAAGGGAACAAGTAATGGACATTCTTCTACAAATAACCAGACACGTACAAAAAAAGCCAGTTTGAGGGCCAGCTTGAGAATTGGGTAGAAAAGAAGTGTTACGTGTCTATTATGTGACTTTCAGTACTGTCACAGTTCTGTGTCCAGTAGAAGTAAAATACAAAACAGTAGGAAAGGAAGCTGCTTTGATTTTTAACGACAAAAGGCTGCACTGTTTCTATCTAAGAGAAATTTCCCTCTTTACTCCTACAGAACACACCTCAAACATTGGTGACTAGGTTTGGATTGTTGAGCCCTGCTTCAAGAAGTGGAAGTCAGAGAGCTACATATCACCTCAAGATTAAACCAAATATTCAGGACAATTTCAGGGCTAACTTTCTAGTGGTTACATTTCACTTCTGCTTTCTGCTAAATCTGGGCTGAAAACAAAAAAAAACCCTCCTTGTTTCCAAAGCCTTCTAAGCACCATGAAAACTCTGTGGCTAACAGAGTAGATCAAAAAGAGCACTGTTGCTCTGATTGAGGGAAAGGCTTGTATTGTAATAGGGATAAGGCAGAGGAGTGGGAGGACCAGCAGGAAAAACGAGAATTAACTAGCTAATGGCATCCTAGTCAGGCCTCAAAAGGAAAATATTCAAGCAGTAATTGTGTATTTTGATTGGCCTTCAACTCCAAATATTACAGATAGTCTCTAGAAACACCTCTGGAGATCCTGCAGTAGAGTATTCTTCTCGGGTAGAAAACCTCTGCATGGTATTCTGTGTGTCAGGAAGTTCCAAGACGTGTGTGCATGTTGTTCAAGCTAAATTTGAACAACTGCAAATTAAAAAAGAAACCCAGCTAACTGAAAGAAGGGAAATTTAAGTTCAATGAAAGCACTCAAAACATACTCCTTCCTCCCTGAGCCTTGTGCCAACTCTTTTTGTTTTCCTATTTAAAATATCATTTAGTCTTTCTCTGGCTGGCACAAGAAACTCCTACACAACAAAAATGATGCCATCTGTATAGTAAAATGCTAAAAGCAGTTAGCCAAAATCCTATCAAAATTCAAAGAAAAGCAACAAGGAGCACAGGGGACTGCTTCTCGATTCATGGGGAACATTAGAAATTAGTAAATACTTAATTTTAAACAGCAACAAGCTAAATCGACAATGTTTCAAAAGAAACTTCATCTGACAAAGACAAAATTATTTTTCACACTGAACACATGTTCACAGAACTGTGGGGAGAGAATTCGTTTGGAGCTGGGCAGGAGCAGCAGAGCACCCAGCCCAGCAGCTCCTGCAGCCAGCGTGGAACCTTGCCCCCCATCCCATCTCCTCCTGTGCAACCTTCACCCTTGCAGAGAGAGAGAGCAAACACATCTTATCACTTCTACTTCAGTGCTCTTCCCTTCAGGATAAGGGAGGTAACCCACAAGCTCTTGCAGTAAAATTCAGTTTTATCCCTCAAAACACTTTTAAGGAATTATTATATTCCCAGCTGCCTAACCATGATTCTGTGGAAGCATGTAGCCAGATAAACAGCTGACTTGCTCCCTACAAAACCCAGACACTGAAATGTTCACCAGCCTGATGAAGTGGGTAGTACCACCTTTCAGTCCAAAACAAAAAATGTGGGGCAAGAGAGATTCCTCTCCAGGAAGGGAAAAACATGGGTGTTACCAGTTTTTTTCCTCCACTTCTTAAAAAAACTGTGCGCAGCCAAGTAAGAAGTTTCTCTTAAGTTCTGTTCTACTCCCCTCATGACCAGGATGCCAATACCTGAGTCCTGCTGAGGTGCTGACATGCCTGCTCTGGCTGCCCCAGAAACATGCAATTCCTACAGTGTAAGAAGGCTGAAATGAAAAATCCACCCTGAATTTACCTGTGTTCCATGGAGAAAGAAACAAGAACTGCTCCTCAGACAGCTCATGACAGAGGAACTCATATAATGGCATTTCAACAGCTAGACCTCTTGGGATGTAGGCAGTGCCCACAGCCTGTGTCAGCTTAGACATCATCAGCTTAGACAAAAGTCTTTAAAATGTCTGGTTTGTAGGGGTTGCACACCATTCCCAAACTCCCTCGCCTGTCTGAACTCACCCAGAATCCACACTGGGCAGATGAAACAGCAGTTACCAGCAGGTATGAATTCACAGAGAATTATTATCTCATAGAGAACTGCTAATCTGCCAACTATGCAACAGCTTCTACTCTGTCAGCTCAAATAAGCATCAAATCCAGTGACCTCTTTTGTCAAATAGTTAACCACTCAAATCCTCATCTCAAGTTTTAAAAAATGACACAGCAAGGCAGTTGCAAGAAAGACTAATATTCAATCGAACTGCAAACCTGTAGCCTCGGTTTTAAACCGTAAGCATGAATCACTAGGCTTGGAATGTGCTGGTCAGTGCTCAAAGCCCTCTGGTCAAACTTTCTACATTTGGTCACAGAACTACTGTTTAAAAAATGCACTGAATGCATCCCAGTGCTGTACTCAAGTGCCAGCAAAAACTGCGGTCTTGCGCTCAGGGGCGAGGTGCTCGGTGACGGTCGTTAAAGGTCCCGTTCCTTTCCCAGCAGTAACTGTTTAATATCACAAACGTTTCCCTGCTCCCACCCAACCTTCTCCGCAGGCGTCCCGGCAGGACAAACACTGGATACTCCACACCCAGGCAGGAGCTCCCGGACTCCGAGAGCACAACAGAACCGCCCGATGCGGCCGGGAAACCTGAGCGCAGGCTGAGCGTCTGCCAAGGCCACGGGATTGCTGGGCAGCGCCCTCGGGCCGGCGCTCCCGGGAGTTTTCCAACGGGACCGCTCTCCGCGATCGACCAGCGCTGGCTAAAGAAGCCTACCGTGCTCGGCTGCATCTACCCTGCACTGTACTGTCTGAAATTCTTTACTTCTCAATACATTTTTACTTTCTATACATTTTCTCTTTGTGTTTTAGGAAAAAACCTTTTTATTGCTTTCCCCTAACTTCACAATGCTGTTTCAGTTACTTTGTATAAATAGAGCAAGGAGAAAAAAAGAAATTTTTTAGGATAGCCTAACTGGACGACTGGGTTCTGAATTTTTTTACACAGTCTCAAAGATCTTCCGTGAAGCAAGGAGATAAAGCTTTATTTATTTTACAAAGTGACATGAAATTTGATGGCACGCTTTTAATACTTTGTAGTAGTAATTTCCAACTAATGGTTTAGAACAACACTCCCCCAGTACCACCCCCTACTATCGCCCCATTATTTTAGTTCAAGATATCACTAAAGCAAGCTCTCAGCTCTATAAAGGATCCCTAAAGGAAGCATGAGCAGCGTTACATCCTCCCCACACAGCAGCGGCCGGCGGAAGCTGTGCAAAAGCTCCGGCGGCTCCTCGGCCCCCTGCCCGCCCCGCGGGACTCTGGACTCCGATAAGGCTGGTCCAGCAGACTCGTTTTGTTTAAATCTACTCAAAGATTACTCATGAGTCGACTTTGGAACATCACCTGAAACTTCCAGCAAGCCAGAGTGAATCACCCCTTGGCCACCAACCCTCGCACATCTGCTCTGCGGTCCGGTAGCCCTTACCTGATGCCCAGGGAAGTCTCCTTCGTCCCGGCTTTCCGCCTTCAATCGCCAAAATACGACACCGACCCTTCCTTTCAAAGCAGTTTTCAGACACGTGAACAAAGTTCAGCGGACTGCGAACCCCCCCCCCACCGCACCGCAGCCATCCCGCCCCCGGGGCCCCTTCTCCGGGCAGGGAGCGGAGGCGGCCACAGCCGCATCCCCGTCCCGGCCGGTCCGCTCCTACCTCCCGCCGCAGGCACCGCTCCCGGCCGGCCGCGCTCCCGCTCGCTGCGCCGGGCGGTGCCGGCCCGTCCCAGCCTTAAGGAAGCGGCGCGGGCCTAGCTCTGCCCCGCCTCGCCTCCAGCCACTGGCGCTGCTCGGCGGCTCCTTCCCGCAGGGCCCCGGCCCCTTCGGAGGAGGGGCCAGGGCAGCACAAACGCAAAGGAAGAAAGAGCGGAGGGCTCCTGAACTCGGCGGGATAAGGGGCTGCCCCGGGAGGGTCGGGCACTCCTGGGGATCAGCGCTCAGCTTCCCAAAGATCCGCTGGCCCGGACAACGGGGAAAGAGAATTGTCGGGGAGCAAGGCAGCGGTGCGGATTCTGTGCATTGCACAGCTTCCCTGAGACAGCTTCCCACCGCGTGTCCGGGAACACAACCCACACAGCACTGGCAGCCAAAGCAGGAAAGTGTGCTCCAGTCTCACAAACTGCTTCCGAAACGCTCAGATAAACTGCTCCATAAGCCCAGCAAGACGCTCAGGAAGATGCACAGGAAGTCGCACGACGCAGAACAGACTCATCTAGTAAAAAGGCCTTCCCACTGTTTAGATTTAAAAAAAACCCCACAAACCCAAACTGGTTTTATTTGGTTCCATTGTCCAGGACAACCGAGAAAAACATTTACACCACTGCAGCCTTTACACAATCTGATGCTGTTGAAATACCACTGGTTTTAACATTTTCTGACCATCTTTCTTGTGTACTTGAACCACTTTACAAGGATTTTGTGTTTTTTTTTTCTAATTGCATAGATGCTCCAATAAAACTCCAAGCATCAGAATCTGGGAGCAAGAATGAGGAATAAGAGACCAATGAGATTATATTTCTTCTGAAGTCAAATTAAAAAAAATAAAAATCAGATATTCTTCCATTATTAGCTCTTTCCTGAACTTGAAACACACCTCTTACCATAACACTAAATGTCTCCCTTGGGCCAAGAAAAGCACCTTCTGTATTGTACTGCCATATGAGCTCCAGTATCCTGTGTTACATAAATACAAGCACTTCCTGCCATCACTAGGAAAGGCTGTTGTTCTTACCTCTGAGAATCCAGATCCTAAACCTATCCTCAAACACTTCCCATGTGAATTAAGTTGTTTTCAAAAACTGGCCTGTGACAATTAGCTGCAGTCTGAACACTGCAGCTCACTTCCAGAGATGTTTACTGTGCTTTCCTGGCACATGTCACTCCAATGTGCTTTTTCCTTACACAGAACAGAGCAAACTACATGACCAAAGGACAGCTACAAGTTCCACTCTCAAAACTCTGGTTCATCTGGTCACTCTGTTCCTCCAAACTCCCCCTCTGGCCAAGCTTTCCCACAGTAATTATTTGATCCTGTATCAACAGTGCCCTGGTGCCCAGGTAAGAAGAAGCAAAATGCCTCTAGTTAGCATATGAATGGCATGCCATGCATGCAGATCCCGGCCAGGAAATGTTCTGTGACAGCAAAGATTTGGAACAATAAGCTTCCATCCATCTGATAAACATCCACCTGTCTCCCTCCAAGCCCTCTGCTTTACCTCATCTAATTAAATGAAAGCTGATCCCCACTGGTATTCACAGTAGGAGACACTAAGGCGTTAATCAGCTCAAGCTATTAGCGACAGAATGTCTCTAAGAAAATTACACAAAGAAAAGGTCTGTGCCAAAGAAACAGTAGTTCTGTCTTTCCCTGTGGAGAAACTTAAGGGACACTTGACTTGACCAGATTAATTTCTCCCCCCATCCTTTTGTGAAGCTCAAGCAAAACAAAACCATACAGAAGAGTACCGACTCTGTAATTCAGTCAAAAATGATGCACACCTCAATGAGGATCCCAGCGTGTACCTCTGCTACAGGGAGAGCTTCCCTGCCAGCTCAGCAGGGTTAATACCATTTAGTATCTGTCTTCTCAGAAGCAGGGCAATGTGCCTCACACACAGAGCTGGCAGGTGGAAGATGGTCCACACTGCCACAGGAACACGAGGCTGGTGCCGTGGAATCAGCACTTCAGAGCAGCGGGCTCGGCAGTGAGGGCACAGGCACCAGTTCCTTGTTCTGTATTACTCTTTCAAAGCCCACTCAGCCACTTGGTCTCTCTTTGCCTATGCAAAGGCTTATTCTGCCCTAAAAACAGGACAACACCCCCCCTTCCACACCCCTTAGCATGAGCCCAGTGATGCAAAAAACCAAAACAATGGAAAATGATAGGTCAGCAAAAATCCCACTTCACTCTACAATAAAAAGGAACAATGCAGCCCTTATTTTTCTTGAATCCTTCATTGTCTGGAATATTTCTTGCAATGTCTGACAATAGTTTCTCTTTTTCCTCAAAACTATTGAGCTTCCTTTCCCTCCCACAGAAGCATTCAACAGAACTCAAACACATCAGGAAGGACTGGGATGTCTCGTTAGTCTCCTACTAGGGTCTGCTGCATCTGGGGCCCTGCTTATCAGTTTGAAATTCTTTGTGTGTTTCCCCACTGTAAAAACCAAATCCTTTAAAGCTGTTTTATCAAAAGCAACACTCTTAGCTTCACCAAATAATAACAAAACAGCATATCAGTATAATGAAAGAAGGCAAATGCAATAAGAAAATTACCCAATTTCAGTCCAAAAAGTATGAACAATAACAAAATAATATTTTTTTTCAAACATCAAAATTGAATTGACATTGCCTTGTTAAATAAATACTCTGTGGACACTTACCAGTTCTTTTTTTAATCGGAACCCATTTGAAACAAACTTCAGCAAGAAAAGAATATACAGAAGACAGATTTACAGACAGATTCCTCATTCAAAAAAGTATGAACAATAACAAAATTATATTTTTTTTTCAAGCATCAAAATTGAATTGACATTGCCTTGTTAAATAAATACTCTGTGGACACTTACCAGTTCTTTTTTTAATCAGAACCCATTTGAAACAAACTTCAGCAAGAAAAGAATATACAGAAGACAGATTTACAGACAGATTCCTCAGGAGCTATCACAGGCTAAGCTGTTAGCATCTGGACTGTCTGGATATCTGGTTTTGGTCACTACTGAGATTTAGGGATTCCAGCCTAGTCTCCCACAGGCATGTGGCCAAATCACTCACACACTGGCAGTGTGCTCAGGAATGCAAAGAAACTGGAGTGCCAGAGGTCACACTGAAGCATCTCCTACACAACCTTACAATCCTAGAATCTTTAACTCCTTGCCTTCAGAAGTGGCACTGAAGTAGGCACTCAGCTGGCTGTTTGGAAGAACACCACATGTATTTTAAACTGTCCAACACAGAGCTGAACAATATACTTAATATTTCAAAGGCAATACAGTAGTTACAGGAAGTCATGAAGTGACTTCAATGCTGCAATGGGTGTTTGACCCATGACTATGATACACACCGCACAGAGCTGAACAATATACCTAATACTTCAAAGGCAATACAGTAGTTAAGGAAGTCATGAAGTGACTTCAATGCTGCAATGGGTGTTTGACCCATGACTATGATACACACCACCTGCAATTCCACAATAATTTCTCAGTTCCTTGGAATCCAAAAGGAAAAGGCAAAAATCCCTCAGGATCAAGAGGAACTATAGACCTAAGTGAAAAAAAAAACCTATGAAAAAAAGGTCTTGCCGTATATTCATTCAAGAAACAGATAAATTTTTATTAACCAGGCATTCATTCCATCTCAGCTTTCTTGTAGAGCACATATGGTGTCAGCTACACTAAAAGATGGAGGAGTTGCTGGCAGTTGCTAATGTATCATGACTTCAGCCAAATGAGTTACTGAAGTGACAGAAACTTTATTTCCATGAGTTGTCAAGAACATACTGTCAGTAGAGGCAAATTCAAGACTCCTGTGTTGAAATGGAAGCAAAGGAGCTTTGTATCCAACGTGGCAGAAGTAAAATTGCCCAAATTTTCTTACCTCCCATTCACTTGCAAGCTTCACAGGCACCTCTATGCCCCTCTTCTCCAGCTGTTCCAACTTGTAATCCTCATATTTTCTGTATCCTGCATATCCTCCACCTGTAGCTACCAGAACATGGAAGGGTCGCAGGCGGAAGACTTGTCCCACCGAAGCAGTGTGAAGCTTCTTCCTGTCTGTAACAGAAAAAATCCCAGACTTCAGGAAAGAGAACAGCTACACAGTAGGGAGAAAGCAATTCTGTGCAGTGAGGGGTATGAGCTTGGGTGATGAAAACGTGATTAGAAAATAAATCTGACACAGAAGGTATGTACAGATGCTCCTCAGTACTCCAGTTATTGCAGTTTACCAAGTTACTGTAACTCAACTGACCAACACTAATTGGTCATCCGTGGTTTTAACCTCATCCCTGTCCCTGCCACCCCACATGCTTCCAACATTCTTCACCCCAGAATATGTATGAACTGTGCTCCCTGAAAGCCCAGTGCAGAAACACATAGAATTAGTGTCTGACAGCACTATCACAGTTTCCAGCTTTGAGAACATTGGTACTATGTGCTCAATCATTTGCTGGGGAACAATCTGTACTACTGTGAAGCTTTGTGCTTCTCAGTCATTAAAGCTTTCACTACAGTTAGGGAATCCCCAGACTGTACAGCTAACTGAAGAGAGAAGGAAATGATGACTTGTTTCAGAGTATGTGGGGTAACAGGAAAACAGGCCCATTTCTGCTGTAATACAAGTCACCACGTGAAACAAAGAAATGTGTAGTATTAAACCAGTTTTTTACTGAGTAACTACCAAGCTCCTCCTGCCTAAGTCCAGCCTTGCAGTCACTGTGAGACACAAGGACACGGTGTGGTCACTAGGCAACAGACCACGGGGCAGGCACAGCCGTGGGAGTATTTCCCTTGCAAAATCTTCACAAAAAACAAATCTGTCCAGGGCTAAGTCAGTATTAGACTGTGCTGCTCGTGTCTGTCTGCCAGTCAGTCAGAAGTTCTCGGCAATGAGTAGGAGTCACTACCTGACAGAAAATGTTCAGAACCAATTCTTGATACTGATTGCTGTCATTTCCACAGCAGTCAGTAACTTGCATACACCAGAATCAAACCCAATGAACTTTAACCTGCTCCATCAAAGTCAGGCTTCTTAGGGCTTGACTCTGTAAGGATGCATTAGCAACCAAAAGAATTCAATCAACACCAACTCTATTTCTAAGCACACACAGAGACAAAGCACAATTGTTCTGAAGTCTGGAAAGCTTTAGTTCTAAGGAATTGAGTTGATTAGAAGCATTCAGCCATGATACTGCAAAAAGATGCCAAATAACAATAATTCTTGTCCACATTTTATTAAAATATTATTTCTTAATAATTTCTTTCCTACATTTGTGATTTAAAATATTGCTATATATCCTAAATGCATCAGCTTTGTTCCTCCTTAAAATAAAAAAAGAAAATTTCTTTTCTGGGGAGAAAACCAAACTCAAAAAACAAACAAGGCAGCAACTACAGTTATAGTTAAGATTCTAAAAATTATTCTTTCCTAAAGAACAATGCTCAGGGAAGGAGAGGGATCATTTAGAACAGCTGAATGTTTAAAAATACTTACTTGAATTTACAAAGACTCTACAACCTTTCAACTTTGCATCACTATTTCAACAGAAATGTCTGTACACAGACCAATGGTACTCTTTAGCCCCAAAGCCTTTAACTCCCTTCCACCACATCTTTGGTTCTAAGTTAGCAAAGCTGCTCAGCTATTTCAGCAATTTCACAAATTCCCAAACCAAAACCCCTCAGCAGGAACAGCTTTTTCTGGTTTGGATCCAGAGAGAGGCAGTTTCTGCTTCAAAAGCATTGATTGCACCCATGTGAACATTTCTCTTCCTGTAACAGTGACCAAACCCTGTGGTGTTCCACAAGCCACAGCAAACACAAGTTAAGTTGTTGATAAATGAAGAGTTGACTTTTCCCCATCTCCAGCATTAATGAAACAGCACTTCTGTAACTGGTCTCCAAAACATTATCATTGCAAAGGCATCCAACATGCCACTGTCGAGCTTTTTTGCCCTGACAAAACAAAATTCCACACCTTTCTCACACAAGTGGAATTCACACAAGCGTACAAATTCTAAGACAAGAACACTAGTTACTGATTCTGGCAAGAGACCCAGGTTTAGGCTGGCACTGCTGAGATTTCAGCTGAACATCATGTTCTCCAGTGATGCTACTGCTGCTCCCTGGAAAGCAGCATGAGAGTGTGTGGAGAGCTCACACCTTGGTACAAGAGCCACCAGAAACAAGGCCAGGGCAAGAGGAAAAAGATGCAGGACTGTCAATGTACTAATAACAGTTTTAGATCCTACCCTAAATCTGAAGCTCTCACAGATAAAGCCAACTTCTTCCAGAATTCTGTCAAACACTGAGTATATTCAGCAGAGAATAAAAATTAGTAACAATTTTCTTCTCTGGAACAGGTGAAAAAGACACATTCCCTCCGAAATGCTGGAAAATTCAGGATGAGAAAGGAAACTGAATAATGGCAGGAGTTTATGCAGATGCATAACTGCTGCTAGTTTATCCAGATGCATAAATGTTAGATGCAGTAACACAAATGCTGCTTCATTACTCTGACCAAATTCAGAATTTCTTCCAGGACATGACACAAACACTTAGAGGAGGCCATTATATGGGATAGAGATAAAATTAGAGAAGAGTTATCTTTCCTTTAAATCCAAATCAGACTCCAAACTATCAATGAATTGGAAAATGTCAGGCTAAAAAATTGACTTGTTCAAAACTCAAAGCTAATTTTGACTAAAATGACCTTTTCTTCCTTGTGATCAACAACTTTGCATTATGTCTCAACTTCCTTTTTTTTTTTTCCTGTAATGACTTTGATTTTAACTTTGCATTATTTCTCAACTTCCATTTTTTTTTTCCTGTAATAACTTTGATTTATAGACAACAAAGAGCTGCTGTTTCTATTCATCTGTATAAGCATGTTTTTCAATAATGAAATATCCATATATGATATGCCAGACAAAGCACTTGGACAGGCAAGTTAACCCAAATAAATGGTTTTGGAAAATGGGACCAATAGCTCAGCTGGCAAGGAAATCAAAATTGAAGACAACTATTTGTGATACTAATATCTGGCAATGCACATGCTACAAGTTTCCAAATATTCCTTAAAAACAAACAATAATATTTGATCTTTACAGCATTACCCAGCTACAGAAACATCAAGTGCAAGTACCATTTTAACCAAGTCCTAAACATTTCATGTAAACCTACTCTGATTTCCTGATCTATTAAAATTATAAGTACAGATTGCAATATAAAAGGATATTTATACCTTTTCTTTCTTATAGGGCTGTTAAACTACTGAAATCTGAATCTCTCAGACTTCTGAAGGTGAACACCTGGTAAGAGCAGCACTGCAAAGCAGGTAATACAGTTGAATATTATAAATATGCATAAGTTTGATGTTGCCCTTCCCAGTCAGTCGCTTCAGTAGGTGTGGAAAGTACACAAATTACTGCTCATCAAGTTCAATTAAGTGGGTTTTAAAATGTAAAAACACTGTCCTAACATGAATCTTTCTGGTAAATTATGCTATGTTTTTTTAAAAAAATGTTTGAACTCTACACTCCTAAGAAAACTAACTAAAGTGCAGGAATTAATTAAGAAAAATAAACCTATGACTAATGGGTTTTAATTTGCTATGCAGGAATCATCTGCACTAGAAAAGGTTTCAGATGCTTTGTAAAGTTTGAAAGCAACAAACAACAACAGCTCATAATGAGTCTTATGAAAAAGGTAAAAATACTTCTTTTATTATGTGGAAAACACAGTTTGCAAGCTTGTGTCTACGAAAATGCCATTAATTGGTCTTTGATGCTGGACTCCCACTCATTTCCAAAAATTTACCTTCCCCAATATGAGACCACAATTTGCCTGACTGTGAGTGACCCTGAATTTAAAACCACTTGTAGCTACAACCCATCACTTACCACTGAAAAATGTCCTTGAAGGAGGCTGCTTCCACAGGACTCCAGCTCTAACACACAGGTTCTTATGCACCAACAAGTTACAGCTGAACAGCAAGCTGCAAATACAACAAACAAGAAGTGGCTGCTTAAATACAAATGTTTAATAATGCAAATGTCAGCAGTTCAGTGCAGTGACCATCTAATATTTAGCAGCTGAGTAACAGAGGGAAAAGTCTACTCACATTATAATAAAATTTCCACTGAGCCTAGTCCCTTGTGGTCTACTCCTTTCCTTAAAAAAATTGAAAAATCCAACAATCCAACTGCTCCTGCAGGTATTTATTTAATGATGCATCTTTATATTTTCTTTTTCTTAAGAAATATTGACATGTTCCTCTTGGGCTGCTGTAACAGTGATACTTTTCTAATATTGTAGATCCTAATCTTGCCAATAGCCCTTTTGCAAACAACTATTTATGTTACCAGCATGTACTGTATCTTGGCCTGTTTGGAGCTCTGAAATGCAAATGGAGTGGTAAATTCTATAATTATTGTTTAGTACTTGGGATTATTCCATTTCCACCGAGCTGCTACAACTTTGTCAATTAAGAACCTCCTACAACAGCAACTGTCTAGAGAGACATTTAGGATTTGGTTCATGTAGCTTTTACTTTACCATGCTGGTGGGAAGGAGGAAGAGTGCATAGAGAAGTTTTGCATTCCATGAAGAAGTAATGGCATTTATTAGACCAAGTGGTGCAGCTGAAAAAGTAAAAAGGCTGCCAGGCGTAGCAGCTCTTCTTTAGAATTTACCTTACCACTCTGTTCACTGGTGAACTCCAAGTGAGAGTCATTCTGCCCCTCTGAAAATACATAAAATAGACTTGGGACTGGCCAATATAGAGAAAGGGTTCACCAAGGACTTTTTGTGTGTTTAATACATAACGTTTAATTTCATGTTCATAATGAATTTGACAAGAAGACATCCAGTTGTACAAGAACTGTTCCAAGCACATTTAAACAAGTATTTGACTGTAGCCTGGCAACACCCTGCTGTCAGACCGGATCACAGGGAAGAGAGGGGCAGTGTTCTCACCCCAACAGGCTCAGACCCTTAGGAAGAACCAGATCTTTGTGCAACCTGCTCATTCTCAGGAGGCAATGCCACAGCTGGGATGTCTTCATCTGCCCTCTGGCCTTTCATCTGCTCTTGATCAGATATGTGGAAGACACAATTACTTCAGTAGCTTACAAGCTATTGCATCATTTGGGGCCATTCAATCTCAGGAAGTAATTATTAAGAATTTAAAGACTTAATTTCAGGTGTCTACTGAGTTACATATACGCACCATCCCTTTATTTTAAAGAAGAATCTACAGATTTCTTGTCTAGAAGTCACATCATTATATCAGCACACTTGGTAACAACTGTGCTTTAACATTAGCCAAGGACCAAGAGCTAAAGTCTTCTCTTATCCCTATTGCAACAGTGTCACAGTATCTCACCGTGCCCTTCAGCTTCATGGTCTCTGCTAAAATCCCTGCATTAACCCAAACGTGACAGGACAGACCCTCCCCAAGCCCCAGGTTCCTGTAACCACGTGCTAAACATGCCCCACTGCTGCATCATCTCCCAGGATGTTATTTCCTTGGCAAGCCAGAAAAAGTGTTCCCACTGCTGCAGAACCTGTATGTTCTACAGAGCAACACGTCGTGATTTGTCATGAACAACCAGGTCACCTGATGCTCTTGGGTCACACCAGGCCTACACTAATTTGTGGACTTACGAGGCCTGTTTTACAACATATTAAAACACTTGGGATAAAAGGAGCACTTGCTCATCAGAAAGCTGGGAGCCTGTGGGCTACTTCTAAGAGATTCAAGAAATAAAGAACTAATCAAATTAGCATTAGACTTAAATTTAGCAGAAGAGTTTTCAAATCCTGAAAAGTAATGGAAAGCATTATTAAAACTTAACTGCAGCCTAAAGCATGAGTATTTGAGACATTTATTAGCCTTCCAACATAATATCTATACAAAAATGCAGTCAGAACAGAATGAGTTGTGTTGGCTTCACAGGAGCATCCAGGAGCTGTTCCCACTGCTGAGGCAGGGCAGGGCACCTGGGACTTGGTACTTCCTCAGACAGTGGAAGGACACAACACCTAACCCTAAGCTCTTACCAAAATTGCTTTTGCTGTCCAACACTAAAAAATCAATTTCCATCTTACTCTGAAATCTGCCTAAAAACAGGCAAAGACAACAAAACTAAACAGTCCCATCTTCCCTGCTCCTGACAGCCTGACCTTGGTGGGTACAAATGCATGTTGGAGTATTGACCCCCTGCCTCTCCCACCCGACTGGAGACTGATGGAGAAGGCACAGCCAAGGAATTCCATGTTAACTGCAGCCCTTCTGTGTCTTCAGCCATCTCTGGACGAGGGACAACACTCTGCTGAGTGTCCTCTGCTGAGGACAACACTGAGGGCAGAGGTAAGAGAACAGAACACTCTGTGCACAAGGTGTTTTCTCCAGGTTTTGAGAGAGAGGGTGGAATAAGGGGACTGTATGTTCTATCCAAGAGCAGGGAACTGTGGCCGAGAAACAGCATTCCTTAAGCTGTCTGGTTGCTATGAAAAGCACAACCCGTAAGAGGATATCTCCTGCAGAGGAGTATCAGTGCCCGGCCAGGTGCTTCTCCTCACAGCCATGGCCCCGCACTGCATAACCCGAGGGGCTGCAGCTGCTCCCCATCTACCGACTGCTGCTCAGCACCTACACACTGACAGCCAGACTGCAAAACCGAGTCACAACTACACAAGGCCACAAGCTTCTCATTCTTAAAATACTTAACGCCCTTATCGTCCTTTCCAGCTTGGAGAAGGACGGCAAGGCTCCTTACACATGCCAAGGGCAGGGCCAAGGCTGCAGAGACAACCGCACTCACCCCGGTAGGGAAACGTCAGCGAACGAGGGGGGCGAGAAGGGGGCGGCTGCGGCCCCCGGCCCGGCTCCTCCTCCCCCGCGGGGTGCCGGCTGTCAGACAGGGCTGCCGAGACCAGACAAGGACAGTGACAGTGACAGCCCCAGCCCCGCCGTGCCCGTACCTGCTCCGCGCCGCGAAGGGGGCGGCTGCGGCCCCCGGCCCGGCTCCTCCTCCCCCGCGGGGTGCCGGCTGTCAGACAGAGCTGCCGAGGCCAGACAAGGACAGTGACAGCGACAATGACAGCCCCAGCCCCGCCGTGCCCGTACCTGCTCCGCGCCGCGACCGCCGCCATCTTCCCACGCCGCCGCCGCGTCCTCTGCCGCGTCCCGCGCGGGAGGGCGGGAACAGCGCGGGGGGCGGGGCCAGGGGCGGGGCTGCGGCCGTGAGGGGGGCGGGCGCTGCCGGGCATGGCGAGTGTGAGGGCGTTTATTCCTGAGGGATACGGTGTGTAGGGAGGGGTTTATTCCTGTGGGGAGACCCGGAATAGGGATACGGGTGTGAGGCTGTTCTTCACAAGGGGGGGGTTTGATCTGTGAGGAGGGCTGTTCTCTTGGTGCGGGGGAAAAAGGGGCCGTCGCTGAGGCGATGTGGAGTGGGGATAGGGCCGGCCCTGAGGGGAGGGGATGTGGGGACATTTTCCAGGGGAGGTAGAGTGGCGACAGGGTGGTGGCTCCTGAGGGTTTGTGCTATGGGGATGGAGCTGCCCCACGAAGGGCTTGTGGGCTGTGCCCAGCGGAGGAGGCCGCTGCTGCCGGGAGTGCAGGATGAGGCAGGTGGGGTTCAGCTGCCTTTCCGCGCTGCTGTTGACACTCAGGTAAATTATTTGCCCCGGCTATGGGACCAGCAGGAATATTAAGGCAGGGATTTTAGGGAGATGACACGCGGCATGAGACAAACACGATGCTGTTCCTCCAAGTGAGGTGTCTGGTGGGGTAGTGCAGTAACACCTGTTCCTACTCTGGGGTCCGTTGCCTGGCTGCCTGTTGCCCACAGTGAATTTTATAGAGGTTATTTGGTTTTCCACTCTCTTATATGCATCCCTAGATGAATAAATGCTTCACTGCTGGGACGTAGCTAATTACCTTTCTCTGACGGTGGCAGAGAGGTAGTTTCATATGGTGAATCAGTAGGAAAAGAATTCAAAAGTCCTGGCTGTGTTTCCACATCCTCAGTGCTCTAGGACATGGTCCTCAGGCAAGCTGATTAATTTAATTTAAATTCCTGAATTATGTTTGTATTTTTTCCTGACCAGGCCTAAATGAAGTCTACAACACCTTCATGTGGTTCTGCCTTTTTTTTCACATCACCATAGGTAGTAGTATCTGTATAAGTATCTTAAACATGTACAGGAAAGCCTTTCATGTGCAATTTGAGGGGAAATCCAGATACAGACCTCATGAAACAGTAATATTAGTAACTGACTGAATTGTTGGGATTTACATAACCTGTACATAATGGTAAGATTGGCAGGAAGTTAAAGATGGTGGGATTTGATGCTGTTAGGTGCTTTGGTACAAGCCTTGCAAGAAGCATTAGCTTTGATGTGTCAGAGCACCCCACGGATGGGCCTGACAGACAAGTTTCCCCAGAATTGACTGAGAAGTGATTCAGAGGTTAAGGTGCAGCTAAGTGTAACGTACTTGTTTACAGTGTAAAATAATTACAAGGCTAAACTGATTAATAATCTGTCCTGATCTAATCTTTCTCCTTGAAATTAAAAGTAAATATTTGGACATGTAACTATTTTAAAATTACTTTTATCATGTGTCTTATTATTAAATTTGTGGGCTTTTTTAACACCTGGTAAGATTATATAGACTGCAGTCAGGGAGGGATAGAACTTATTTCCCTAAGGGTACTGAGGTGTGCTAGGCCTGTGCAGCTGAGCCGAGTCAAAGAGGGGATTAGTGCCACAGCTCCTCCAACAAATGAGAGACTGGAGATCTTGGGGCTTGAGAATGTTTGTTCAGGTGATGCCTTAAGTTTTAGCTTTCATATTTTCCAGATTCTGTACTGCCATAGTGTGTAACTCTGAATTTCGTATAAAGTGTTAGCAAGTTCTCTTCACAGTTTAGTCAGACAAAACAATCCTGTCCAGCCTGAGAACCAAAGATACCATTGCAGCTTCAGGCCCAAAAAGTATAAAGAATTGAGAATTGAGGAGAGCAGTCTAGGAGGATGGGACTTCATAGCCTGAAACTGTAATTGCACAATTAACCCCAATATGTAAATGGACTAAGGCTTATAAAAGTGTGAAAATTCGTGACTGGTTGTCCATCTTGGGTCTGTCTTCGGTAGAGCCACGGCCAGGCGCTTGTACTGGCCAGGGTGTATCCTTTGAAGGCCTTTAATAAATACCTACTTCATTCCTTTAACTCTGTCAAGCCTCTGCTGCAGGTAGTGCAGGAAGAAATGAGGAATGCCTCAGGCTGGATGGGGCTTGGAGCAACCTGATTTAGTGGAAGGTGTCCCTGCCCTTGGCAGGGGGGTGGAACAGGATGAGCTTTAAGGTCCCTTCCAACCCAAACCATCCTGTGGTTCTGTGTTACTCCTTCTGTAATCAGATCAGTGGGAAACAATGCCTCAACAAATGTTGCAGGTCTAGAGAGGGAACTTGTGAAACTCAAGAGATGTGCAATACATGAGTGTGAAAGAAACAAGTGGGGAATGATGACTGAAGCACTAGGGAAGGCAACAAAAGAAATCTGGGAAATGTATCTGCAAAAATACATGAGGTAGACAAAGCACCAGGGAGATCTGTAAGGTGAAGAAGGAAAAGTAGGATAAAGATACTATTTCTCCAGAACTCTGGGAACAGTTAATTCTTTCCAGAACAGAAAAGATTAAACCATATTAACAATATTTTATGCATCATCAGACACTTCTGCTTATATATAATACATAAGTAAATATATTTTTTCTCTCATATATAAGATATAAATAAATGTATTTTTTTTCTGCTATAGAATTAATGATGTTAATAGCTGCTGTAGAGTAATTAAGAGGTAATAATACTTCAGGTTAAGTATTAGAAAATAGGAGAATAAAGCAGTTTGGATGAGATAGCTGGGCTGGAATGGAATGAAGAGAATCAAGACAGTTAAAGTGTCCCAGCTCTGTTCTGAATTCTTAGGGAGGCATAGGATTACTTTTTGTTTAAAATTACTCAGTAGATAAACCATTATCAGGTGAAAAAAACAAGGTAAGAGGCACCCTTCAGTATTCTGCAGAGAGATATGGTGAGTAGTTTGCTTTAGGTATCTTTTTTGTAAGTTAGGTGTAATTCTTGCCTGTCTCCCAAAGGCTTTGTGTGCCTTTTGAAACAGCAGAAGTACTATTTCTTTTTAAAGCAGAGGCGTACATTTCTTTCTATGTCTGATAAAAATAGAGCAGAAAATGCATGGATATTATCTGTCTGCAGGTAGGAAAGGGACACTGTCCCTTTCTCCTTTGCATACAAGGATATACCATCCTCTGACTGTTTTCTTAAATCTTGGTTTATCCTCGTTGATGTCTAAACCCCCCCTTCTTATCTTCCAGAAGCTTTTGGTCATCACTGTGGAATTCCTGGTATGAGGAGGCAGAGCTTCAGGGTAGAGAGAAGATCCTTGCTGAACAGCTGTAATGATGAAGACAGTGATTTTAATTGTCCTAATCACCTTCTCTTTGCTGGCTTCAGGTAAGGCTGATGCAGAGAGGGAGAGAGAGGTTGCCTCTGGGTGGGTGACATTCAACTAATATATGCTTTGGTTTTGTTTTCCTCTGTGCAAAGAAAGGCGTTGCAGTTAAAGCTGTGCCTGTATTTTTTCTATTTGATCATTGGCAGATGGTGACCTTTTAGTTTTGAAGCAGCTTGATACACAACTTCCTTAGTAATTCAGTGAGGCTTTGTTTCCTGTGAATGGTTGAGATCTGCGTACGCGTTAGCAGTGTCAGAATGAAGCAGGGGACCTCCAGCTGCTCCCCTCTAAAACCACTATGGATTCTTCTAGGAATTGTGCTGAATTAACACCAAAACAAGTGGAGGACTGATGTCTGATGCTATGCTCAAAGAAATAAAAACTTCAATGATTTAATTGTGCACATTGCTAGTATTAATAGTTCTCCAGAGAGTCAAATACTTAAACATCTGGAAGTGACAATTTTAGAGATATTGTGGCATTTTCTGTGCTTTCAGTCCTGGTTTTCATTACATGGCTTAAGATTCTCTCGAGTTACATAACTGCATGCTATTTTTGTGTACAACAATCACTTTTTTCCTCCTTAAATGTCTAGTATCTTCTTGGAGATGCAATGATGATATATTTCAGAGCAATAATACAAGATGGAGTAATTGCAGCCTAAAGCAAAAGAGGAAATTTTGTTGGCATGTCTGGATTCCTGTAAGATGTAGCTTTATAGTTGGTTTAAACCCACTGAACCTGCAAGTCCTTCTGAAAAAGGAAGTTTCACCTTCACCTCCACCCTTAATTGCATCTTTTTGGCGTGTTGAAGCACCAGAGGAAACAGCAGAGCAAAGGTTAAAATAATGGCCTGTATTGATAACCAAGGACAGCAGTAAAACTGATAAACCCCAGAGAATGCATGTTTGCATCAAGGTTGGAAGGTCTGTGCTCTGATAGAGTCACATCCCAGTTGACTTGTTAGGAGAAAATCTGCACTCTGGTAACAGGAAGATGGTTGCCCTACGTTGTAAGTGCCATTCCTTCTCTTGCGATCCCAACAGGAGAACAGGGGCCATAGCCATAAACCCATCCTTACCTTTGCTTCCTCCTAATTTTGGGTGGAAGCCTTACCTAAGATTCACTAAGGTTGAAGCAAGGGAGACTCTGTGGCAGAAGATTCTGCCATAGTAATTGCTGATTCTTGGAAAATCTGCCTAAAACTATTTGGTTGCTTTCAGTCAAAAGGAAGCAAAGAGACATATTAAAGATTCAGCATAAAAAATGTTATCCTCATGCTGGGCAAAAGTGACCTTGGTCACATGTGGGCAGATCTCTTGGGTGCCTCTAAGTTTGTGGGTATGTGAGTGTGACTGACCACAATCGAGCTATTGGGAAGTTAAATAAAATAGAATAACCTCTCTCTTCCATAAGGTGTTAAACTGAGGGTTTTTAATGAAATCCTACAAATCTTGACTTCTTTTTTGACCCTGTAGGGAAGAAATTCCGATGGTGCACCCTTTCTGACCTGGAACAAAGAAAGTGTGCTGAGCTCTCCAAAGCTCTTACAGCTGTGCTGCCCCTCACTACTGCTGCCAGTTCTTTTACTAGGATTTCTTGTATCAGAGCCCACAATACCTATGACTGCATTGATAAAATCAGGGTGAGTTCGCAGAGGCTTTAAAAAGTCATTTTGTGTCCAAATCCTCTTGGAAAAGTAACTGATAAACAAAAACTATGGGAAAATAAAATGATACTGAAATAACTGAACTGCTTATATACCAACATATATGCTTATATGACACAGTAACTTGAGAGGCAAGAATTAAATCCTGTGAGCATCCTACCAGATGTACTGTTTTACCCCAGCTAATTCTTTGCAATCTCCAATAAATAGTGAAAGCTGCTTGGAAATAAATAGACAAAAGCAAACTACTAAATTAAAATTTGTTCAAGCAGAAACTATGATCTTGAACCTTCTGTTTGTTTCCTTGTAAACACACTTGTTTTGAGGGTTTTGGTGTTGTTTTGAAGGCAAATAAAGCAGATGCTGCCTCCTTGGATGCTGGAGATGTTTACTCTGCTGTAAAGCTGTACGGTTTGGCAGTGGTGGCAAAAGAGATCTATGATCAAGGTAGGCTGGTAAAGCTGAAGAATAAACTGTACTTCTGGTTTGGCTAAGAAATGGCTTTAGATTTCTTGGGGGGAAAAAAGCCAATATGTTTTTATTAACTTTGTAGGAATATGGATGTGGCTAACAATTGTTTCTAAAATACTTAATGTTGATGAATAAAATACTAGTGGTGCTTTGTACCCACAGCCTTTTGCCTGTGGTACTGACAAACTTGCATTGTTTGTTTGACAAGGTGCCATGTAGCCAATATATGGTGAAGTTCCTAGCACAAGTACCTACATTGAGTAGGCCTAAGATAATTTGTTCTTTAGCTATGTTCACTGAAGTAGTTCAGCTTCTCTTCAGAGATGGAAGCTATAGAATTGAGATTTTTTTTTCCTGTTACACATTTTGTGCTATTGCAGGAAATTGTGTGTTTGCTGTGGCCATTGCCAAACGAGGAACTCTGGATATGCAGAGTCTGCGAGGTGTGCGCAGCTGTCACAATGGAGCCAGGTGGACATCGGGCTGGAATATTCCACTTGGCTTTCTCCTTGCAAGAAATTATCTTTCCTGGGATGAGGCCCAACCTCTGAGCCAAGGTAGGTGATATGAGCCATAGGGCTACCTCTGGCCATAGCAGATGTAACTGAAATGCCAGCAGATGTAGGATGAACTAGTTATGGCCATGATATGTTTGGCCCCTTTTCCTCTTCTGATTTTTTTTTCCCATTTGACTTTTTTCTTTGTTTTGTTTTGGTTTTTTTTCCCTACACCTGCAGCAATTAGTGAGTATTTCAATGCAAGCTGCATCCCTGGGGTTGGTGTTGCTGCTCCCCGATTGTGTGCTCTCTGCCAAGGTCAAAAATCCTATGTCAGAGACAGAAACCACTTCTGTGAGACAAGCAGTAATGAACCCTTCTATGACTCTGAGGGAGCCTTCAGGTGAGCTCTGGGACACTGGGCCTGAATTGGCTTTTGGGGGAAAAAGAACTTTTAAG
The DNA here is from genome assembly GCF_017590055.1 of Onychostruthus taczanowskii. Taxonomy (NCBI): domain Eukaryota; kingdom Metazoa; phylum Chordata; class Aves; order Passeriformes; family Passeridae; genus Onychostruthus; species Onychostruthus taczanowskii. Next base: position 2,101,755 of record NW_024504122.1, read on the forward strand.
GACTTTTAATCTTTTAAGCCAGGTGAAATGGTAATAGGATGGCATTTGTCTTGCTGCAGGTGCTTGAAGGATGGAGTGGCAGATGTTGCCTTTTTGGATCATCTAAGAATTATGAGTGCCACAGGTAATCTTAAGAATGCGGTTTTCTTTTAATCTCTGGCTGTGCTCTTTCCTGTGTGGATGTTTGAGGGATACGCCTATATTTTTGTTGTTTCCAGGGAAAATTCAGGGTATTTCTTGGCTCTCCACACAACTCAGAAAGAAACAGAACAGGAAAGTGTGAGTGAGCAATGATTGCTCACAGGAAACTCTTAAAATGGGAGCAGACAGGTGATTTCATTAGCTGTCAGTATTTTATTTGCCCAAATTACAAGATTCCTTTTAAAATTCAGCATATTGAGCTGCATAACTGTGAAGTTGCTGTACACCTACCTTGTACTTTTAAACTCAGTTGAGCTCTGTGCCAAAGGTGGTTAGCAGTAGTATTTGCAGGTTAAGTATTTTTAAATAAACATATTTACAGTGGTACAGCTTAAAGAGCATTTTGGAGCAGCTCTGGCTGAGGTCCCTCTCTTTGTTATAAGAAATACTTACCGAGGATGACTTTCCCAAGTGTGCTTGGTACACTGTGCTGCCTGCATAACCTTTAGCAACCTGCACTGAAAAACATTTTATATTCCATCTCCATGCCTGCTGGGAAGTCATGGCTCTGGTCACAGACTGATGAGTGTCTCCTTGTTTCAGAGTCAGAACAACAGGAATATGAACTCTTGTGTCCTGATGGGTCCACAGCTGAGCTGACTGAATACAGCACCTGTAACCTGGGCAAGGGGCCTGGCCGCGGCATCGTCACCCGCAACAACTTCCAGAAGGTCACCAACAAATTTCTTAGCATGATCCAGGTGAGTGAATATTATGAGCTGTCTGTGTCCAGACACAGTTTTTTCTTTTGTCTTTGTGTGGCAGTCGTGATCCAGGTTGCCTTTTGTCTTGAGAAATTTATAGTTAGTGTGAATAAAGTGCTAAAAATTATTTGTTCGGGGGAAGGATCTTGCATTGGCTTGTGTAAAGTTTTGCTTTTTCCTAAAATGTTCTTCTGTAGGAGGCTGAGAATAAAACAGTAAAGAAGGGGAAGATGCCATAACACACAAACTGGAAAATGGCTAATGATGTTCATCCTGCCGTGGAACTTGAATCAATTTTTATGTAGCTGAGGGAGACTCATAGGTTCAGGCAGGGCTCACTTTTCTTCATCTCTTTTTCTAAATTTATAAATATTTGATATCTTGACCACTGATACAAAGGGAGGGAATGTTGAGGCTGCGTGTTGCTGGAAGAATGAGCAGATTTGTTGAAATTTAAAAGTGTTGTTCTTGTCCTAGCGCCTCTTTGGGCATAAAGGAAAGGAAAGAGCCAGATTTGAACTCTTCAGTTCAGCACCATTTGGGGGAAAGAACCTGCTGTTCCAAGATGCCACTCAGCACCTGCAGCTTCTGGAGGAGCAGCTGGAGATTGCCTATGTCCTTGGTCTGGATTATGTAGCTCTCCTTAAGGGACTCGGCCATGAAGGTGAGAACCATTCCAGAGGACTGTAGCTAAGGAAAGGGAAGAGAAAGTTCTCCTTCCACATTATTCCTCCCTCCAGGCACAAATGCATTTACCTGAAAATCCCCCTAACATATCACAGATTGCTGCACTGGTGACGTGATCTGCTTCCATTTCAGGGAGCTCTTTGGACAACAGCATTGTGCGCTGGTGCTGCATCAGTGATGCTGAGCTTCGCAAATGTGAGGAGTGGGCCCTGAACATCAAATCCGACCCGTTGGTCTGTGTCCAAGCAACTTCCATGACCAAATGCATTGAAATGATCAAGGTAGGAGACTCCTTCTGCTCAGGGCGTAAGACTGCACAGGGTATGTATGTCTTGTCTGAACTAAAGAGAGGAAACTAGCTTGAGGAATAAGTGGGAATGAGAGGGAATTTATGCAGGGGAATTTCCAGCCAGTGGAGAAGTCCTGCTGCTTGGATACTCAATTCATGCAAATCCTGTTTTTGTTATTTTCTCTAATGCTGCTGGCAGAGTAGTGAGGCTGATGCGGTCACCCTGGACGCAACACACGTGTACATTGCAGGGAGATGTGGGCTGGTGCCGGTAGCTGCAGAATGCTATGGTGAGTTCTCATGTGACCTTATCAAGAAGAGAGGGAATCAAAAGTACTGTTAAGAATATAGTTAAATTTCTACAGTTTGTGATGTTTTGTGAGGGAAGCAGGAGTCAGCATAAATGCCCAAATACTCCTCCCAGCTCTTCTGCTAACTGGCTCTAGCATTTGGTCTGTTTATTTTATCCCTTCTGTTAAAAGGACAAAGATGCTGACATGGCTGAAGAGGATCACAAGGGTTTTGAAGGAATATTGCCATGTAAAAGGAATGACAGCAGTTGCAAGATCCTTAATGTTTATTTCTCCTTCCAGGGAGAGATTGTGCCCCAGCAGCTGAGACCATGGAGAAAACAGGGAAACTAATTAATCTTAAGCACAAAGGTAACAGAAACTTTCTAGGGTTTATGCAGGAATTTATTTGCCTGTCGGTTTAGGAAAGAATTTTCTGTGTAAGGACAAGAACTTCGTGGCTAAGCAAAGAGTGTAGGTCCTGTACTGTAACTGAAGATACTGTGACAAGATGAGGGAGGGAAGGGGGGCTGTACCCTTCTGGAATACTTAATTGCCTTGGTATAACTGGTTGTTGTCATTGTTTCACAGCACTACCACCAGTTTATGCTGTTGCCCTAGCTAAGAAAAGTGCCAAACAGATTCACATCCATAACCTGAGGGGAAGGCGATCCTGCCACAGTCACCTGTACAGTCCTGGAGGATGGTTACTTCTGTCCAGACACACAGTGGGAGCTCAGCAGAACAATACTGAGAACTGTGATATTGCCTCTGGTAAGGGCTGCCTCTGGGTTCTCTCTTAAGTAGACCATGAAAATCTGAAGCTTAAATTTTTGAATAAAACAGAAAGGGGGCCATGAGGATCCAACCAGGAACTGATGACTACAGTTTCAAAGGGTGTTGAAGCAGCTTTTCCTCCTGTTTAACTGTGTCACACTATTTAGCCGCTGTCTTGCTAGTTGTTAGGATGAAATTTCTTTCCTGTCTTTTCCCATATGTGAAGAAGCTTGGGAATACCTTGCCTTAATCTCATCTCAGTTTTCTTTACTCAGCTTATCAGAATTACTTTTGGAAGGGCTGCATGCCAGGAGCAGATGGGAACCTGTGCAAGGTGTGCATTGGAGATGGTGAGGTGGAAGGAGCTCGAGTGTCCAGCAGATGTGCTGCAAGTCACAACGAGCGTTACTATGGCAATATGGGAGCACTCAGGTGAGCTTTTTGTGAGAGTCAGAAATGCAGAGCAACAGCCAGAATTGCCTTATTATTTTGCTGATTTTGGTGGTTTTTGGAAGTTTTTTTTTCCTCTATTTGTTAAGCCTCTGTCTGTATAAACTTTTGCTAGTGTATATTTTTTTTGGTTGCAGTTGCTATGGGATGTTCAGCTGACTGATGGTTTAAAATGGTCATTAAACCATTTCCAGAGCAAGGCAATGCTTCCAAACATGTATGGCTCAGAGCATTGGTACTGACTCATTAAAGGGAAGGGATGCAAGAAGAGCAGAGGGCAGAGGTGCTCTGGTAAGAAGCAGTGTAGCATACAGGAGGTGATTAAATAGAGAAATAGAGTGTAGATTAAAAAAAAATAGTTGAAGACAGAGAAAGAGAAGACTATTAAAGATGAAACTTTTATGAAAGTTTATGAAAGCACTCTTATGAAATGTACATAATGTATTTAGTTGAATTCCACTCTCTTTCCTGCCGAGGCATGGGTGAAGGTGCACGTTGTGCAGCAGCTTTGACTTGGAAGCTGCTGTAAGGAATGAAAGGATTGTCTTAGCAAATCTCTATGGTGAGATCACTGACATACTCCAAGGGATTAGAGATGGGAGGGATACTTCCAGCTACTCCAATTTTAGCTTCAGATGACTGTTCAAATGTCAGTCACCATGTAGTGCTGTCTTTTATCTCTTTTTTTTTTTTTCTTGTACTAGGTGCCTAGTTGGCAATCCCAGTGGAAGAAGCTTTGGAGATGTAGCTTTCCTGGAACACTCAAACCTGCTCCAGAACATAGAGGGTAAGATGCAGATATTCTCTTTCCTTTGATAATGTTCATTAATGTCAGTTACTTCCCATAAAGCAGCCATCACTCATGAGGATCAGCCTTTGCAGGTTTAATCTAGGTCCATGAAGTTGTGTTTGTAAATGGAAGATTGCTAGAAGCTTTCTGCATGTAGGTGTTCCAGTAAAGCTCAACATACAGATACTGTAAGAGAGGAAAGAATCACTCAGTGCAAAGATGTGTGTTGGAATAATCATCCTTGGAGACTGCACTAAATTTCTGGAAGCTTTAAATTTCACAGCTTTAAAAGGCAAACCAAAATATGTTTTTCTTAGAGTCAAGGAGAAAAGAAACCCTCATGAAAGCAAAATAAAATTCTATTTTAGGCAATTTCAGTAAGAGAAGAGATTTTTCTGAGAGAGGAATCTCTCTAAAATCAAATTAAGATATAAGGGGCTGGAAACCCACAGGAATTCCTGCAGCAATTAGCACTTTGTTTGGGGAAGCAAAGGGCATGTGGGCCAAATCCCTTTGTTTCCAGAAAGGGATGTGGTTACAGATGCAGATGAGGCATATGCTGTTCATATGCCTTGATCTGATTCTACTTTAGTTGATAGGTGCAGCTTAAGTTCACTGACCTCAGTGAAGACACTACCCTGGTCCTTATGATTTTCCTAAGAAATGACCACATAGCACGCTGTTTGTTTTGAACACATTGACTAAACTCCCTCTCAAGTTTTAACATTTTATTTGAGATTCACCCTCTCTTCTGCTTTGCTTTTTTGAAAGGATTACCTTTCATTTTCTTTTCAGATCTGGGCAGCTCTGGTTGGGCAAAAGGTTATAGCCCCCTTGACTTTGAACTCTTGTGTCCGGATGGAACACGCGCCGCAGTCACAGAATGGGCAGGCTGTAACCTTGGCCCCATTCCCCCCAGCACAGTCATGACTCGACCAGTCACTGTCACTAAAATCTCTGACTTCCTACTGAAATCTCAGGTGTGACAGGTAACAGGGAATAGCTTGGCATGTTACTATTTGTTATGTACAACTGCTGAAAACCCTTTCAAGATGAAAAGCTTTATATAGTAGTGCCTTCAGATCCAATACAGAAGAATGAAAAATGTGCATAGGAGATTGAGAAAATAGTTATTTGGATTCTCTTAAGGGGTATTTTGGCACCAGTTCCCATTCTACAGAGGCTATACTTTTGCTGAGAAATAAGGCACTGCAAAAGTGCATTGTTTTGTACTAATATGAAGAGTGCTAGATAAAAGTATTATTAATGACCCAAGCTGTGAAACTTTTATTCCTTTTCTGTTCAGGAATCTCTGGGAAGCAAATTGGATTCTGAATTCCAACTCTTTCAGTCATGGAAGTATGGTGAAAGTGATCTGCTTTTCAAAGACACCACTCAGCACCTTGTTCATGCAAGTCAAATGAGCTATCAGGAGATCCTTGGAGAGTCTTTCCTTCAGCTGGCAGAATCAGTGTTTAATTGCACTCCTGCAGGTAAAGTCAAGTTCTTAATTCAGATTTAGAGAGAAGTGCAGCAGGCAGCCTTCTGTGCACAGCTCTGGCCTTTTTGTTTAGACTGCATGGAGATGTATGTTCTACCTAATCCTGTTCATAACAAATTTCTAAGGAGTCCTGTGTTAGACTTCTGTGAGATTTGGTAATTGCAATTCAAAAGGGGAATTTGACCTCTATTCTGCTGTTTTAATGAATAGCATCTGAAGAACTTACTACTTTTGATAGCTGATAGCATCTCTAAGTGTATACTTTCTTACTGGTTTGTAGGCATCTTGGACTTCTGCAAACAGGATATCTGTGCATCCTCATCCAACTGACAGCTCATACAGAAGCTCTGCAGAGCACATAACATCAGCATCGTTGCTGAGAACAAGGAAAATGTGCAAGTCCAACCAATCCAAAGCAATCAACAAGGAAACAGTCATCTCTAGAAATATATGCTGAACACCTTCTTGTCTTTTTTTTTTCCAGCAGATTTTATGTTTATGATGATGTAATACTGCTCATATATCATCCCTTTCTTTTTTGGAGCACGGCAGCATGGGGAACAGCACAACCAACAGCACAGAACTAGGATCAGCATTGTGGAAAGAGCAGGGCCACTACCATGGACTAAAATACAGACTGGTATGAGTGGTACAGGTTAGTTGGTAGCATTTTGCCTTGTTTGTCTTATAAAGTTTCCATGCAAATACCCCAATCAACTGATACTTTGGTAGTTGCAACATTGTCTTTCTGTATCTGTGATTTTGGTTGCAGCTAGATAGCCCCTGCTGAATGCACATCTATATTTCTTCTTAACCAGTGATTTTTTACTAGCAAATCAAAACATTTTTTTCCTCACAAATAAATGTATTAAGACATTTAATAGCCAGCAGAACTGGATGCTTGCAGCAGTGGATATTCCCCTTTGCCAGACCATTACTTTATATTGGTGCTTTGAATTTAAGATTCTCTGAAATGTCAAAATACTATTTGTCAATTACACACCACAAGTTTTACAAGCAGAAACTGCCTGAACATGATATGAAGCCTTTTGAACAGAAATCATCTGTTCATCATCTGTATGCCATCTTCTCCCAGTATGGTGACAGAGCCAAATCCTCAGGTGCATTTGCAGCCAGCAAGCTGCAGCCCTGAAGGAGCAGGGGAAAGAGCAGGATGCTTCTTTAGGCCTCTCAGATGTTCCTGCCTTTCTTTCCTGGAGCTTCCCTGCCATCTGTGGGGCCCGTGTGACACTGCACTTGGAAGAAGGCAGCTGAGAACACAGTGAAGAAATGCAGCTGGCAGCCTAGCTTTGCCAAGACCAGCCTGCAGCTGATCAGGGATAAATTAAAAATCTGGGTTATGTACAAGATGTTATGGGTTGGGAAGGCAGGGATGTTGTTTTCTGACACAGACGTTACCGACGCTTACTAGGCCTTGTGGATGATCCCGTGCTCCAGCTTTGATTCACAAACTGTGTGCTGCCCTGCACAGCCCGTGGTACCTGAACCACTGGCCAGCCTCAGCCTTGAATCTCAGCTCTGAGCTGAGCAGGAACTGTTTGTGCTTTCTGTGCTCCCTGGCTCCTGCTACTCTGCTTTCTGAAGAGATGGATGCTGCCTCAGTATTCTGAATAGCAGGTGAGATCATGCTTAATCTCTCCCAGGCTGGGATGAAGGAACACCAGAACTGCTGCTCTGTGTCTCAATAACAGCACACCCTGTTACCCAGCAGTGCTGATCTCTTTGGAGATTTGACCTTTCCCCCCTGCACGTAAGACATACTATCATGCATATTTACCCATACAAGCCTAAAGGCCTTAAAAACCTGAAAAGTTCTCAGAAAAATTTATTTCCATAAATTAAAAACACACACAAAAGAAACAGTAAAATTTTAGATGCACACAATATTGAACAGAAACAAAATGCCAAGAGCATGATGGAGGCTAATGGCACAAATGTACAAATTCTCATTGAGCTATTTGTTACCTTGATAGCATCATACAGACTTTTAATCCACAGTTACTATCCATACTCTAGAAAAGCACCTGGAACATAATATACCAAAGGCCCACCTGAAATAAAATACAATGAATGAGAACTGCTTGCAGGAAATCATTTCCAGCAAGCACCACAACTCAAATGTATGCAGACACAAGCCAGCCAGGCAAATGCTGCTCCATACACTAAGGAGCCTTAGCTGCTCCAGTCATAGCATGATGAAAACAATGACTTTTTTCTTCTTCTTTTTTTTTTTTTTTGAAAATGATCCTTCTATCTCTGACAATCAGCAAATTTAGCAAAGAGCTGCTTGGCTCAACTAAGAGACAGGACATGGCAAAAGCTTTGCAATCCTTCTCAAGCTGTTCTGGTCATCAGTTTGTGATGTACTTTCCATAGTGATATAAAAACATCCCCACTGGAGTGGATCCACTTAATGAAAAGGCAAGTGTACATATCCTTCTGTTAGGGATATATGCAAGACCTCAAAAGATTAATCCTCTACACTTTTTTCTTTTAATTAGCTGTGACAGAAGCAGCTCAGAATGGCAAATGCCCAGCTTTTGCCCAGTCATCACTCCCAGTGTACAAGCAGCAGCCACAAGGAACATGGCTGTTCCATGAGTGCTGTAAACAGAAACAGAGGTGGGAAAGGAAAAAACAAAAAAGTGCATAAGCAGGACTGACACCTGTATGCTGGAGAGGGGAAGAGATGCTTGGTCTCCTCTAGCTTACACTGTCATACAAACACTAAACTAAAGAAATAATGCTGTGTGTTTGGGTTTCCACAAATTAAGGTCTGGGAGAAGCTGAACAACTGCAATATCATTTTGTAACTCCTCCAATTTCTGTAAACCAAAGAGTATTTGAGTGTTGTCTCTGCTCTGCTCTCTCCACTGCAGCTTGTAGGAAAAAAAGTTCATAAATCTTATTTCAATGCAATCAGAAACAAGAGAGAGCAGGGAAGAAAATTAAAAATAAAACAACCCTAAACAAAACAAATAAAACCCAACATAACCCAAAGGAAAAGACTCAACACATTCTATCTTTTGAAGCACATCAGAGGTCTGAACTTCTCCTGGATCCAAGTCTCTTCTCCCCCCCCCATCCCAATCTTTATTTCCTTGAAAGCCCCAGTAAGTTTACTGCAAGCCTCCCATATGAATAGAAGGTGAATGAATGCTCTGTAACAATCCCATTCTATAGCATAAATCCATAAAAATATATCTCTCACTCTTGCTACCACTGCCAACTAGTCAATAATTGGGCTAATAAGCCAACCTAGGGAAACTTTCAAACATTTTTTAGGAGGCAGTTGATCTTTGTTTTTTAGGAATTTCTTTTTACAAAAATAAAGGGGGTCAATTAGAATGTTCTATAACAGCCCAGTAAGTTAACCAGAAAAATACTATGTCATTATGTTCAAGGTTTTTCTTGTTATTTTACCCTCAAACTCCAAACACTACTACTCTAAGTGTGCACTCCTCTCTTTTCTTCAGTCTTCTTGATTAAAGATAATTAGCCTTCAAAACAAGAATATAAACTTCTACAAATCCCAGCACAAGCTGGGAGCAAAACAAACCCAGATCAGATTTCTTTCAAGACTCAGGCACACACAGTGTAATAATTCTCTTCCATTTCTCTACTCTCAAAGCTCTGCAATTCAACAGATTGCTTGTTAACATTTAGTTTTCTGTTTGGTCAGTAATAGAAGTGGTAGAGCAATAGAAGATAATGATGGTATTTGCAGTCCTGCATTTATTGGGACTTTATAAAAATACCCACCCACTAGATATTTACTCAATTTGAAGGTAAATAGAAACTCTATTATATGGGTAGATAAATAAGAAAGTGCAAGTTCAAGTGACAAGTGAAAGAAAGAACAGACTAATTAAATTTGAGCATCCCAGCAACAACAGCTTTGCCTGAATAACATCTCTAGGCACTAAGGGACAGAAATTACCTGAACAGCAGCTAGCATTGGAATTTTGCTTCAAGTTAAGTTTAAGAGAAGTTATGCCAGAAGGGAGCTCTCTTCCTTCCAAAGGCAGAGCTGAGAAATTGCCCAGTGCTGCATCAGACAATTACATATGGCCTTACCTAACAAAAACAATGTCCACGTACTTGGAGGCTCTTTGTACAGCACTGGCTATTACGTACAACAGTGCTACACAGAGAATAGCTAATTATGAGCTACAGGAATTGTAAATCTAAAATGGTAAAAAAACCCAAAAAACCCCCCCCAAACCTTCTTGTTGACATTAAAATCAAGTTAGTGTGAATGGAATTAAAATAATTTTAAAACAACTATCAAAGATTTTGCTGGTCTTCTCTGCATGCAGCAGCTCAGCTCAGTTAAATAAAAATCTCTGCCTATGTATCCTGCAGCTTAACACCCTCATGGACCAATTATCTTTTCCTCTGGAGAAGTTGGCATCAGCCAAGTAAGTAAAAAAATCTGCTATTTGGGAAAAAATAGTACTGGGCACCATTTTTCCTTAAAAGATCACCTTTTTTGAGTTGAATCAAGTTAAAAGAAGCATGTACAAAGTGCAAGTTATTTAATGTCTAATTATGTGGGGCTTCTGCTGCCTGGAGCCTGGAAGGGCAAAGAAACTTAGAAGGACCCTTCTAAGTTAACAGAAGGAAGAAACAATTGAACATAAGCCTAGACAGCTACTTTTAATTATCAAAAGGTTAGTGGTATATATCAAGAAGGTGTTTGCTAGAATTTTTCTTTATCAAACACCTTATCTCTTTTGTCAGCTTGTTAAAAATAGCCATTACAGTAACAACAGCAGACTCAAATGTGCAAATGATCTGGAGTACAGAGTTCTAGCATCACTGAAGGTGCACTACTTCCTCCTTGACACTCCTACTCTACCCCCAAAAGACATATAAACATAATTAATTAAATATAAGCAGTTATTTTCAGAGGTTGAGAAAGGAAGGGTAAATTTCATGTGGCTGTGTTACACTCAAACAGGGACTTAGAAGAATCCCTCCAACAGCATTAAAAAAAATATAGCACCTTAAAGAGGGTCACAGCCAAAAACTGATTATCAGATGTTAGAACAGAGTGGCAGAGTAAGGTATGAACAAGTCAGTAGATTTCTCCCAAGAAAAAAAACATTAAAGAAGCTGACTGGACCGTTTCCAGCTAAGTGACTCCCTCAGATGCTGGAGGCCTGCTCCTGCTCAACCTCCTCTGCAAAAAAGGCTTCAAGGTCCATTAGCTTCTGACTCAGAAGAACATCTAACTCTGCACTCTGCAGTGCAGCTCTTTTTGCTCGGGTGAAACTACCCACTGCTTTGATTTTGCCTCGTGTCTTCCTTTTCCGGGGAAGAGTAAAGTCCTGAAACTCAAGAATCCGCTTTCTCTTTTGCTGGCTGACAGAGATCAAGTGTCCATTCTTCTCCTTGGGCTCCTCAAAAATTGTTTCCAAGCTCCTGGTTAAAAAAAGAACAGAACTCATGAATACCTTAGCAGCAGCCACCTTACACTGACAGGGAGACTGGGGGATTTCATAACCCAGGTAAACACACCTCTAACTTTGACATTTTTACAGCCCCTCCACACACCTTACACCTCCTACAATGCACATTACTGCCAGCTGAGTTGTTATTGCTGCACAGACATTTGGATAGAATCTCTTTGTATTTCAGTTCTAAAGCACAATTATAGAATCTTAATTTTACAGAATAAATAAGTTTGAACATTTGATGACAGGCCAAGATTGTTGGTATTTTAAACAACATTAATTCCCTTTGAATTTTGGAAAGTAAGTGCTGTACTTTGATGGAGACTGGAATGAATGGATAAATGAAAAAATATACAAATCCATACTTAAACAGCTGCAAATTCTTAGTTCACATTCTATTTCACTTTTTCACATCCAAACTATAAAATATACTATTTTTAAATTAACTTTCTCTAGCAGTTTAAACTAGACCAATTTTAAGAATATATCTCCCTCTTAGCTTTCATCTCCTCCTCCCCCCATCCCCCTCCCAGTTAATTTACATTTATCTCAAGTTTTCTTATAGGAAGCAGAACCAACCTGGCAGGAGGAGGGGATTTATAGTTCTTATTTGTGTAAATTTCTTCTAAACTAAATTCTTTCTTCTTAAGCCTGAAAAAGTAATGACAAATCAATCTAGAAGGAAGAATCTCAAAACAATCTCTCTTCACAGCAAGCAGATTTACAAGCAACAAGTACTGTTTGCATTCTGTGCCTAAATGCTAACTAATTATGCTTTAACTAACTGGGGACAAATAGGAATGAAAAATGAGCTCATGAAGCACATAATGTCATACAGTGTTTTTATAAGGTTGGTGTCAAGACTTGCACTTTCTGCAGAGATCAATACTTCTTCCAGCATTCTATGATGCTTTGAAATAATGATGCTCAAAAGGGGAAATCCCCTTCACTTTTTTGTGAAAGCTGAGAAGTCTTACAGTTTAGCAGATTAATACTTCATCTCTTGAGACTGATTTTAGTTATTGACAATTACCAAGGCATCTCTGAAGAAATGCATTCCATTGTCAAAGGTGGTACCTGTGTTTAGGACAGAAGTCACACTAGATGAAGTATGACTGATCTGACCAGCAGGAACACTAGATGACTGATTGGAAAACTTTATCATCATCTGGCACTGTGATTCCCCACACTTTCACTGAACTAATGCTTCCCTAAGATCACACCCCAAACAAAGAAACTGTGAAAAACTCCAACACAATTTGCATCAACAGAACTTCCTAACAGATAACTTCATCTCACTGTGCACTGCAGGTTGACTGATTTTCACTTTATCAATAACAACTTCTTTCTTCTTTAGAAAAATGATTGCATTGCAGCTTGCTTTTTCACATTTTGCTAAACTCCAGTCAGTAATTTTGATTGAGTTGATAGAGCTGTGTCAGTCATTTCTTGTAAAGGAAGTAAACATCAGATGTCACTCAACTGGGGCTGTATAAATAGTGTGGTAAGAGAAGCATTTATTGAAATAATTACATTCATAGGCTTTGAGTCCATTTCAGAGGTACTGCTCACCTTTTTGGTTTGGGTAGTCCCATTGGAGTAAGGTTAGGGTCTGGCTTAGGAACAGTTTTTCTGATTCGGATCTGTGAGACTTTCTTTGGCCTCTTTTCTGGCTCAGTCTTAAGAAAGAAAGATGGAAAATTAAAATCAAGGAAATTAAAACCATACTAGTCAAAAGAATTCCCTTTTATTCTGAATACACATTATTTATAGAATAAACATTCCTCTCTGGCTTGCCACCTTCTTTCTGCTTGAATCAAAGCAAGCAGCAGCACAGAGTAGGACCTGCAGCCTGTTTTCTCTCCTCATCTTTAACAGTTACTTGATAATATCCAGCAGCTTCAGCTTCTGGAGAACCAGGAGTCTGAGAGATGTAAAATATAAAATGAACTCACTTTTTTCAGTTCTCTGTCATCTTGGGATCTCAGACAGGGTGGAACAGAAGCATCTGCTTCATCAAGGGCAGGGATCTGGAGCTCAGATGCTGAAAGCCTGGGGGGAGATGGCAATGACTCTGGAAGTGCATGAGGCTTTGGTAACGGAGGAGGGAATGAAGTTTCCAGACTGCAACAGAGAAAGAAGGGAACACATGTAGATTGATACCCAACTGATAATGCAGCAGCATTCATGGTCTCAGGAGATGTTTCTAAATTGCAGTATGGGCACAAAAAACCAACACATTTCACAGAAATTGCCCAAGTAAGTGAACTCTGGTACACAAACACAGCCCAAACCTGCTGCATCCCACATTGATACTGACACCAACTGAACTGCCAGAGTATTTGAACATGTCTTTTAAAACCCACTCTTTTAATACAGCTAAACAGTACACAGCTCTATATATCGACTGATAGAAAGGGATCAATCCTCCTTTTCTGCCAGCAAATTTATTTGACACAACTATTAATCACGCTTTTTGTTTACAGATGAAATGTAGCTTTGATACCTGCCATCCCTAAACTTAGAAGGAATATAAGGAAGTTTCAGCACCTATTGTCCAGTTGCTAAGGCAGAAAGGACTTCTATCCAAGTAAGGAGTCAAATTTCTATCCAAGTAAGGAGTCAAACTTCTATAGTTTCACACATTCATTTCATAAGAAGTGGCACAACATGGCTGGAAGTAACAGAAGTGTTCTGTCCAATGTTCTATGCGGTGTTTGCATAACTGCCCCTCCGCTCCTCCATTTCATCACTCAGTCAGCTTACCTCACCCACTCCTTAATCAGAAAGCTGTTCTGGGAGTGAATTGCCAAAAGCAGAAAGCCAAAACGACATTAGCAATGGCTTTCTGAGGAAGGTTATGATCCCACTACTCAGGATAAATACCAGCATCCCAGGTACTCACCGTATCGCATGGCCTGTGCTCTGCAGTGCTCCCATACTCTGTACAGGTGAGTGTGGTAACATGGCACAGCTGGGTCAAAGAGGAATGGAAAAACAAAACAAAACAAAAGACAGAAATTAGGTCTACACTATAAAAAGATGAGGGAAAAATTATTAGTATAAAATGGACTGTAAGACAAGATGTTCATATCAGGAATGAGAATGAAAGGCTAAAATGATACAAAAGAAAGCCACATCTGCTGTTTAGGCAACTAAATTTCATTGTTAGGGAAACTGTCCTGCTTTCATTTTAAAATGCTAGTAATGAGAAAAGCAAATCAAGGCACAGAAAGAGAATGAGACAGTAATATTAAAAGTCATAATTATTTAGTCTAAAAATTGTAATTCTTTCTATGAAAGTCTATTTTCCTTATTCAAAACCCCAAGTTTTTACAATTAAAGTAACCAAAAACCTTGAAGGATTTGGTTACTAAAGAAAATAGTGCATAATGGCAACAGTAACAGGTAAAAGGAAGTACCTCCATTAAATTAACTCCCTGTTGTCTCCAACTCCCACAGCCTGCAATACCCTTACTTGATTGGAATAACCAAAGGCCTTTCCATAAGGGTTTGTAATTACCAGAATTCTATGGCATAAAAGTCAGCACAGCAGCTCTAAGTCTTTTGATATTAAGCTTTATTTTTGTGCCCACACTGTTAACAGCAGGAAATCACTTGGGACAGCTTTTATTACATTCAACAGCAATTCCTGTATTTGCTGTTCTCTCTAACCAACAGTGAAATGCACTTCACTGTTCTAAAGCAAAGATGTTACAGCCAGACTGGAGTTCTACAAAGGAAATGAAAACCAGCCATGCTGGAAGCACAGGGAAGTCCAACTACACATAAAGAGGTCAGAAAGACCCACATAGTGTGTTTATCACTTATGTCAGAACTGTAACCTTTTGTTTCAACATTCCACCCATTATTCCAGTGTTGCTGGAACCTGTATTGATAGTGCAGCAGAGCCCTCTCTGTTACAGACAGAGCTTATTGTTATATGCAATAATACTACAAAATTACAAGGACAGAAGGAAATCACTTTAGAAATTTTTAATTCAAATAAGCATTAATTTAAAAAAAAAAACTTCACTGAAAGAATGCTTTTATTATTCACAGTGGAAGGGACAGTGGAAGTTAGGTAGGGCAATACTTTAGTTCCTTGTTCTCCTGGTTATTAAGAACACTAGTTGTGGGTGAAATATTTTAAAGAGAACAAATCTTTTGCAGATGAAAATGGCCTGCAAGGAACTTTATTATTTTTCTGATTTTAATTATCCTAAAACAGGCAAGAATTTCTGTCATAGGGGGAGCTGAAAAGGTTTTTATACTGCACCAAACATACCTCTTATATTTATGTACCAAACATCTGAGTGGGACAGATTTACATCTGCCTCATACACATAGGTGCAAGGTATTTTAGAGAAAAAAAAAAAAAACAACCAAATTGAGGTTTAGGGTATTTTAACTCAGGATTGTTTTTCACTTAAAGTGAAAACGTTTGATTTGAATACTCTCCCTTTGGGAAAAAGATCACCACTCATAACAAAGCACGCTCTTTTCCAATGACTCCTTACGTCAGGAATGAAATCCTCTTAGACATGAGCTAACTGGATATGCTGCCTGAGCTGCTGAGGAGCCTGCAGACCTAGGGATGGGGGGAAAAACCCCAGGTTCTGATCTCCCAGTCCAAGGAGAGCATGCCTCAGCAGCACAAAATACTGAATTCACCTTATACACACAACTACGTTTTAAAAAGACGTTTGTTTTGTTTTTAACAATGTGTTATTTTTAAGTTCAGTTCTCAAACTGTACTTTTACTGGTATGATCACTTTCAGAGTATGGAATGAAAATGGAAGCAAGTCCCATAGAATGTGCTGCAAAAGTTGTCTCTATGCCATTATTCAACTTAATTCTTTTAGTGCAGACAACTCCAGAATGGAGTAGTGCTTTCACAAGCTCACTCACACCTTTGGCAGACATAAGAACTTATACTAACAAGAGATAAACTTTTAGGTATGATACCCATTTATACAAAGCAAAGTGCATTTGTTATCTGGCAACATTTTTGGTTACATTTGTGTCAATCTCTGACATAGGCTAAATTCAACAGTTCTCTACAGACTACCACACTAATCAAAACAATTAATTAAACAGACTTTGGTACAGTGATCATGAAGCTCTCTGCCCAGTAATTGCAAGGTGACAAAATCAGGGACTGGACTTCCTTATGTTACTAAGGGATAAAGGGCAAAATCTTTGCTCAAGGGCATACAAAAATCCTGTAACAGAGCTAGGAACTTCTTTCATTCTTTTTATTAGCAAAATGATCTTAAATGCTCATAACAAAGTAAAATTAAATATGCAAAGTAGATTTCAGTCCTCTTCCTACTCGTAACAAGATTGACACACAGAGAAAAATTCATTACCAATGTTAACTGGAGCTACAATTGCTTGTGCCAACATCACATATGAAAAGCCATAGCATGCATAAAGAGGTTTAAATTAGCATAGAATGGTCATGGAATACAATTGAAAATGTTACTGAATGACACCCCCCGCCCTTTACAATTCTTCCTAACCTGATATTGAGCATTTCACAGTGGTTCCAAGGAGTATTTGTGGCTCAGACCTCTGAAAAAAACTTTCCTACCTCAGAAATCCAGTTCTTCTGCAGTCACTCTGAATAGACCTAATGAAGTAGCTCACCTTTTGCATTATATACTCTGATGCATGGTGTGTATATTTTGCAAGGGAGAAGAAAATAGAGTTAGCCATTCTGCTGAAACAGGATAGTATTAAAGAAGTGAAGGCAAATATATTTCAATTCAGCTACAAGACTGTTCTGTAAGAAAGGATCTTCCACATTGAGCCATTCCTGGAGCAGAATGTGTCGATATGGAACAGGAGAAACTGACCCTCCAGCGCAAGCTGCAATTACCCTCTCCCTCCCAAAAAGGAGCAAGAATATACCCTGCACACATTTAATCTCAGAAATAAGTTGATGGGTTTTACCTGTTCTCGATGCCCACACTTGGCTGCCACTTGCAGTGACTGGAATGGAGAGGAGTGATTTCGGAAGGACGGGCAGCAGGACCATGCTGACTCCATATGGACAACACCCTGCCCAGTGAGTATGGCAATGAGGAGACGAGCTCATCGGATACACACCTCGGGAACCTGTCCCCTTTCAAACCCTGCGCCAACTGCGATATAAACAGTCTCTGGATGGTAGGAATATGACTGGTTAAGTTTCTTCTTCTTGTCCAAATCCTGTAACATCCAGGGGAAGAAAGTGCTAACACTGTGTGAAGGCCAAGCGTGGAACAACCTCCTCTTCTTCCAGCTACAGTGTTTCTTCCAGGGTCAAGATGAACAGCAACAGTCCTGGGGGTTGTTGTGGAGTGTGAGGAATGAAGCTCATTATTTACACAGGAATCTTCCCGGAAAGCTGTTGTTTCTGAACAGCTCTGAGACAGGAGAAAAGATAAAGTCCACTTTGAAGCTGGTGCTGGAGTTTCTCTGAAAACTGGGCTGTGATGTACAGAGTGCTGGGATGTAATCCCTCTGAGGTCTGTCACAGGACTGGAGTCCAATTTTATGTGAAAAGAAATTGGGAAAACCGAGGTGTCCAAGAAAGAGGCTGGAGGTTTGTGGCTTAAGTCTGAAGAAAGTATTTTGGTAGTTTCTACAGGATAAAGTGCCAAAGGCTGAAAGCTGAACATCTTGGTGCACCAGCTGTCAGCCCAGCGTGAGTGTACGTTCCTGTTAATGCAAGAAAAGGCTTCCAAGAGATTTTTAGATCTACATTGGCTGTACCTGTCACCCACTGGAAGAATTTCAGAAGAATATGGCAGAGGTTCTGAGTTACGGCTGCTTTTGGCAGGGGCCAGGAGCTTGCTGGCCATTGCAGACAACTTGCTCAACAATAACAATACTGGTTCTTTGGTACATTTTCTGAATTTCAAGCTGTTCAACAAACTGCACCTCTTGGCCCTCTGTCTTGGCATATGTGCAAATCTCATGGCTGTTTCCTTTTCCACTGTCGGTGGTTTACATGGAAAGTACAAAGATTCCAGAAGTGGGTTTTCCTGTTTAGGGAATATTTCCAGGGGAATCTCAGAGACAGGTGAACTCTTAATTTGTTTTATTTTTCTTATGGTTTTTAGCTGATACAATGTGGGAACTTTTTTGCATGTCCTTCCAGGTTGTATTTTTAATGGAAGAGGTCCTCTTAGTTTATTTGTAGTTCCTCTTCGTTTATTTGTCGTTCCAAAGGCACCAGGGATCCCATCATACCCTAAATTAAGGTTCAGGCTTTCCATTTCTGAATCCTGAGTCTTCAAAAACTGTGAACTAATAAAATCTGTGGTAATCTTTGGCCTTTTAACTTCTTGTAAAGTGCTACATGGTTTACTTTCACTGCCTCTTGCAGCAGCAATCTCCCCTGAAGCGCCTCCAAACTTTGTATTTCTAGATGTCATCAACTCAGCTGAAGAGCTGCATAAGAGTTCAGAACTGTGCAACATATTTGGTTGCAGTATGATTTTTGCTTTCTCCTGATGTTTTAACTTCTGTTCTTGTTGTGCCTTGCCCAACTGATGTACTTTCATCTTTCCATACTTCTTCTGTATAAATACTTGACGTTCCTCTATTTGATCAAGTCTCTCTGAACATAAAGCCCTATTTTCCTTGCAAACTGCACGAGTTGGTATTTTGTCCTGACCTTCTGTTACTTCCTTTACATTATCTCTGCTCCATGCATTTAATTTGTAAGGCACACACACTTCACTGCAAACCACACAGTTTGGGGATGGTTCTTTGCAACTGTCTGATAGTGTGCTCAGAGGTGGAGAAAATGTGGGCGTTGTATCATCCTGCACTTCTGGGGCAGCCTCTGTGTCAGATACAGCTCCAGGCTCACAATCATGCACAGTTTCTGAAAGTACACTGGTACCTGCTAAGTTTGGGAGCTTTGTATCATTTTGTTTTTCTTTTGAAAGATTATTTAGTTTGGATCTTGGGATTTCTTCCAAAACCTTTCCATAATTCTCAGTCCTGAGGGGGACTATTTTGCTACCAGACTCTTTAGAATCTTCCAACAAGGCCCATGGACAGTGTTTGGTCAACCTTCCTCTAGGGGGTACCTCTTTTCCTATCATCTCTTCTACACAGGTATTCTTAAGTTTCTCTTCACCAGGAGGACTTTTTGGTGAGCTCATGTCCACGTCTTTCATGGTTGGTGTGCAAAGCCCTTCACCTTTCAGACTTTCTTTGCTGTGGGCACAAACTCTTGAGCTTTTGGCACCATTCAGAGATCCAGCTGCTGATTCATTCCCTGAAGATGGAACCTCAATATTGCTGGATTTTTTCTTAACAGAAATTGTTACAGAAAGAATTTTTGTCATTGAAGTATCTTTGCTGAATTTTTTGTCTGCAGATGAAACATCTCTTTGTGTATTCTCAGGTGACATACACAGCTTTTCTTTCTCAGGCAAAGAGATGTGAGAGTTCAGAGCTGACACAGTTTCTGAATCCACCCAAGTCTTACTGGAAGTTTCTTGGATGTCAAACTTTTCAGAATAGGATGCATGAATACCCCTTTGATCATCAGTTTCTTTACCAGGCTCAAAAGTTAACTGCAGGCAAGAGTTATTTAAGATAGGATTTACACTCAGACTTTCTCTGTTTTCCATATCTGAAAGCACATTTATATTTTCTGGCTTATCTGTAGCCTTAAACTTCTCTTGACCAGGAGGACTTTTTGGTGACCTCATTTCCATGTCTTTCATGGTTGGCATGCAAAGCCCCTCACCTGTCAAACTTTCTTTGCTGTGGGCACAAACTCTTGAGCTTTTGGCACCATTCAGAGATCCAGCTGCTGATTCATTCCCTGAAGATGGAACCTCAATATTGCTGGATTTTTTCTTAACAGAAATTGTTACAGAAAGAATTTTTGTCATTGAAGTATCTTTGCTAAAAACTTCAGCTGAAGATGAATCATAATTATCTCTTTGTGTATTCTCGGGTGACATACACAGCTTTTCTTTCTCAGGCAAAGAGATGTGAGAGTTCAGAGCTGACACAGTTTCTGAATCTGCCTGAGTCTCAACACAAGATTCTTGGATGTCAAACTTTCCAAAATGAGATGGACCAACACCCCTTTGAGCATCAGTTTCTTTACCAGGCTCAATAGTTAACTGTGGGTGAGAGTTATTTAAGATAGGATTTGTACTCAGACTTTCTCTGTTTTCTGTATCTGAAAGCACATTTATATTTTCTGGCTTGTATGAAAGACTCCCATGAATTGATGAAGTGGAAAGAAATTGAGCACTAATTTTATTTTCCTGGTTCTCCACCAACCACTTTATCTTTGGCAAAGATTGCTGCATTTTGCTTCCTGCAAACACCAGCTCTGCTTTCTCTTTTGCACATTGGATAAAACGAGCCTGCTGTGAGCACTGTGGTTTGTCATCAGAAAAGTTTCCTTCAAGAACTCCTTTATTGTTTCTTTCACATCTGTTCTCATGTTCTTGTAGTCTGATTGTCTTCTCTTCAATTAGATGACTTATGGAATCCATGTATCCTGAAGAATCTTCATTTTTCACACCAATTAAAGAGTCCAAACCCATTACATTCTCTTGTACAGCTCCTTTAAACCTGGCTTCTCTTGCACCTTTATGGTCTAACAGAGGCAGGTCACCACCTGTTTTTAGCAGAACCTCTTCACTGTGATTAGGATCAGTTTTGTCTCTTTCCACAGAACTTATGGTTTGCAAGCCAGTGTTTGGTTGGTTGGTTAAACTTTCTAAATGTTGCTCACTGCCCAGCACTGGGACATCAGGCTCACTCTGACGTGGATGAAACTGATTTCCCAATGGACACAGGGTCTGTTCTGTTTGGCCAGCATGTTGTGTTGGAATGTTCATGTTGTTGAGTGCTGGCTGTGGATCACAGGTTGAAGCGCTGCACTCGGAGGGATCAGCTGTGAGCAATGGCATTTCTTCCTGCTCATGTGTGTCAAGTTCTCTCTTCCATGGGCCTAACAGAGAGTTATAAAATCCAAAATTATGAGCACAGGTGTTCTTGTTCAAATATCTGACTAATAGCCGTTCACTAGTCCTATTTCTCTTATTGCCTTCAGGAGCATTTGGGGAATCCACAGCTCTTGTTTTATCAAATTCATCTCTCTGGGAAGCACACATGCCAATGTGTCCTTTTGGCTCATCTCTGTCACAAACAATTTCACTGCCCGTTACTTTACAAAGATCAAATTGTTCCACAACCTCCATATTCTTATTTGAGACCTCATCTCTTGCCAAGGTAGCAGTAGACTTCTCTGCAGTATATGCTGAGCAAAACATGGTTTTTCCTGTGGGAATATCATTTATCCCATGCAGAGCTATACCTCTGTTGCCCCAGTCATCTTCACAAAGAAGAGATCCACGTGCCAAAGAGGAGTGTGCTTCTGGAAAGATGACTGACTCTTTACTGTTATATCCTGATGAAGACACTCCTTCCAAATTATCATTTTCTTCAATCTTATCAACTTCAACACCAAAAGAATGACTGTTCAGGAAAACTTCATCCACATGTGCACTCCCTGATAAAATACAAGAAGTACTGGCAGCTGTACACTGTTTTTTTATACTCTTACTATTACAAAGCCATGTGTGACAATGTTCATTTTCTAAACCAGTGATCACTCTCTCCGTATTTTCTGCAGAAGATTTTATATACATTTGGGATACTCTGCTTGCTGTATTAGGATTATCAAAAGTCATGGAATTTACAGAAGACTTGAATTTGTCTTTATGAAGCAAAACTTCAGCGACTTGTTCCGCTGCAGTTCCAGAAGCACCAATTAATTCTTTTCTAGACCAATTATCCCAAGCATTGTCCCTGCATGAAACTTCATTGTTAGTACAAGGAAGACACTCATTATAATGAGGTTCTCTTGACTTTTGTAAAACAGGAGGTAGAGTTACATTTAGTGTATAAAACAAATTTGTTTTCTTCCCAGTGGATAAGCTGTCATTACTATCAGCTTCTGCAGCTCCAACTAAACCACCAGCCAACTCTTCTGATGTTGTATTGCTCTCAGATTCATTTTCAAGCAGTTGTGCCTTGGGTGACTCTTTTTCTAGCTTGGTACTAAGATGAAGACAGCTGTGGTTACTGAGAGGAGGGATTTTATTGCCAGTACTATAAAAGCATGTGTCTCTCTGCCCAGTTTCATGGGAAGCAATGTTACTTATTTCCACCCACAAACTATTTTCTTGTATATCCTTCTTGCATGGGTCACTGACAGAGAATTGCCACTGGTCCTTTTTCAATTTATCACCTTCTGATGGGAATATTTTATATTTCTCTTTTGAGAACTCAGGAGATGAAGCAACAGAACTAAAAACTGAAGAATGACACTGCTCAGAATTAGCAGCCTTTTGAGCTTCAGGCCAGCTACAAATTTCAACGTTATCTCCCACAGCAATTTTTCTCCAGACTTCAGCTGCTTCTTCAGATTCAGAGCTGTATGACTTTCCTATAGTAGCATTTAATTCCCTAGGATCAGTTTTTGCACTAGATAATCCTTTTTTCGTTACCACTGAGATCTGCTCTACTGGTACAGATGTGGAGGTTTGGTTTTCTAAAAACCCAGTTCCATGATCATAACGAGTGTAATGTTTGATGTTTTGGGGAAGGTACTTCTGGGGGGTTTCACTGATAATTCTGTGAACTGCAGAACTGCTTTGTGGTGGCACATTTCCAAAGTCCAGATAACAGTTGCTTTTCAGAACTGGACATAAAACTTCAGAACTTTGTGTGGAGAGTGTTCTACAGCTGTCTGCTGAGAACGACTCATGAGGTTCATTTTGTTCAGGTACAGGACCCTTAAAGAAGTCATAAGCATCATTTTCTTCATCCTGCTGACAAGTCTGGCAATTAGCAAATGACGTATTGAATTCATGAAGAGGATTTAGTCTGGATAACTTTTCTTCTCTAACCTCCAAAACAGATACACCATTCCCCCCTGTTCTCAATGGCATGGCAGCATGGGCTTTTGACCCACTATAGTCCCTTGTTTTTTGTGGATGATCTGTAGCTGCTCCAATGTCCATGACTTTTAAAGGTTCTAAAAAACCTAAGATGCTGGTTTCTGACACCCCAGCTCTGGCCATGACTGTGTCTACGTCTGAGCATTGATTGCTCTCAGGTGGAAGACCTTTACTCACTCTGTCATTCCTGTATCCTGATTTACTAAATATCCTAGTCCCATCAGCCTTCATACCTTGTACTTCTTCAGTGAGCTTTGGCAGAGTTTCAGCTGTCACCTGAACATTTGCTTGGTTTTCTTCTGCATAAGAAAAAAATAAAGCAAATCAGAACCATTTGCTAAATTTAGAAAGCATTCAGCTCATTAAGTACCTTTTGTTGTACACAACACTCCATGCAGTGTTGGTTATCAAAATGTTCTTAAAAGTGATAATTGATACTAACAATTTTACTACAAGTCTTTAGAGGAAAAAACAAACTACTCTACCACAAAGCTAAGGCAACAAAACCAATCCTTTTCACTACAGAAATTCCCATGAGCAGCAAGCATTCCAAGTCCTGTACATTTCAGATTCCTCTAATATCAAGGTAGGTGAATGCAGGTCCTGTAATTTAACACATAGGGAGCCATGGCCAACATTAAAATAATGCTTATTTGTAACATCAAAATTCAACATAGGCTGGGACTTGATCTGCTCCAGCCTAGAAACAGGCTGGAATTGTGTGGCCCTTTCCATTTCTTCTTCCTTGGAGACATGTCTGTCAATAACTCATCCATAGGAAAACAAGACATATCTCATCTGCCCAAGCAATTTGGATTATTCATAAACTTTTTGCTGTAAAATCACAAAGAAGGTGCTAATTAAAAAAAAAATACAGTTACTGTAGAATATCTTCATACCCAAAACTTTACAGGGAACATATTTACTCAGACTTCTGCAGATCTTTTCCCTATTTTCTAGCAAGCAACAAGACTAGATGGCATTTGTCAGCTAAATACAAGTTTAGGTAAAGATAGCAAGGGGGGAAAAAGAAAATAATTACTAAATTCAGGAAAAGTGACCAAAGTACTTGGAGCTATAAAACTATGGAGAATTATAATGAAATTAATAATTACTTTAACTGTCCTCTTTCTGCTTTTAATTTTGTTTTTTAGAACACTCAAAAATGAATGAGTAATCCTTATATATATATATATATGCTATTACTGTTCTCATACACTCCATCTTTGAAACAAAAGGAAATGCTAAACATCTACTATTAAAAACCTCTTGTGCTTTGGAAACAAATAATTAAAACACATGTACAGAAAAGGTCTTGAGGCAAGTACATACCCTGCCAGGAGAAAGTAAAGCATTAATTTTTGATAGTGTTATAGTTACACAGGGTAATACTTTCTAAATGAGCCATCCCACAATCACTCATCTGTTTTAAATCAACAATAAATAACTGGGAGAGAAGCAGGGGCTGGATAGGGCTGTACAGCTGAAATAACTACCTGTGTTCCTCAGAGATCCTGCAATTTCAGTGCAATAAGTTCTCAAAGACTTGGCCTCTTGCTCTTTTAAGCGAGGGTTCTCCTGAAACAGGACAGAAATATGGTTAGTTATGGTTAGATAGAAAAATGGTTAAATTTTCTGAAGTGTTTCATGTCTCAGGGACTGCACCTGCTCAGCTGAGTTAGTTCAAAATAAGAAATTCACTAAAAAACCTCCAGACACATCAGCCTTAGCCAGAGGCAGCCTTCACAAGGGCTTCACACAAGCACTGAGGATGTCTCCCCAAAACATTGCTGTATTTAACAGCAACGAAGTCTTATGATGTGGCAGCTAAAATGTAAGCACATGGCTTAAAATGCAAATTGTTGAAAATTGGAATGAGAAGAGTAATCCAGTCTCCATGTCTAGTTTACATCCCTAAACCACTACCACTAGACTTCTGGAAAGATGTGTGCATTTTCTGTCTCTATTAGAACTTGCCTTCTACTGTTCCTTTGGCTCAAAACTACAAACTCTGGAAAAGGTGACCTAGATCTGCCAGCAAAACCACCAACCCATGATCCCACAACCAAACTATCTGCATTTAGAAATATGTCAAAATTCACCTTGAAAACGGAATGACTATAAAGAATTTAATAATTTTAATTTCACAAAAGCGATAAATCAATTTTTAAAAAAAATTCGGATAAATCAAACAGATATGGAAATTTGGGACTAAACACACAAAATAATGCAACACCCAATAATTAAGGTAAAGCACTCAGCTGTGCACCTTCTTCTGTTACATATCTGCCTTACACCATTCCAAAAGTATTTAAGCAAGCAAAAACACTGGCACTTTAAAATACTGCTGGTCTGCTGAACTACTGTCTAATTTTTCACTGGACCCACAATAATCCAGATACTGACACACACACCCCCTGGATGTGCCCAAGGCCAGGCTGGACGGGGCTCTGAGCAACCTGGTCTAGGGGAAGGTGTCCCTGCCCATGGCAGGGGGTTGGAACAAGGACCTTCAAGGTCCTCCTCCCACCCAAACCATTTTATGATTCTATACTAAGAAATTTTATGACTCTATACTAAGAAGACACAAAAAAGAACCAGGAAACCCACTGCCAAACCCACTGCCCAGTGACTCTAACCCTAAATTCAAATTATCACGCAGGGATTCATTTCTGCATTCACTTACTTGTTCTGACCAACTTCCCCCCAGAGTTAAAGGGCAACATTCAGCATGATGGTCCTCAGCACCTTGTGCCTCTTCATCTTCTTTCTGGTATTCATAACTAGAACAGTCTAGTTTCCTAAAGTGTCTTTTTCTGCTTTTTTCATCCTCTGCAAGGTCTCCAGCCTGTAATAACTCTTCAGGAAAGGATTCTGCTGGCCCATGAGAAATCACCTGGAGCATATCACCCAAATCCTCTGTCTTCGGGCAGAAGTTGCCAATGGCAGAAGTCCATGGCCCATCCCTGTGTGCCAGCACGGGTACTGGCCCATCAGACTGTGCATCTAAGCCAAGGCTGGGCCCCGGCACTGCCATGGGTTCCCTGAAGAGGCTCTCTGGCAGTCCAGTGTACAACTCCTCTATTGCAGCAGACACAGAGGAATCAAGGAGAGACTCCACCCCAGATGAGAGCATCAGGGCTGGTGAAGATCAATTGCCCTGAGCTTTTCAGTTTATCCTAGAAACAAAAGCAACATTAAATCAACGTACATTGGATTAACCACAGAAAACCCTGAGCTGCAAGGGACCCTCAAGGATCACTGAAATCCAAATTCTGGACTAGATTAAAAGGAAAAGCTTCATTCCTCAAGACTCAAGTATATATGTTTAAGAAAGATACTTCCAAACATGTCTTTAAGAAAGGAGCTGAGAAAGATTTGAGTATCTAAGAAAATTCATCATGAACAAATGAAGAGAGCAAAGCCAAACAGATATTCCAAAGCCTCATTTTCACATTCAAACATCTCCCTGCAGATTTAACCACATCTTCTGAATAACCTAAGAAGAGATTATAAAGCAAATCACTGGGACTTGTATCAGACATCCTCCTCCTTCACTAGAACTAAAGCAGTGTTTGATTTCCTGGGATTTTCAAGAATTTCTAGTCTTTGGAAAAAAGCTCCAACTTTTCTTCACATTCTCTGCCTCAAACGAGCACTGTCTAAGCCATCAGCCAGCAGACTGTGCCTCTCATGTGAGCACTCGGTGCTGTCCCGCAGGACACAGCCCCGCTCCCGGATCCTCTTCGGCCCAGAACGGAGCGCCCGGTGCGCGGCAGCTGCTTTGAGCGCTCGGCACAGGAGCTCCGGCCGAGCTGACACCGCTCCTGTCGGCACCGGGACAGCCCCGACGTGAAAGCGCCGCCGTCAAATCGCTCCTGGAGGCTCACGGACAGGAACGGGCCAAGCCAGGCCTTTAGAGGAGCATCAGTCACTCAGTTTCCCTCAACACGGGCTCATCAGCCGAGCGCTGTCTGCACAGAAACCGGTGGAACCGCAGCAGCCTCCTGGGAACACGCGAGGCCACTCGTTCCCGGGAGAGCATCACCCTCCCGGCGGTGCCGCCCGAGCCCAGCCGCGGCGGGACCGGGGGCGACCCTTTGTTCCGAGCGCCGCAGCAGCGCCGACAGACTCGGCCCCGAGCGTCGCTCTTCTCCGCGGCAGCAGCCCCCGCACCGGCCGGCGCCGAGGGTCCGCAGCCGCCCTGCGGCGGCGCACCGGAGATCGCCGCTCTCGGTAATTACACAACCGCTGGTGTCTCGCCCGGGCTGGGCAGGGCCCGCGCCGGCCACTCGGACTCGCTCCAACCCCCAGCCGGCGGCGGCGCGCACAAGAGGCGGGCCCGCGCCGACACACCTCCGCGCCCCGCCGGGGCGGGCCCGCGCGCGGAACCGGCAGCCGTTCTGTGGCCCCGCCCCCGGCAGTGCCCGCCCCGTCCCCCGCGTGGCCACGCCCCTCACCGACCCGTGTTCGCCCCGGCCCCGCCCCCGCGGTGGGCGTGTCCCGCCCGCTCCTTCCCGCGGTGGCGGCGCGGGTGTCACGTGGCGCGCGGCCCCGGACGCGGAAGTGCCGCGCGGTACCCGCGGGACGCGCACCGGCCGGTCAGGGCCCCGCGAACAGGGGCGGCCGTGCGCTGCGCTCTGCTCGGCTGTGGCACGGCCGGCCCCGGCCGCGCTGCCTGGGGCTGGCTGGGCCCGCGGCGGCTGTGGGCGGCACGGAGCGTTAAGGTGTCCGGGCTCCCTGCGCGCCCGGCCTGCGCCGTTCTCCCCGGTGTCCTTACCCCGGGGCTCTGGCGTGAGCCGCCGCGCTGCTCGCTCTGCGCTACTGCCCCCCGTGCGGGTAAGGACCCTGGCGGGCCCGTGTGCCCGAGCGCCCCTCGCCGCTGCTCCGGGCAGGAACTCGGGTGTCTCGATGCGTTCTCGTTCCCTGTAAGCGAGCGGCCGGATGGACGCAGCGGTTCCATAGCTGCTTAGTGACTGTAACTGCTTGGGTTTGTTTGCTCTCCGCTCCGGCCCTGCTCTTTGTGGCGTCCCCGGAGCGGGTCTGCCGGCTCGCAGCAACAAGCGGCGCTTCTTTCCAGACCCGCGTCAGTTCCAAGTTATAGAGCTTGTTTTAAGATTTTAGTTGTACGGGTCTTTTTTTTCCCATCACGACTCTGTATGTAGCTCGGTAATTGACTTTCTGCAAAGCACATGTGCAAGCTGAACCCTTTAATCTATTTGAAAAGCACACTTTTAGGTCCCTCTCTCCTTGTGCCTGTACCTGTAGCTGCCCCGCAGCCTCCTGTGCTGGGCGCAGCTCTGCCGGGACAACGTGCTGTGTTCACGTGCACAGCATACACAGTGGGTTCCCATTGACAAGAGATCTGTGTTTGTGCTGGGCGCAGCTCTGCCGGGAGAACGTGCTGTGTGGGTTCCCATTGACAAGAGATCTGTGTTTGCTTTCCTTTCTATGTTAGATATGCAAGATGCCTTCAACCGTCTTGGATCGAAGTGTCTGAGAGGAACTGGAGCTCAAGATGAGAACCAACAAGGTGTACAAGCTCGTCATACATAAGAAAGGGTTTGGAGGCAGTGGTCAGTATCTCCCAGGTCATAACAGTGAGAACACTCACTTAATTGAAAGCAATTGTTTTATCGATCTTTTTAACAAAAGAGTGAAGATGGTACTTTGATGTAACAAGTATTTCCAGCCAGAGTTTGGAAAGCTCTAATAACAGGATACAGCAAACTAAATGAACGTTTATTGGAAGAGACCAAGACTGTATCTGAAAATAAAATTGCTTTATTTTTTCTTCCTCCCCTTCTTTTTTGTCACACTTTTCTCTTAATCTAGTGTTTCAGTCACCCGAATGAGTGACATATATGTCATGACTTATGACTCCACTTAGATGTGTTTCTGAGGAGTAATAACAGTGCCACTGATTGGATTGCTCCCTACTTCTAGACTTAAAGCACATTGATAAGTCTTGTTGGGTTTCTATAGCTGCCGACTTTCCTGCTGGTGTTTGTTGTATGAAAAGTACAGAAGGTGATTCTGGTTGCCTACATAAGACAGAGTCTTTTGTGAACATTTCTTTTGTAAAAGTTCTGTTATTTGTTTGTGCCTGCAGGAGTGGCTGGGTAGGGACCCTGTCATGTGAGGAAGAGAAAGCCTCTTGCTGATGTGTTAATCTTGGTTTGATATATTTATGTATGCTGTGCTGTTGTGTGCAAACCTGCAGTTGTCTCTGTTTAGTATGTATCTGTTCACTGCCCTCATTCATTTATGTCTTGTAGATGATGAACTGGTGGTGAATCCTAAAGTATTTCTTCAAATCAAGCTGGGAGATGTTGTGGAAATTGCACATCCCAATGATGAATACAGGTAAATTCTCCTTGCTGATAACAGTGAGGTTGGAACGCTGAAAGGATCTGTTAATGTGTAGTGGTTTCTAGAGTGAGAGGCTCTTAGGGCTGACATAACTTTGCTCCAGGATGCTGCCATGATTTTTTTCTGCCTAAAGAGAAGTAAAGAGGTTAACTTTAGCAGGAGTGCTTCCTTAAAATTGATGAAATTCGTTGTGTTTGGTGTTAGTTTGCTGATCTTCCATAGGCCAAGTAACACCTGAATATAGAATTGACAATGCTGTATGCTCTTCCTAGATCTGCTGTTACTTAAGGATTATTCTCCTCTCCTAGGCAAAAATAAAATTTTGTGGCCTTGTTGTATGAACCTGTTCACCCTGCAGCTGCTGTCTGAAAAGCATCAGTACACTTGTGTGAGGATCTGAGAAGTTCTTGTGTGACCTGGTTTCCCATTTGTAGTATCATCTTTACCTCAAGAGTACCTTATAATTATATTTAGTGTAAGAAACAAGACAGAGAGACAGGTGGAGAGGATGGTGTATGAAGCTTTCTAGAAAATATTCATGTTTCTTTTTAGCTTATCCTCTAGTCCATGTTACTAAATAGTTTTGTTACCAGAGAGAATGTTGGTATCTCAACTTGTCTACCTTTTTTCTTTAGCTTATCCTCTAGTCCGTGTTACTAAATAGTTTTGAGTGTGTGATTTACCAGAGAGAATGTTGGTATCTCAACTTGTCTACCTTTTTTCTCTTCTCCATGCTAGTCCCCTGCTTCTTCAAGTGAAGTCACTTAAGGAAGACCTGCAGAAAGGTAAAACTCGAGATTATGCACAGTAAAATCACAGGAAGGGTAACATGGCTGGGCTGTACCTGTGACTGGCTAGCATGTGTATCATAAGAAAGTCAATGCTTTGTCTGTTTAGCAAGGGAGGGACTAGAATTTTAACAGAAAACAGGCAGTTAGTTCTAAATCTGCTTTTGTTCGGGTAACATGAGTATGGTTTAAGGAAACCTGGCTTTTTAGCCTGAAATTTGTGTTTCATAGCAGTCTGACTGTGCTGGTTTTGTACCTGTAAAGCCCTTGGAACCTGCTGGGGACATTGGCATTGCTGTCCTTTCTCGTTCTCTGGCAGAAACGATAAGTGTGGACCAGACAGTTGCGCAGGTGTTCCGCCTGCGGCCGTACCAGGATGTCCACGTCAATGTTGTTGACCCAAAGGTGTGTGGTTTTGTCACTTGTTTCCATCCATTCCATCACTTGACTCAAATCAGAGCCTTGTGACTTTCCATCTACAGTAGTCTGGGAGGAAAAAAGGCTTTTATTTTTTTGAAAGATATTTAGTCTTCTTCCCTAAGAAAATGAGCCTTGGACTTTTGAATTATTTTTTGGTTTGTTATGTGTCTCTTCTCTCCCTACAATCTCTGCTCTCTTTTTGAACTCTATGATCCTGCTTCAACAGAGCTTGGTAGAAATGTAGACATTTCACATATTTTTAAATTTCACAAGTTCATGATAACCAGGCACAATAAAGAAAAACAGAAAGTAGCCTAGTCAAAAGAAGAGCCATGGCCTGGATTTGCCTTATTTGGTACCACAGAGCCTCTTAGAGGCATTTCCTGTAAGTGTCCCAGCTATTAAAAGAGCTGCAGTCAGAACTTACATTCTGCACAAGACAAAAATCTGTAGGAAATGAGGCTTACTTAATGTCATGAACAAGGGCAGTAATTTGTTTTATTTCAGCTTTCAATATGCACTGAGACTTGTACTACAGATTTAGTTCTTGGGCTTTTTCTGATCACATTATGCAATGTTTTGCAGCTCACAGTAGTTGAGGTACATGGACAACTTTGTTATTTATTTGTATGGGCTTCCCCTTTATCTTGCAGTTTTAGGGATATTGACTTGGTTTTGAATGGCCCTTCTTGTAACATTTGGTTATTAAATGAACATATTGCTGGGCCCTTCCTAAAAACAACCAGTAAAATCTAAGCAGTGTTTTTTATCCATTTCCCAGGAGGTGACCTTGGACTTGGTGGAGCTGACATTTAAAGATCAGTATATTGGGCGTGGGGATATGTGGAGGCTGAAGAAGAGTTTGGTAAGGCCCCTGCTGCCCTTGGGCAGGGTGCAAGTGGTGAACCTTATATTTTGCTTGCTGTGAAAGAAAAGAAGTGCTTTGCAAAATGCAGAGAGCCAAAGACAGTGTCTGCGGCTCCTGAAGGTCTTGTGCTGTGAGTGGCACATCAGAGTTGGAGAAATGGGTGTAAATGTTGTAGAAAAACAAATCCCATCATTTCCTACTCCATTGCTGTAATGGTGATTACTGCCTTGGGCATTGAAAATGCTGTAGGGAGGTTTTTTTTGCTTATGTTCTGAATTTTAATGATTTTCTACATTTGGAAGGAATTGAATCCAAATGTTTTTCAAGTAGAAGTATGCTGAAGTGTCCTCTCTCTGAGACTACCACTTAATAAGCAGCTATTAGAATATCTTCTGCCTGCATCTCTGAAGTGCAGTCTTTAGCTCCTCTAAGTGCAGTGAATTAGGCAAATGATCCCAGTTAGAGCTGATCTGTGTTAAAAGTGATTTTCTGTTGTCTATTACAGAGGTTCTGTAGGCTGAGCTGTTAGTAGTAACTGCACTGAATGGATTCTGTGACTTCTGTCGTAAAAATCGTGTTTGAGTGCAAGTGGTTTTTATGTACATTGTTCTTCTCACTCTGAGCCTGCTCTTCTTCTAACACATGTAACTCTTCTTTCCTAGGTCAGCACATGTGCCTATGTCACCCAAAAAGTTGAATTTGCAGGTATCAGGTCAGTGCCTCCTCTGAGGGCTTACTGTTACTTATTGCTTTAGCTTGATGAGTTTTAAGTATCCAAGTGGAGACTCTGTGAGAAATCCTTCATGTTTCATTGTTCTCTTACTCATCTACAGGTTTCTGTCTGCACCATGGGGTGGGGGAAGGCTTCTATCTGGTTTGGGGTAAAAGAAACTAATAGTAGGGCAGCCAGCTACATTTGTGGCCTCTGATGGAGGGCAAATAATTTTCTTTTTATCTCTTAGAATATTTGCCCCCTTCCCAAGCTGTATGAATAGTTCAGAGGGGATTACTCCAGTTGCTTTTGGGGTGACACAGGGACCAGGAAATCTGCAGAATCAGAGGGAAATGGCTGTTTGACATCTTTTGGGTTAAACATCAGGTTTTAACCAAATAAGTCATCCTTGACTGCAGATTTTGGTACGTCTCTTACTTTCTCAAATACTGATTGTCTAATCTTCATATTCAAATATTCTGTACTTCTTTTCTTCCAGGGCCCAGGCAGGTGAACTGTGGGTAAAGAGTGAGAAAGTCACTTGTGGGTACATCAGTGAGGACACCCGGGTAAGAGTTCAGGAAACAGGGGGAAAGATCCCTTGTTTTCCCTTGCCTGCCAGGATTTTTCTAATTCTGTCTTGCTTGCAGATTTGTATGGATCATTGGAATTGTCTGTGTTATAAAGTGAAGAATGGCAATAAGTTCAGGACAATAAATCATTATTAAACTTCAGCTCTGCTGTGCTGGCAGCACTAGGAATGACTTGTTAGAGGGGAAATGGCAACTCCCTGTGATGCAAGGGCCCTGTGATGCAAGGGCCACAGTTGTATGAATTGCTGTGTAGTTAGGCTCTTCATTTGGGCTTTCTAATGAATGTACTTGGTTTTAAATGAGGTCTTGCCTTCCTTTGCAGGTGGTCTTCCGCTCCACTTCTGCCATGGTTTATATTTTTATCCAGATGAGCTGTGAAATGTGGGATTTTGATATTTATGGTACGTAGGTAACTGTGACTGTGGATGGTAGCAGTTGTCCTTTCTGCCCCTACCAGAAAACTGCCACTGCTGTTTCTTTCTGCCACTTTGGCCTAAGCAGTGCTCCAGGGTGTGTTGTGGTCTTTCCTTAGATCCTTCCTTGCAGTGCCACCCATTACTGTCCCTGTCTGTGCCATCCTTCTGTCCCTGTAGAGTCTGGATACCATTATCTCAGCCACTAAATCACTGTGAGCATTGGAAAGGTTCTCTATGGATATGAACGTGTTGGGTGATGAGGGCAGGTGCAAATTTGTGAATCCTGAAGCCAGAAATGTGTGGAAGTCCTGTGCAAAGAGGACCTTGAGGTTTTAGATTTATCTAGACAGTGGTTTATTGAGGAAGTGAAACCTGCCTTAGCCCAGGTTGAAGTTGGTAACTTCAGCTGGAAGAATTACAGCTTCAGGCATTAAGAATGAGTCACTTCTCTGTGTCATCCTGGTTTTTTCTGGCTTAATTCTTTAGCAAACCTCTTGCTACTTCCTCTGACCATGTGTTCAGGCATATGGAACTGGGCAATTATTCAAATCAGAGCAGGGGATCAGTTGTGCATTCTATGCCTAAAAGACGGTACAGATGCTTTCCCAGCATGCTGCAAATTTGTTGGAAAAATGAATTCAAGGTCTGATCCTTCTGGCATTATGTCTCATGTTTACATCCTCTGAAAAAAATTATGCTTTTAAATCTTTTTATCATAAAACAGTCATGCTTTTTAATATTTTTACCCTCTTATCTTAGCAGTATTGTCCTTTATTATGCACACAGCTGCTCAACATTTAATAAATATAATTGTCCTAGAATCTTAGGGTTAGATATCCCCCATATCTTACTTCAATAGGTGAAGTAACTATTGTTATCTGATGCTCAGGAAATTTTTATTTTGCAGGGGATCTATACTTTGAGAAAGCTGTGAATGGTTTCCTTGCTGACCTCTTCACAAAATGGAAGGTAAATAGTTGATTGAGTTCAGGTTTATTTTTTTATTTTTCTGTAATTGTTAGGGACATCTCTCTGACCAGTAACACATCAGAATATCAAATTGCTGTGGGTATAAACAAACTGTGTCAACTGTCTGTTTTCTTAACAAAAATCTTGGCAACTACAGAGAGGAGCTTCTTTAGAGACTAGTGGAAAGTGCTCCTGGTAAATGTGATAAAGCCAAGCAGCACAGAATCTGCAGGACAGACTATTTGTTATTTCAGAGTCAGATGGAAAACTAATGCAGATCCATTAATGCAACAGTCTATAGGTTTTGTTAGTTACTTTTGTTTCTAGGTATGAGGGAAGAAAGGCTGTTGCTATATGTGCATATACATGACTTTCTACCAAATGTGGCTTTTAATGTTTTCTTTTTGCATTTGTTCTTCCTGGACAGGAGAAGAATTGCAGCCATGAAGTGACAGTGGTTTTATTTTCAAGAACATTTTATGAAGCAAAATCTATAGGTATGCAAATTCTATATTTTCATGTTTCCATTTTTTAAGCCTATCTCATCTCTTGAAAGTTGGTCACAGGCTGACAGGGACTTTTTCTCTTTTTTTAATTGCCTTGTTCAAAGTATCAAGCACAGTAGGTACACAGCCATTGTTATGGAAATACTGCAGTCAGAACCTTACACAGAAAAGTGCTGCAAATTTTCCTCATCATACTCAAGTTGTCATATTGGTTTAAAAGCATTTTTTTATTGTATAGGAGATCTGATTTTCTCCAAGTATTTTGGTTTTTAGTTTGCTTGCTGGAGGCTTTTTGTTGTTTGTTGCTTGTTTATTTTTTAATGGAAATAACAAGCTTTTTGCTGGAAAAGATTAGTCATTTCTGTAGAAGAGTGTGAGATAAGATCTGCTTTTCCTTCCATTTCAGATGAGTTTCCTGAAACACATCGTGCATCAATTCGGCAGGATCACGAGGGAAGGTTTTATGAAGATTTTTACAAGTATGTTTTCCTCCCAGTTCTTTTCACCTCTTGTCCCACAGTGTATGTGCAACCCAATGCACCCTTTTGTGCATTTCTTTATAGTTTGTTCATCCCTTCTCACCTCCCTTTATAGCTTCTTTCATGGGCCTCATCAGGCTGTGTTTTTTCTAGAGTTGTAGTTCAGAATGAGAGGCGGGAGGAGTGGACCTCCTTGCTTGTGACCATTAAAAAGCTTTTCATCCAGTATCCTGTGTTGGTACGACTCGAGCAAGCAGGTACAAGAATCTTCCTTTCCCTGCTTTTATCCTTTGCTTCTCTTTTTATATTTTAAAATTTGTGGCTTGTCAGTGAACTATCCATTTTTAGTTGGAGTCTGGTGTCATGTTATTTAGTGCTCTCCTGGCTGGGCAATTTGCCTCGGTCTTTCTGTGGAACTTAATAACATCAATTTTGCCTGTAATTTTTGAACCAATAGTATTTAGTACAGATAAATTTTTCTGTGTTTTTTTATTATATAAAGCTAGTATACAGGAATTATGATTTTTTTTCTCCCTTCTGAATACTTTTCCAGAGGGCTTCCCTTCAGGTTACAATTCTACCTCAGCACAAGGGAACTACCTGGAGGCTATAAATCTTTCATTCAATGGTAAGTTACGAGCAATAGGTAAAAATACAACCACTGAGGCAGCTGCTGGTAAATGGCTGTGGACTTGTTACTTTTTCCTTAACACTGTGAAGAGGAGGGGAATATTAGGGGGTCACCTGCCTTGCTCTGAAAGAAACATCCAGGGTGTTCTGACAGTATTGCTGCCTTCTCTCTGGCAGTGTTTGACAAGCATTACATCAACCGCAACTTCGACCGCACGGGGCAGATGTCGGTGGTGATCACCCCCGGCGTGGGGGTGTTCGAGGTGGACCGGCTGCTCATGATCCTGACCAAGCAGCGCATGATTGACAACGGTGAGTTGCTGTGCCTGCTGCCTCTGAAGGCAAACACGGGCTTGGGGAAGATCCAGCTGCTTCTGGCTGTGAAAAAGTGTCTACTGTAAGCTGCGTGCTCTGGGAGGAAAGGTTACAGCTGCAAGACTTGTGTCTGCACTTCGTATTGAATAGAGCAGATTTTCAGAGTACTCACAGGCATTTAGTGTCTTTTGTTTGTGTCAGAGAACTTCACCTGTCTGTGCAAACCTTTCCCTTAAAGGATAATCCTGCCTGAGTTGCATTAGTTTAGGAAAATAATTTCTTCTATCCCCACAGGTACTGTTGGTTTGTAGCCATACCATGAGACCATTAACTACCATATTTTTGCCTCTTATAATATGATGTGAATACATGTTGGGTCTTCAATTCATATTGATGATCTATTTGGTCTTAGCATATCAGT
Source organism: Onychostruthus taczanowskii (assembly GCF_017590055.1). Classification (NCBI taxonomy): domain Eukaryota; kingdom Metazoa; phylum Chordata; class Aves; order Passeriformes; family Passeridae; genus Onychostruthus; species Onychostruthus taczanowskii. The sequence continues at coordinate 2,138,413 of NW_024504122.1, forward strand.
TCTGCTTGGATAGCTGAACTCTACTGTTGTCTGTTTACAGGGATAGGTGTGGATTTGGTGTGCATGGGAGAGCAACCCTTGCATGCTGTACCACTCTTTAAGGTAAGGCTGCTTTCCTTTCTCTTGTTCTGCTGCAAACATTACTCATTTTGTGACTGGCTGGATGCAGGTAGTTGCTTCTGAATTACTTTTACAGCTCCATAATCGTTGTGGCCCTGGTGATTCACGAATGGGTGATGACTACAATATCCCACATTGGATAAATCATAGGTAGGTGAATTCTCTCAGCTTTTGCTAAACACTTATGCTTTGCTTTACTCCTCATAATCTCTTGATTTCTCTTTCTTCTTTTATCTCCTCTGCTTTCCTTGTGAGGCAAAGGAAATACTACATTAGTCTTGCAGAACTCTGGGCATTAATGCAACCTAACAGAAATGACAGGATCTTCAAACACCTGGTGTGAATCACTACAGTTGTGTAAATCAGGAAGAGTTGTGTAAATGGCACAGTAGAAGTGGATGTCTTTGTGCAGAAAGAGAAAATGAACTGAGCAATGCAGGTTTAAGGAGTGTCTAGACTGAGACTGTAGAAGTATCAAAGCCCTGTCTTTAGGCAAAGAGTAGCTTCTCTCAACCATCCCTCAGTGTTTTCCATACTTTTTTAATGCACAGAAAGCTATCCCTTCTTCTCTGTCCAATAGCTGACTCAGGTTTCTGGTCTGCTTACTGTGTAGTAAACCAACTGTGTAGAGTTCTTAAAGCCACACTATTTTTTCTTTCAGTTTCTACACATCCAAAAGCCAACTCCTGTGTAACAGTTTCACTCCACGGATTAAACTGGCAGGAAGGAAGGTGGGAATCTTTCTGATTTATATTTTCTTACTAGCTTTTCTGATAGCTCTTCTCCGCCAAGCATCACAAGTATTCCAAAGCTGAAACTAAGTTTCTGTTTTAAAAGGCTATGAAAGCAAAGCTGCAAGGTTTGTTGTGGGGATTGTGAATGAGAGGTAGTTTGTAGGTCTTTCCTTCCTAGATAAAACTGGGTGAGAAATGTTTTAGCCACCATAAAAATTAGTTTCATTCTGTAACAAAGAACTGTATGGAGAGGAAGAAAGGTGTTGAGCATTGTGTTTTTCACACAGGTTTGTGACCAAGTATCAGTATTTAATATTTCTGAAGCTGTCTGGCTGCCTCACTGAGTCAGCAAACTGAATTTTGTCTTCTTGGTCACGCTGGGGATGTTTGCTTAGAACATGCTGACTGATTCCCTTCTCTCTGTCTTTTCTGTTGCTCCTTTTTTTTTTTTTTTTTTTTTTTTTTTCTTTCTTTCTTGTTTGTTTTTTTTTTTTTGTCAATTTCTCCATCCTTTGTTGGATCCTCCAGCCACTGACGGAGAAAGCAAAAAATAATCGTGATGCCTGTAAGTAATTCTGTTCTGGAATGATCTGTCCCACTGACTCCCAAAAGTAACAAACAGCTGCAAGAAGAAAATGACACTTCAGCACAAGGAAGGGACAATTGTTACAGAAAACCATCAAACTCATATTTGAGTGTTTCCTATATTTGTTACTCAAGATGCTAATGTGCATGTGCCAGTTGACTTCTTGGCAGTTCATCATTTAGTGTTTAGAATGTATGGGGGAAAGACATTATGGCCTCAGCCAATCTGATTCAGAGGCACCAAGTTTGATAATTGAGCTGCTCCAGCTGCTCTGCTTGTGACACTTTGGGATTTCTTTTGGAATGGATACTTTCCTTAGGGGTGAGAGGTGGATACTCTGCTTGCAGATCTTGAACATTCTTGAAAGATGTTCCAGTGCTGTATGACTTCTATTTCAGCATTAGGAGCTCCAAAGGATGCTGAGAATGCCTTGCCTATCCAGGTAGATTATGATGGCTACGATGCCCAGGTGTTCCGGCTGCCAGGCCCAGCCAGAGCCCAGCGCTGTACCACTTTCAGGTGAGAGCCTTGGGAGTGCACTGCTTCTGGAGTAGCCATGTTATGTGTGCTGGATACATAAAATACTTGGAGAAATACAAAGGTAATTGATCTCCACGTGCTCACAGTTGAGCAAGCTTCATCTGTACCTGATCTTCGTGACTGGTTGTCTGGTGTTTTTCTTCTAAGATAGTGTGTCTAGGAAAAGTATAGTCTAGGAAAAGGCATAAATATATGTATTTTTCTTTAAATCTTTAATTTTGTTTGAAGTGGAATAAAGCTAGTCTTTCTAGCAGATTTTGCAAGGGAGTTAAGAAAGTATTTGTACATTAGACTTGCACAGAGTCGTAGAAGTAGATTGTTCGATGCACTGCTTAGTAACTTGTGAGCAGAGTGGTGAGGAATCCTCCCTGAAAATGATGCCTGTCTGAATGAGAGAAGAGGCAGAAAAGCTGAGTGCAGGTTCTCAACTATTCCATGTCCTTTTGTCTGAGGAGAAAGGCTGATTATTCTCAGGTCCTTGCCAAATTCATTAAATAAATGATAAATTTCACTGCTTTATAGGAAATGCAGGGTTGACAAGCTTGTTTTGAAGTTCTTCTTTTACTTTGCTTCTTTCAGTAGTATTGCCTAACTCTGAGCATGTGGACTCTCTGGTTAGTATGTTCATTTGAGCAGCCTGTAGGAACCCATGCTGAAAGATGTCAGCACAATTTAAGCAGTTCATAATTCCAAGTAGTTTCCCTATAGCTACATGGTTCTGGCACTGTAGGCTGAGGTCAGTAGGCTAGGCCACATCTCTACCACGATGGTGTGGTGTCTGTAGGATTACAGAGGGAGCTGAGCAGGTCCTCTCACAGCCCTTGTGCTGGAAGTGTTGCAGTGTTCTTGTTGTGTTGTGTGACGCACAGAAGTATAAATTACCCAACCAGTCAAAAAAGACAGTGATGGCTTCCCTGTAATGCTCTTGAGTTCACCTGCTGAGCATCGAGTCTTTTGCGTGACTTGGGCCTGAACCAGCCCCCTGACAACCTGGGGATTGATCTCTCTTTGCTGTCCCTGGCATCCCTCTGGGCAGGTCAGTGAGGGAGCGGGAGAGCCGCACGAGGAAGAGCTCCAGCTCCTACGACGTCTCGTGCAGCCCCTCCCTGCAGAGCCGCGCGCTGCCCCCCGAGGAGGTGAGGAGCCAGGCTTCCGACGACAGCTCTCTGGGCAAGATCTCCAACATCCTGATGATCCCACGGCCTCACCTGCACCAGTGTGAAGTCAGCAGCTCCTTGGGCTACACCAGCACCAGAGGTCAGCCTGGGGCAGGTGGGAAGGTGCCTTTGGTGGGGAGAGAAGGGGGAAGTTTTTGTTGGCCACTGCCAGGCCAGCACAGTGGAGATGGTGCTTGTATTGGCACTCGTGGTACAGCTTTTCTGTAGCTGCAGCTGGGTGTGCATTCTCCCTTTGTCATCCTTGTCCAATTCCATTGCTTTTTTTTAATAGCTTGTCCTAAATAGAAGTGTCCTGACACTGATTTGCTCTTTTCCCTTGCCTATTGCCTTCTTTAGTACTTGACTATTCTCCTGTGCCTGCCTGCAAGTGTGGACATACACAAGGAACTTGTATTATCCAGGTCACCTATAATCTATTGAATGAGAACTGGCCTTAGCAGTGAGCCCTGGGGGACCCTGCTTATAACGTTTCTCTGTGGGGATTTGTTGTCATTAAGACTCACTTTCTGAATCTTTCCTTTTGACAATGCATTGCTGAGCTGTCTCAGTCTGTTAGCAGTGCTGGCACTCCTCTTTTCTTCCTTTCCAATTGAATTTTGTTCTCAGGCAGTATGCACTATCTTCCACAAACACAGCTCATTTCTAGGTAAATTGTATTCCTCCTGCAACTGCTTCATCTTCTATAAAATTCTATCCCTGAAGGCTCTTAATGGTTTTTTCATGCCATGCTGTATGACACCGATACCATATTTATCCTGTCACAGGAATCGCAGTTACTGGTGTGGAACTGCTCTCACACAGTGTAGTTGACATCACATCTACCATTCATGTTTTCCCCTGCTGTCAGTTAATACAACTCTTTTCTTTCTTTGGTATTTCTGTTACTCCTTTAGTTTAAAGGATAGTTGTGTGACCCAGCTGAAGGTGTTCAGCAGGATGTGTGTGGATTAGGACTGGCAGGGAGGGAAGAGTCAAAGAAACTGAGGTTTTCCACATGTTGTATTTGACACTATAGAATGGTCAATGAGACCCTTCTTTTTCTTTGGGATTTTCACTTGTTGGGCAGAGTAATTGCTACTTATCTATCTGGTATTTTTTTCTCCATTTCTAAATAACTGCACTTCTGTTCTACACTGACTAGTGACAACTGATATCTTGTGGCGATCGTGTTCCACGTATTCTGGGAGTAATCCCTGATTTCAGTGCTCAGATCTGAGTGTTACAGAAAAGACATGCGTACACGGTGAAGCTGTGGCTTCGGTACTCATCCTGAAGTTTTTATGTCAGTCTTTTGATTTCTCAAGAATTCTCTACGCTCTGAGTAGCCCTTCATACCTGGCTTAGCAAGTGGTTTCTTAATGGATTCATTTAGTATAAGTTTACAGTTTACAGCAGTGCTGCAATGGCAGAGGGACTAATGCTTTGTTGTTGTCTGGGTTCTTGTTTACATTGTAACTTTCAGGCTGGATAGAAATTGCTTCAGCTTCTCTTCCTGCTTATTTCTTAGGTCTCCTTATTTCCCTTACCCTGGTATTTCCCTTACCGCTGAGCAGTTAATTCTCTTGTGCTTGGCTCCTGCAGGACCTCACGCTGGCTTGGTTGTGTTTTGCAGATTTCCTGGAGAACATGCTGGAGTCGCAGCAGCGCGACTCCAGCGCCCCGGGGCGGTTCCACGTGGGCAGCGCGGAGTCGCTGCTGCACATCCGCCCGGGCGGGTACGCGCCGCAGCGCGCCCTCATCAACCCCTTCGCCCCGTCCCGCATGCCCATGAAGCTGACGTCGAACCGCAGGCGCTGGATGCACACCTTCCCCGTGGGTGAGCTGCCTCTTTGTAATCCAGGATTAGCCCGGCAAGAGAGCCAGTGAGAGCTCTGGTGTGTTAAAGTGCTCTACACACTACACTCATTTGTGTGCAGGCCCGAGCAATCCTCTTTTGGGAAATACCTCTATTTGCAAATGAGCAGCAACAGGTACAGAGCAAGTCCCTGTTGCAGGGAGCCTAACCCTGTTGAAGGGAATTGTAACTACAATTTGGGTTCGTTTTCTGATGCTGAATTGTTTGCATAATTGTTTAATGCCTTGTAAGTAGGCACTCCAAAATATTTTAAAGAATATTTTGCTTCACTTGTTTCAGAGGAGATGTCAGAGGTTCAAGGCTTTGAAGATTTTGTGAACATGCTTGCTTAATGTCCATTAGCTCGCATTGCTTATGCTGTTGGCAAAAGAGGGGAATAGCAACTGAGAAATCAGTGCAGATGTGGTGATCAGTGATCCGATTGTACCTGTGCAGGTCCCTCAGGAGAAGCTATCCAGATCCATCATCAGACCCGGCAGAATATGGCAGAAATGCAGGGCAGTGGGCAGCAGGATTTGACACATTCCTCTGCAGAGCTGCTGGAGCTGGCTTACCATGAGGCAACTGGCAGGTGAGCCATTTGCTCCTTCAGTGTTGGGTTTGTAGACCATGAGATCAGGTCTGTAGATAACCAGCTAAGCTCTGTTTCTCTCCTGAAGGATGCGAGTAGCTGGTTCTCTGCTGTCCTGCAAAGGCAGTGTTTTGGTTCCCGCTGGAGGCAAACAAACAGTATGGACATTTAGGGAAGGCTGTCACAGCCTTCTCTGTGCTGCCCTTGTGCCGTTATCTCTGCCCACATCAGTGAGGAAGAGCTTGCTTCCAGCCTGGGCTGGGCTGAGGCACAGGGGCTCAGGGCTCCTTGGTGCATTTGCTAAAAGCAGAGGATGGCACGAGTGAGGAAGGCTGCACAAAACAGGCTGCTTTGTTTCTCTGCAGACACGTCAGCTCTCGGCATCCAGGGGAAAGTGGCTCCTTCCTGAGCTTCGGCGGGGCGGAGGAGTACGGGAACGGGCTGGGGGCCGGCCCCGGCACGGGTAAGGGCTGGGACAGGGGGGCAGGGACTCGTGGGGGGACAGGCACGGCAAAGCAGGAGGAGTCGAGAGTGGGAAAACAGTGACCTGTTCGTGCACTTACTTGGGCTTCTTGGTGTATGGTTGTTCTTTGGGTTGCTTTGTTGGTTTTAGTTTTGTTTAATTGTCTCTGCTTCTCTAGGTGTGTATTGTAAGGTTTGTTACAGAAAGATGCTCATTGTTTACTGATAATAAGCTCTCAGGCAGCAACTGAGTTCCGTAATAACAGAGCAGTGATGTTCAGACACAAAAAATAACTAAATATGCCCTGGTGTTCAGAAGCTTTTTTTTTTTTTTTGTGGGGCTGCCTTAAGCTGTTATCCTTTAGAGAAAAGATGTGTCTCTACTTTCTATTAAAAATTACCTCTATTTTCCTTAACTTACCCAGACACCTGAATTAGTGAAAATTCTCAACATTTCTTTTCAGCCCTGTAAATGGAACAGCATGCTATGTTGTATGCACAGCATTCTGCTGTGTTGTCTGTTTGCTTGTGACCTACCCTCTGCTTTTGTGGAGATGCATTTTAGTTGGGCGCATGGAAAAAAGTTGAACTTTTGGACTACAGCATTGAAGACTTATTTTCTCAAAAATAATTTGACGTTCTTTTCTCAAAGCCAATTTAAAGATTATTTTTTTTTTAAGAATAAATTTGCCCTTCTGAATTACACTGGATTAAGACATTTTTATTTTCCATTATGCCTTGCAGAGCCATAAAGAAGTTAGCAGACTTAATTTTCTTGTGCCTCATCTTGTATTCTTGTAGTCACATTTAAAATTATTTTCTGTTGCTTTCTTCTGTGAATTTCTTCTGATTACATTTAATTTTCTTGCTTTACATTTTTGGTATTTTCTGGCTTCCAGATAGGCTCTGTTTGTTTTTGCAATTGCCAAACTGCATTTCAGCTGGCTGCAGTTTGCACACATGTAGATGCAGAGCATGTCCTGTCAGTAAACATGCTTGTATTTATGGAATTTCTTTGGGTCTGTAGACCCTCACCTATCTATAGGGGCCACACTGGGTACTCAGTGATTGGGCTGAGAGCTCTCCCTTATGGTTTGAGTCACCTATGAAATGAAGCAGTCTGAGGGGCTTTTTGTTTTTTGGAATTTCCAGAAATGCGGTTTCTTAGTGAGTCTGGTTCTGCCCTGCTGCCTGCGGCATGGTGTGGTGCATCACGGCCTTCAGAGTGAAAAATGCTCCCCTCTGTTTCCCTTGGGCTGGGGACACTGTGCTGCTGCCCCGCAGATGGAGGTGGTAGCTCAGAGGAGATGCTGCGGTTGCAGTTCCCGGTGTGGATGGCAGATGGCAGGAGGAGCTGCTGGAAGGTGAAGGCCGCTCAGAGCCAGCTCCCCTGCGGGTTACTGCCATCATCACCTAGCAGAAATCCACCCTTTCTCTTACAGGGGAACAGCAACGGTGCTGATTACCAATTTCCTGGGTAAATCTACCTAAGCTAGTTTTAAACAATAGTCCCTTATAAATGTTTGGAGGCTTAGTGAAATTTTAATTTTGAAAAATGGCAGTTTTTCTTGTCTCCTTAGCATCTCGTTTTCTGTCATATGCCACACCAGCTGTTTATAGGAATTTATAGCATCTACTTTTCAAGATGTTTCACGGTTTTGGTGAGGAGAGTTTTGTTTGGGTGTTAGCTACTGAGCACTTCTAGTGAGATGTTCAAGTTTGATCCAAGATATATTTTTCCCCATTAATTGGCTTAGTGTTTTTTATTCCTGTGTAGAATCCTGGGATTTTCCATGCAGAGAAATTCTGTATCTTAAAACATCATCATGCTTTTGTTTTATTTTTATTTGAAATTCATGAGAAGCGCATAATTGCTTAAAATGAAAAAAGCCATTTCTTTCTTGTAGGGGTGAACCTCAAATCTCAGAACAAGGATTCCTTGGAAGATGCTGTCTCTAATTCTCCAGATCCAAGTAAGCAGGAGACAGGTTTGGAAGAGAGTTTGCATAGGTGGGAAGATGGGGAGGGAAAGGGCATGTACATATATAGAGGCATCAGGAGGTGGTAGGCAAGAAACTGAGGAGCCTCCTTGGCTTTTGGCAGAGGTTTATTTTGGCCTGCAGTAATTTGCAGGATCTGCCTGTACTGTCTCACTGTGATTGCAGTTCCGTAGTTCTTAAGAACATGTGAAGCTGTTTGTTGTGTTACAGCTGAAATTCTTTCCTAACCAGACACTATTCTGCAAAAAGCTAAAGCTGCTCAACACTTATCTGCCTCTCAGTATGAAAAGTTTGTTTGGTACCAGCTTGTTGAAGTAGAATTAGTACAGTCAGTTTCTGAATTTGGTACCATTTACTGAGAAATATGTGCCTTCACTTCCTAGAGAAACAAGTGTGTCATTGCTTAATAAAGCATTTTCTTTGTAGTAGTCTGTCATGGATTACTTTCTTGTGCAGTGTTCCTGCCATTGGTGTTAACAGTTTTATAGTAAAATAAATTTCTGTCTGTAGGAGCTCTATGACAAGAAGTTAAGCATCAGTAGGTGATACAGATTGTTTGAATTGGGTCAGAATGTAATGCAGTGGTGATCTGATGATTTGCTATCATCTAGTTAGCTTTTCCTTTTTAATGTCTACTTTTACATCCCTGTAATTTCAAAACTGCAGCATAACTCTAGGAAAGGGTGTGGGAAAAGATTGCTTTCCAAGTTACTATTTTTCTGATCTTCCCACCCCTCTGGATATATCTTCTGTTTTTATAACTGTGGGAATACTCCCTTTTCTGCTGTTGTACTGTTCCAGAAAGAGGCTGGTCTGTCATTCTTTCTCTCCTCCTCTCCAGCTCCTTCTGCAGTTGTCTAGGATGCAAAACTGGTCTGATTTTCTTGTTCAGACTTGGAATGTTGATCTGTTTATTAATAATCAGTAACTGCACCTGACTTGCTGTAATTTTGGAAGAGCAGTGGCTATGTCAGCTCTAGCTTTCAATCAAGAGGAAATTAAATGTATTAACTTTGAATGCCTTTTGCATGATGGGATTGAATCAGCATGTGCACTGCGTTGTTTAACAAACTCTGTCTCTTTCTCTCCCTCCCTTCTTCCCATCCTATTTTCTTTTTCCCTTCCCATTCCACACCCCTTTTTGTCCCTGTTGACTTTATGCCAACTGTTTTTCATCTCTCATTCTTTTAAACTCTCCTCTTCGTGCGCTCCTTCCATCCTGCTCTGCACCCTGTTTTTCCATGGATGACCACACGTGCCCCCCTTGTGTGCCCCCATGACACGACGAGGCAGTTCTGACGCTGTCTGCTCCCCCCATAGTGCCAGGCTTCTGTTGTACAGTTGGAGTGGACTGGAAGTCCCTGACCACCCCGGCCTGCCTGCCCCTCACCACCGATTACTTCCCCGACCGCCAGAGCCTGCAGAACGATTACACCGAGGGCTGCTACGACCTGCTGCCAGAGGCTGACATGGACAGGTTTGGCCAGCACCTCCTCTCTACAGTCCTGTGCTTAAGGAGCAGGTGATGGAAGAGGATCCCTGCAGCTGTGCAAGTGGATGGTGGATTGCTAACAGAGCAGCAGAATACTTAAATTTTTCTTTTTTTTTTCCTTTTTTTTTTTTTTTTTTATAGCTTTGGACATTTTCTGATGTTCCCACTTGACAGTATGGTGTGCTCTGTAGATTTGATCTTAGAAACTGTTTGGATACAAATTCTTGTCTCTTTTCTGTCATGTTTTGATCAAAATATTCAAGCTATCATCTCTGTTAATCTACAAGTGTTTTGGAAACACTAAATTGGCAAATGCACGTGGACACAGTATTTAAGATGCTTATCCTCACTCTAAAGGATATTTAGTTTAAAGAATCTTGTTGGAAAACACAATTAGACCTGTTTAGAATTAGAACTTCTCTGCTTGTCTCAGAGGTCTCTGGTAACTATTCTTTAATAGGGTTAGTTTGATTTTTACTGAAGCAGTCTCATTATCTTAAATTTTTTTCAGTCTTTCCATAACTTGTAAGACATCAGAAGACCTGCTCGTGTTGCTGCTTTATGGGAGCAAAGCAAAAGTATTAATCAGGGTGGTTGAAATATATAGGAAGTAATAGGATTAATGAAGAAACACATGAAAGAAATGTCAGTAGGAAGGCAAAGTTCAGAGCAGGAGCTGCACTAAGATGAATGTGTTCTCTAACCCCTCCCTGCTCTCCACTTCCCACTGTGGGAGAGGCTGGAGCATTGCTGCCCACTGGCATTCTGAGCTCTCCTGTGCATGTACAAACTGCACTGAGGCTGCCTGCAAAGTGCTGGAAAAGTCATCTTTGGGGAATTTATTGTTCCACAACTGCGTAGGCATATTTGTTACTGGTTGCCAAACTGCTTTCAAAGGCAGCAGTAAATATTGCCAGGCAGTTCAACACCCTGTGTCAAAAGGTGCCCCCTTTCCCTCCTGCTCCCACAGGCAGGTGTTCCCAGGCACAGGGCTCCAGGGCCCAGGGCCCAGAGCAGAGCTAAGAGCAGGTGTGTGGTCAGCTTCCTTATTCTACTCTGCTTAACCTTTGTGTCCAGGAGGGATGAGGAAGGAGTGCAGATGACAGCCCAGCAGGTGTTTGAGGAGTTCATCTGCCAGCGCCTCATGCAAGGCTATCAGATAATTGTGCAATCCAAGCCGCAGAAGCCGGCCCCGGCCGTGCCGCCCCCGCTCAGCAGCAGTCCCCTCTACAGCAGAGGTGAGTCACCTGGCCTTGACAAGTCAGGCTTTTCTCTTCTGCCAGTCCAGTAACCTCAAATTGGGCACATCCACCAGCTGCTCATCGCTTTACCTTGGCTGTTCTTTGGTGGCTCTGCCCAGGGAAGTTCTGAATGGGTGGTGGATGAATCCCAAGTGCTCTTCTTTGCTTATGGTATCAGCAAATCTTAACTGTAAGAGCAAAAGACTCCTTGTGCAACTGCTCCCTAGAAATGTGGCCTGAAAGCTGGGTTTTAGGTTGTGCTGAGACCAGAAACCTGCTTCTGGACTCCAGTTCTGGAGTCTCTTCTGATAGGCACAGTTTGTTGATAAAGTTCTGAGTACTGCAGTAAGCTGAAAGGGTTTTGCTTTTTACAACTAGGTCTTGTGTCAAGAAATAGACCTGAGGAAGAGGATCAGTACTGGCTGAGCATGGGCCGTACTTTCCACAAAGTCACCTTAAAAGACAAAATAATTACTGTGACTCGGTACCTGCCAAAGTGAGTAACTCTCTGCTTGAGCAGTTTGCTGTCAGTGTTCAGAGGAACATTCTTCTGCAGCTCTGTGCTTGCTTGAAAGAACACCTTTCTTGTTAGGAGAAAAGAGAAGCATCAGTGTCAATAATACTGAGGTTAATGCTTGTGTTTGATCTTTTAGGTATCCATATGAATCTGCTCAGATAAACTACACCTACAGCTTGTGCCCCTCACACTCTGACTCTGAATTTGTCTCTTGCTGGGTAGAGTTTTCCCATGAGAGACTAGAAGAGTACAAGTGGAATTACTTGGATCAGTATATCTGCTCTGCTGGCTCAGAGGATTTCAGGTGAGAGCTTCTTTTCCATCCAGACTGTTCTGTGTCCTAATTGCCTCTTTTTCTTTTTGACCTAAAATTTCATCATCAAGTTCAACCCACGAATGCTCAGTGGGAGAATATCTGGCCTGCTTTCACTGTCAGCTTCCAGCAGCTGTTGCCTTGTAAGAGCCTTGCTCTGTGTTGCTGCTGCTTAATCTGACCTTTGATACAGACTCTTGATCTCAAAATTCAGCACGAACTTCTTTTCTCCTCTGCTACAAATGCAAAGAAACAAGATAGCATTTTGTACCAGATGTATGCTTTTCTTGGCTTCTTACTGATTTCTGGATCTGACTCAAAACTTCCATTTATTTTGAAGCTGTTGCAGGTTTGCTTGAGTGCTGGGCTTGACATGCAGTCCTACTCCTAAGCTGTGGAGCAAGTGCTTACCAGAAATGTGGAATATCTCCACTAGTATCAATAGCTTTTTTGATATCTTCTCTCCACACAACCAGTCTTTATCATCTTTTCTTTTCAGGTCTCAGTCAAAATACCTCCTACGCTAATGTGCACCTTGAAAATTCCTTTTTGCTTGCATATTTTTAGAGAAAAAGCCTTTGGGGCCTATCTTTTAGAGAAAAGAAAGCATATCTCTGTGTGATAATTACTCTGAGGATAGCCTTGCCAGTGATACTCAAATTGCTGACCATTCCTTTGCACGTGTGCTCGTTCTGTCTCAGGGATAGCAGCGATGGTGGTCGCTGCACTCACTGAAACGTGCAGCAGGTATAAAGATTTACACTTTAGATTCTGGAAAACCCTTCCCAGGACGGTGCTGAACTCTCCTGCCTTCCACATTGCCGCAGCCTCATCGAGTCGCTGAAGTTCTGGAGGACGCGGTTCCTGCTGCTGCCCGCCTGCATCAGCGCCACCAAGCGCATCATGGAGGGGGAGGCGCACTGCGACGTGTACGGCGACAAGCCCCGCTCGGACGAGGAGGAGTGGCAGCTCCTCGATGGCTTCATCCGCTTCGTGGAGGGCTTGAACCGCATCCGCCGCCGCCACCGCTCCGATCGAATGATCCGAGTGAGTCCCGCTGGGGCTGGGTGTGACCCGGGCCGCAATGAGGCGCCAGCAGGGAGACCCGAGTGCATCCCGGGCAGGCTGGGGCACGGCGCTGTGTCCGTGTCTGTGCCATCCGTCCCTAAAGGACACTGCTGACCCGTGGGCTGGGCCAGCTTTCAGACACTGGGGCTTAATGTACTGGTTTTGCAGCACAGAAGTGATGTTTTGGTAGAGGAAACGGAGCTGTTTCCTTCAATGGCTTGAAGGAAATTTCCCTGGGATGAGCATCCCGTGCTGCTGTGACTGGACCCAGGCTCAGGGCAGTTCTTGCTCAGGGACAAGCCAGGCTCTTCTGCACTATCTTGGCCTAGCACTGCTCTGTTTTGTACCATGGCCAGTCTTTTGTTGCCCAGGAGCTTGGTGCCTCCTCTTTGCAGGTGTGCTCTGCTTTGTGCTGCAGGTGGGATTAGCCTGGGTGCACCACTCTGCCTTGTGGTGCAGACAGCTCATCCAAAGGGGTCTGAGGTAGTTAAGCTGGTCACTTCTGGGTTAACATGGATTGGTTCTGTGCTGCACATTCAGGAGAAGAATTGGGAAAAGAGAAATATGTGAGTGAATTTTTTGGTAAACAGTAGTTTCAAGAGGCTGAAGAGAAACTGTGTTAAATCCTGTTCCCATTCTCACAGTAGACAGTAATTTATTTTGAAGCAAATTCACCTTTTTCAGAATAACAAATAATTCATTTTCAGAATAACATCCACAAAAGACACTAGGCTATTCCACTTCTTGTGTACCAGTGATTTGACTCCATTTTAAAAATGTGCTTAATAAAGCCCTGATAACATTGAGGTCTTGTGTTCTTGCTTACTAGTTAAGCCTAGCTTGACTAAGTCTTTGCTTCCATTTTTTCTTTGTTAGAAAGGGTCTGCCATGAAAGGCTTGCAGATTGCTGGTCCAATCCCCACTCACTCCCTGGAGCAGTCTGGGCCTCCCATTGGGAAAAAAGGAACCTCAGCACTCTCAGCTCTGCTGCAGATGGAAGCCAGTCAGAAGTGAGTCTCTACAGGCTGTGTGAAGAGCCAAGAACATCCTTCCTGCATATTGCACCTGGGCTGGCTAAAGCACATTTGGGGAACTTTTCCTCATGTTGTGTTAAATTCATAAGAGATTAATATTTTTAGTGCTACATTAGTATTACACATGCATAATAAAACTGAGTTCAAGGGTCCATGTTGTTTGTGGGGGTAAAAGGTACTTATGGAATGTTGGATCTGTGCCTGTGTGTGGGAAAGCAAATATCTGAAAATACACCAGTACCCCTCTGCAGCAGTTGCCTTTGGGGGGAAGCTGACACAAAGTATGTTTGAATAAACTCTGTATTCCTTCCTTTTCTTTTAGGTCTCTAGGGGAGCAGCAAGCAGCAATGCTTTCTGGCAAGAGCTCTGGCCAGCCTTCAGAGAGTGGGAGCATTGCTATCACACCCACCTATATGGACAGCCCTCGGAAGGTAAGGACTTCCTGGGCTTTCTTTGGCTGCTGTTTCTACATAACAATTCCTCAAATAATCAAAGATTATTTCTCTGAGCACTTGCCTACATCATACACATTTTACTCTAATCCAGCAAGGGCTGCTCCTGTACTGGCCTTTGTGTGCAAAGGCAGAGGAATTAAATTCTGTAAGAGTGACAGTGGGGTGGAATCCCTGGGATGCTGTCTCAGCATTTTGCTGATCTAAGTGCTGTTTGCTAATTAGTGCATTTCCTTTGCTGGTAGCACATTTCATTTCAGTCATGGCTTGACTGTTGGGTGTAGCAGTACAGTGCTGTGTGCACCTGTGTGCAGGCTGTCTTGGAGAGCAAAATCAACCTCTAGATTGTGACAGTGTGAACACTGAGTGGGATTTTAACAGGAGGAACTTGAGTGTCTTGCCTCTGTTTAGAGGAGGGGGTGTGTTCCTGAGAAGTGATTTAGATGTCATTCCTTCACTGGCTGGACTCCAGGCTGGAGAAAGTGATCTTCCTGGAGCTCTCTTGAGACACTTAAAGAAAAGACTGTGCTGTCCCTCAGCCTTTCTGTCAACTGTCCTGTGAGACCCAGGAGAGCAGGAACTCCACCTCCAAGTCCAACCAGAAATATCTGATTATTTTTCTGTGTTCTGACATGAAGGTCTTTCAACTGAAGTAACAAGGAACTGAATAAAGGTAGAGGACTTAAATGTGACTTGTCTTTGGGTTCAACAGTTCAAATATTGCAAAGAAAAAGTTCTCAGATTCACCACTATCAACCACTTCTTTCAGCATTTTTCTCTAAGCATCTAATGTTTCTACATCCACTGTTTTGTGCCACCACTAGGAACAAGTATTGTGTTATCCTGGAGACCTAGATACTGAAAGTTGAAGTGATAGAGCAAGTGTGATCATCTTAGTACTAGACACTTACTCGTAGTATCAGTGTTTGGAGAGCACAGATGAGTCTGGAGCAGGCTGTGCTAGGCCTGGAAACAGCAGGTACTCAGACTGACTTGAGGTGTGTGTGCAAACTTCCACATCATAGTTCAGGCTTTGCATTCTTCTCTTCTACCATTTTGAAAAATCAGTTTCTCTCTGTAAATACAGAAATCTTAAATGTTCCTCTCTAGCAGTAAAAATTCCATGTGAGAAACAGGAGAGAAGAATGTTATGTCCAGTTGTTCTGTGTGGCAGAGGGGGCAAGAGGCAAAGTGGGCTTCCCTAGCAGTGGCACAGGAGTGTGCTGGGACCAGATCAGCAGAGTTTGTGCTACCAGAAAATGCCATTGTGAGTAATGTTAAAAGTAATGTTCAAAAGCCTCTCTGGAAGGCAGACTGGAGACTCTGGAAGAGTGTGTTATCAATTGAAGGCCTTTCATGCTGCAGCAGTAAACACTTCTGTAAGTATTTACACACAGGGACTGGGAGATAAGCAATTGCAATCTCCTAATTGATGGCTTATGCCTGTTGGAAAGATGCCAGTGGGCAGGCAGCATTGTGCTCACTTGGGAACAGCAGCCAGAGTGTGCCTCGTGTCACAGCCCCTGCAGGGCTCCTCAGCACAGGGAGGTCTGGCTTTCCACACACTTGCAGCCAGAGAATTGACAAATTATCACAGCTGTGAGCTCTGCCAGCAGCCAAGGGAGCAAGTGCTTTTCTAGGATGTCCTTCAGTGCTTGAGTTATTCCAGATGAAAACTGAGCCGCTGGCTTTGCATCACTTTGTTTCAGAGTAGAATTGACAAGTCACTTGAGCCAGTTACTGGGCAACACTGTGGCTTTAACCCAGTGAGTTCACTTGATCCGTGATCTGTTTGGGAAGTCTTTGCCCTTATGGATCCAGGGCACTTGGCTCTGCTTCTGCACAATGTAAATTGCCAGTCAGGTAACCCTGGCATTGATTCTTCCCAAAAATTGTTTTATAAGTTCATACCAAGGTAAGCATCATCTTAACTGCAGGCTAGACAAAAATATTTTGCCAAGGGAACAGAATAAAGAATTGCAAATAGGGAATGAAAATCTAGATGAGTTCCACTACATTGTCTTGTGTGATAAGAGAATCGTGACACATCTTTGAATAGCAGCTGGGGATAAATTCACCAGGATTTGTCAGTAGGCAGGAGCATAGCACAGGCAGTGTCTGTTCAATTTTGCATGAAGTATTAAACACAGTGTTGGAAGGATCTTGTGATGAGTTTTTCTTCCCTTTCCTTTGCACCATACCACACCTGCATGTAAGAGGAAGAGGATGCTTCCTGGAAACAGCTCCTTTGCCTTTCCCTCTTTATCATTTGAATGTCTAACAGATTAGAAAAAAATCTGTCCTTTGGATATTTGGCATTACACCTGTGGTTTCTGTATTTCAGTTTTGTATTTGGGATGGAAGCCCCCATACTTCAGAGTTCAAGTTTTTCTCCTTTGAAGTATGGAGGGAAGGCTGCAGTTTCAATTGGCTTCTGATCAGTGTGGGTTTAAAATTTTTGGTAAAGCATCTGTGCCAAGGGAGAGCAATGTCTTGTTACAGAGAGAGAAAGTAAAGATGTGTGAGTGAGTAGTTCCTGATGCTGTGCATTCTGCTGCATCTGACCTTCTGGGTCTGGGATTTGCATTCTCCTCATACTTTCTCTCTGTGGTCATTTCATACTTGCACAACCTTGTATTTGCTTTTCTTGAACTCCTTGTTGCTGTTGCCATTAATGGGCCTACTTCCTCTGATGCCTTCAGGATGGGGCCTTCTTTATGGACTTTGTTCGCAGCCCACGCACAGCTTCAACCTTCTACTCCCAGGTTAGTTTGGAATGGCTTTTTGTCATCTCTGGCTTTGGATTGAGGTGATGGACAGCATTTGTGTCCTGGGCTTAACACACTGGGAACCTGTGTTGGTTTCTAGGTACTCTCATTGGGAGTGAGATGTACGGTATTGGCAGAACAAAGTGGCAGATGCAAGCATTTTTCTCCACCATTCCATGTCTGTGCTGTGTTTTGGATGTTCATGTGCCCTGTCTCACTGTCCTTTGCAGTACTGTCTTGTCAACTACTAAAGCTGCTCTTTTTGGTTTTCAGTAAGTGCTTGTTTTCCATCTTCCCTCACTGAGGCAACAGCTCACTTGTCTGGTTCTTGGCTAAATTTCTTCTGTGGTGTTTGACAAGTGACTCTGGAGATATCCAAGTCAAATTGTCTCCTCGAATTCCTGAACAACTGAGGCTGAAAATGTATAGTATCATCTTGATTTAAGAGTCCTTGTGACTGAAGTCGTTTGTCCACTTAACACCAGTTAGGAATTAGCAGTAACACAGTGTGGCCATAGGAAATGCTGCTGCTTGAAGTGAGCCCTGAGGAGGGAGAAGGGCTTTTGCTGGCTGTGGAGTTGACCCTGGAGCATCTGCTGGTTTTGGCTGCCCAAAAAGGGACATGTGCCATTAGAGATTTTTGGGGTGTGAGAAGTGGCATAAATAAAGGACTTTTGGCAGTCAGACCTAAGTCAAGCTACCAGCTTTGTGATTTTTAGCTGTGTGTATGCTGTGGATTCATCACGGCAGAGCAGCCCCCATGTTTACACCAGCTTGAGTTAGAGTTCCTCTGCCGTTCGTGTTCTCTCCCCCACCTCTCCAGCTTTTATATAATGTGCCTTTACTAAACCATACGTGTTAATGACAGATGGCAATTACAGCCTGTACTTAGCTGAATCCTTCAGCATTCATGCTCTTTCTGAAATTATGTTATGTTAATTTTGTGAACTATTCAGTCTACCATTGGAATAGTGCGAGTGTTCCTGCGGGAGGAAAGTGTTCCTGTTGTCTTGGCGACATAGGTGTGGGTGGGTGTCAACCAGCCTTCTCATACTGCCCTGAGAAAGGAGGCAAGATGAGCTGGTTTTTTTTTTGAGCATTATGAAACTTGAATTCGTGTGATACATTTGCATATTTTTGAGAGTTAGACTTGAAACTGTATTTGCTGAATGCTTACTACCTTCCCAAAGTGATAAAGTGTCCTGTTGTGTGCTTATAATCATAGTTATTCCCTTGGCTTGAAAATGTCAGGTTTGGACTGGTGTTGCTGGTTTGCCAGTAGTTCTCTCAATGCAATTGTTGCTGGGCTGGTGATCTTCATATTTATTTGGGTCTGAATTTGTTGTTTGTCAGGAGCTCTGTAGTGATGACAGAGTCAGACTGTATTTATCCCTTCTGCATATGCCTGTGCTTCCTTAGAATATTGCTTGTTGTTGACTAACTTGGCCTGAGGCATGGATGATGTGGGGAGGGGAGAAGATGGGAAATGGATTACAAGATGGATTTCATAGAGATGTTGCTGTGTTTGCTCCTCCCAGGTCTCTATTGATCAATCAGTTCCTGCAACCTCAGATGGCAGCACCTTGCTACCCACGGGGCAGGTCCCTGACAGGGGCAGCAGCCAGGCCCTGGGGAGCACCCAGAATGCTGCAGAGCCAGGATACAGCTCAGCTGCTGCTGCAGAGGGCAGGTAGGAGAGGCACAGCAGTGCTGTACTGCAGAGCTGTTCAGTTGCAGCCCCTTGCTGGTGTCAGGGAATGGGCAGTTAAACAGGAGCCTGGGAACAGGCTGTGCTGTGCCTGTCAGCACGAGCAGGCACTTGTCACAAGACCTTACTGCAGCATTTCCACGTGCAGACAGAGTGGTAGTAAAATAAGCCCTGCAACCCAGTTTTCCAGAATTAAATGAACACAAGGCCTGATTTCTCCACCCACAAGAAGGGCTTCATTCTTCAAGAAATTAAGAAATTCCATTTCTGAAATCTGCTAGTAGGAAACCAGGCTTTGAATTGACATTGTGGCTGTTTTGGCAGGGGATGGGGGGGCTGCAGGTCTAATTGGATTGAGTAGGTTGATGAAATCCAAGAAGTTCTAACCTGGAAGCAAGACACCACGGAGGAAGCAATATTGAAAATAAACTTTATTAGCACCTGTTTCCTGTGGTTTATATTACAGTAAAAAGAAAATTAGCCAACTTCAAAATGTTTGCTCTCAATTGCTGCTGAATATAGGTAGATGTGACACATTGTGCACTGGGTCCATATAGCAGTATCCTGGTGACCTCGGGGGGGAAATACTCATCTGATGCTTTTGGTTGTGCTTGAGATGAAAAAGGAAATAAATGTGGCAAAGTCATTGTGGATAGGAGAGAGCAATTTTCTTCAATGTACATATTTGAACAAATCTAGCAGCTTCCTTGATTTCTGAATGTGCTCCTGTTTACCGCCCAGCTCTCAGCAGTGTTCAGCAAGTGCTCTGACTTCCTCCTCCACTTTGGTAGAGATTCTTGAAGCCATGAAACACCCCACGTAAGTTTTTAATATAAATGTGCTTAACATGTGACGAGATGTTTAATGAGTGGACATGAGAAGTGGAGTCACTCAAAGGAGAGCCCCATGTCAGCTGTTGAAGGGTTTTAAACTTCCTTTTGTTATTCAGTTCCAGACTCTCTAATAAGGAATTTTATAGAAATTGAGATACAAGCAAAGACTTCAACTATTAGAGTCTCAGAACCTTGTCAAATCAAGAATTCCCATTAAGTCTCCAAAGTGCTGTCAATGACAGCTCTTCATCTTGTTACCAAAAGCCAATGAGACATCACTCCAGGGGCACTGTGCAATGCTTGTCCTGTATTCTATCCTCCTTCTCTCTTTTTTTCTTTCCCCCAGCAGTGATTTTTGTCTTTGTTCCTTAAGAGAGCTCTCGATCAGCCTGTGTTAACCCGTGTGACTTGTGTGCTTCAGCACAGGGATCCAGCTGCTCTCTGAACAGAAGGGCCTCTCCCCCTACTGCTTCATCAGTGCAGAAGTTGTGCACTGGCTGGTGAATAACGTGGAAGGGGTGCACACCCAGGCCATGGCCATTGACATAATGCAGGTAAGGAAACTATCCAGGAGCATATGGAGGGCCAGAAATGCCACAAGCTGTGAAGAAAGTAAAGTTTTAGAGGAAAGCATAGCAATAATTTCTCTTACTTATTAAAACCCTCTTATGGATGAGCATTGAAAGCAGTGCTCAACAGAATATGAGGTAATGATGACATTTTTTGGATTCCCTATCACAAAACAGGAACATATTCTTCACTAGTAATACATATTTTTTTCCACTTACATGATGATGGTTCTGTTTATAACCTCCAATTAGCTGCTACTTATCAAGTGCTCTGCATTGTGTTGGAATTGAGGCACTGGGCTGTGATTTGGTTTTCCTTTCTGATAATTAGTTAATAAAGTTGAAATGAACCCAGCATATGACCTTTCAGATCTGAAGCAGACACACTTTATGCAGGAACACTGCTTGTATTCATCAAGGGATTTTTCTGTATTGAACTGTGTCAGGGGCAGAAGGTTGGAAATGTTCTGGAATTCATTCCTCTGCTGAGATCCCATATCAATTAACAGAGAACTTAAAATGCTTCCAAACTCTTACCTTCTATAAATCCATCTGTAAAACCAGAGCAGGGTATGGGAGGAAGACAGACATCTGTAGAAAGGTCAAATGTAATTTCTCAGAGAGATAAGAAATTGCTACATTTACTGAATATCAAGAGATAACTTTCTGGTACTCTTGTTAGGCACGTATCTGGACAAAAAGATGAAAAAAAGGAAAAGAAAATTACTTCCTAATGTTCTCTAGCAACCTTTTTATGTAACTGGAAGAGTGATTTCTTTATCATGTTTGCTCTGTTCTTTTTTCTCGTTCAGAAAATGTTAGAAGAGCAGCTTATTGTCCATGCATCTGGAGAAGCTTTACGAACCTTTATTTATGGCTTTTATTTTTACAAGATTGTTGTGGACAAAGAACCAGAGCGAGGTCAGCATTGTTATTACAAGACTTTCCTCACTATCCCTTTGCATAATCGCTCGGCTGTTCTTGATTCTCAGGAGTGCTGCAGCAGGAATGCATTTGGGGAGCAACCAAAACCATTGATCTCAAGAGTCTGAGAAATTTGGCCTTTTTAGTTAAGGAGAGGAAAAAAAAATAGCAGAAAACATAAATTAATTTTTATCCTGCCTCTTTTTCATCAAGAACATTCTCTGTCTGAGCTTTGTCCGCTTGTTTCTAACTGGACATTCCTTCCCCTTCTGCAGTGGGGCTGCAACAGCCTGCCATGTGGCACACAGCTGCCATGGATGACTTCTCAGCCTTCCAGAGGAAATGGTTTGAGGTGGCCTTTGTGGCAGAAGAGCTGCTGCACTCGGAGATCCCGGCGTTCTTGCTGCCCTGGCTGCCCAGCCGCCCCGCCTCCTATGCAAGTAGGCACAGTTCCTTTAGCCGCAGTTTCGGAGGACGGAGCCAGGCAGCTGCACTCTTAGGTAGATGCACAGCACAGGTGACAGCTGGGGAAGTTCCAGGGGATAGTTTGAAAGGGGAAGAGCAGCCAGCCAAGGGTATGATCTCACGTGGACCAGCAATAAAGCTGCAAATTTCATGCTGGCCTTACAGTGTCTTGCATGTGGACTCGCTCTCGTGTGCTGGAGGTGTGTTTCACTGGCTGGGCAGGAAACTTTTACTTCAGAGTACTGGAATACAATAAAAAGTATTTCTTAAAATACTCCTTCTTCCTGAACCTCTACAATTTGGGGAGGAAGATACTTTGTCTCCTCGCAAATCCAGAGAGACTGTTCACAACCTGTAAGGAGTATGGAGGGATGAGTGGTGAGAACAGCAAAGAAACCAAACTGTTCTTAAAATTACATATCTAATTGCTTCCTCGGGGCAAAAGCCACAGGGAGGTCCAGATGTGTTAGAAGTTTTCTGCGATGTGCTGGAGGCTTTTAGCTAATCTGAACCAGACTCCTGACATTAATGAGTCTGTGAAGCCCAGCTGCAGATGATCCCTGTGGTATGGAAGCAGTAGGAAGATCTTGCTGCTGGGCAAGATCCCATTAGTATCCAATGTTCTCTAATGTGTGGAGAGTAACCCTGACTGCCTCTAACAGCCCATGAAACACGCTGGCTGCGTGACTGACCCTGTTGCTTTGTCAGCTTCTTGTTACATTTCCAGGCCAGCCTGAGTCACTTGCTTTTGTTCTCCTTTCCTTGTTTAAAAGAAAAATCATTGCTATGGAACTGCAGCTTCAGGTTTATTTAGATGCATCTGTTAAAGGCCTAGCAATTAAGGATAAGGAGAAAAGTTTTGCTTTTCTCCTGTTGTGTATATATGACCTTCTGAAGAGAAGTGCCTTACTGCAGGTGTAGTATCTCTTAAACCTGAAGTCACAGTAATCCTTGTGTATTTCTGAGAACCTTGTTTGAAGAGGAACAGCATCAGAAATCCGAAAGCATTAAAGATGGGAAGTCTGAACCAATGGTTAATTCCCTGAAGTCAACATATGCAGGTTATTTTCCCTGTCACATGATAAATCTGTTGCCTTGGCTGGTATCCAACCTCATTAGCTCTGTGGCTGGCTAGAGCTGAAGCCTGAACTGGCTGGCATGAAAGTATTGTGGAGGCTGGAGGCACTGGGGCCAAATCCTCTTCATGGTTTGGTCTCTTACTCACTATTTAGCCTGAGAAAACCAGTTCACATTCCTCTGTCTGTGCTGTCTTGTGAGCTGAGAAGACTGAGACTCAGCAGGCCTGCACCCCTGGGGATGAGTAGAAGTGTGCCTCAGTGTCCCCCTCACCTTTCATTTAACAGCAGCCAGGAACAGTGTGTTCCTGCAGCATGTGGGTATTACACCCCTGAGTAGCTCTCCTTTTCCTTTCAGTTGGGATTATGTTCATTTTACTGTTTCACTAATTTGCAGCCCTTGATGAACGGTGATAAATGCCTTCAGATTGCTCTCATGCAGTCTGGGTTTTCAAGGAATTGTAGTTTCTTGTAGAAAAATTGAGTGTGGAAGTTTTTTCTTACAAAGGAACTGGTTTGAATGATGCTTCTGTGCTGTCCCTCTTCTAAACAGTATTCCAAAAAACCTTCAGCAGTTCATCTGAGGTAAAGAGCTTTACTAAACCCAGATGACCCCTGGTCCACGTGACTTCATTTGTTCCTCTCTTGGTCTTGATTAGGTTGTGGTTTTTATTTCTTCCCCTCCCCACCTTCCCTAAATGTCAGGCTGTGACATAAAATTGCATGCAAGCATTGGGAGCTCTGGAACAAGCTCCATGTATCTCTCAAATCTTTATCCCTCCCAATTTCCCAATCACTTGCCCAGTGACTGTCCCCTTTCCCTTCCCAGTGGAAGTCTGACCTGTGATACAGCTAATTTTGTCCCTTTGATTTATAGCAGTGCATGCACTAGCAACTGTAGTCATGTATGTAGTGGAGTCTGACTGGAGAATAACCTGCCTGCTCCTCTCCGATTTGCTTAGTAAATCATTAGTTACATTCTCAATAGTAGAAGACAATTGGGAAGCAGGTGAGTCCTCTTAAAGTCTGACCTATGGAAGCCAGAGTATATTCTATTAAAACAAGCTGGTTTTAATCAGGAGCTTCTGAATTCAGACACATGGACATGTCTCATCAGTGTTTAATGTATTTTTTATTAGCTCACCTTGTTGGACTGGTTTCCTCTGGCTTTGCCTTTGAACTGCAGCTGCAGACAAGGCAGAGAGAGTCCAGCCCTAACAGGGAGTCTGCACTGGGAAAAGCAACAGTCTAAGGGAGCAGGGAGCTCATTCTTCACAGTGTGCTAGTTTGGGCACACTGGGCTGTGGTGTTATCACTGACCTCTTGGCTAAAGACCAGCACCTACCTGACTAAGCTGCTTTGGTTTCACAGCTTCCAGGATGTTGTTTTCCAACACACTTTGTTACAAATTTGGCACCATAACCTCCTGACTGCAAGTATGGTGTTCACAATATCCCAAAGGAGCCAGAAAAAGAAACTCACAGTGTTGGTCTGACAATACCAGATCAACTCAGAAATTGCAAATGACACATTTCACAAAGACAAAAATGGGTCTTATTTATGAAACAAAACTGTGTGATGTTCTTTCATTTTTGTTGTGTTTTTATTTTTCATGTTCTGTGCTGCAATAATAGCAGTGTAAAGGGTTTCCTTATAACCTTGAAAGTGCCTCCAGGTAACTTGCAGTAGCAGTGAAGGTGGGAACTTTCCATCTACCTTGAGGAAGGATTTCAGGTTGTTTTTTTAAAAAAATACCATCAAGCCATCACATTATAAGATAATTTAAAAGCTGACCCTATCTGGGGTGCACATCTGCTTCAGCAAGAGGTAACATGCATCCCTTATGCATGCAATAATAAAAAGGGTAGAAGTTTTCTCATAGAAGCCTTGCAGCCCTTTGTTTTCTGTCAATTTTTAACATTACAGAAATGTTAAATTATGTATTTGTCTAAAGAAAAGTTGAAGGTGGTGTGTTTATAGCAGGACTTTGGTCTCCAAGTCAGGAGATCTGGGTTCTGTCCCCAGCCTTGCAGTCCTGTGTGTGACACCAGCCAGGTCACTTCCACTGCTGTGCTTCTCTCCCTCTCCTGCCTGATGCCTGAGGGTTTCTGTCACCAGGATGCTGGGGCGTGGGGCACAAAGGGAGCTGCATCTTGGGCACTATCCCAGCCCTTACTGCAAAGCACTAGGAGCTGTTGCAGTGGTCAAAGTGCTGCTGCATGTCTTGGCTGACTCTTCGTGCTTTTACAGAAAGTGTTGGATGTGCACTTTCAACAATGTGGTAATGTGGGATATTGATACGGGATTAAAGAACCAAGAAGTTTAACTTCTAATCTCCTTTAGCTGTGGAAAGTCCTGGAATGCTCCTGCCCCATGTAACAGCACCCTGTTGTGATTTCTGGTGGAGGCATATAGAAATATTTGGAATGTTTTGGGCATGAAGAAGCTGGTGTTGTCTAGCTATGCATAATTATGGCACCAGTTGCCTGTTGATTAACTGCTGGATTCTTGGTTCTCTCTCCTTATTGCAGCTGAAATGTCTTTTGACTGCTTGGGGAGGTGATTCTGTAGCAAATGGCCATGACATGAGAAATACTTCAGGATTTTTGTCTTTTGTGATCTGGATGAGCCGCATTCTGGGACTTTTCTGCCAGCCCAAAAGTACCTGGGGAGGAATGGGAGGAGAAATGAATTTCAAGTTACTGATCTTGGTTCTTCTGTTCTCTTCATCCTGTCTGCCACCTTCCCTTTAATGGCCCTTCTGAACACTGTCCCTCGGCTGCCCAGCTGCCACGGTGCCCGAGCAGCGGACGGTGACGCTGGACGTGGATGTGAACAACCGCACGGACCGGCTGGAGTGGTGCAGCTGTTATTACCACGGCAACTTCTCCCTGAACGCTGCCTTTGAAATCAAGTTACACTGGATGGCAGTGACTGCAGCTGTTCTTTTTGAGATGGTGAGAGCCTGGTGTTCTGGACAGCCACAGAAATGCCTGTCTGGCCTCTGTGTCCCTTCGATAAGTGGGGACATTGTGTTAGGAAGTCTTAGGGAGAGAGACAGTGGCTTGCATCTGCCTTTATTTCCATAAGTAATTTTCCTGGTGGTTGTTAGCGTTGCTGCATCTGGTCAGCATTTATCACACCAGCTATAGTCATTCTGTCTGCTGAGTGTGTTCTGCTTTCAGTGGGTTTTATGCACAGTATGCAGAGATCAACACAGGTCAAGGTGATAAATTTAAGTCCCCCTTAGGCAAATTTTAAGCCCTGAGCCAGGTCTTTGGAAAAAAATCTGTTTCACATTACATTCCTTCTATCCCCAAACCTTAAAACTTTAAATCTCAGTGGAATTGCTTTCATAACAGGGCTTTTCCAGGCAATGTGGTTTTCCTGCTCAGGAATGTTTTAGGTTTTTTTTAACTTGCTGAAAACATTTTGAAATGAAAACATGTCACTTTTTAATTTTTAGATTAAATTTTTAGATTAATTTTTAGATTTTTTCCCTAATGTAGCTTCTGTAAAACTCAAATGATTTAATGCCAGGTTTTACCCCACCCAGCCAGACAGCACTTGGTAGTTGGTTCTGCTTTTATTTAAAATCAATTGCACTGTTCCAGTAAAGAAGAAGTGTTTAGCCACTGGTGATAAGTAGGCTGAATCAGTTCCTGAAAAATGTCCTATTTTAAAGTACTTTCTGATTGATGGAGCACTTCAGAAAAAGGAAAGCCTGATGTCTTGTGCTTGTACTGCTTTGCTTGCAAGGACGTTGGTGTGCCTGCCATGCCGAGCAAGCTGAGCCTGGGGAGAATTGAGCATGTCTGATCTATTCTTGGGGAATGAGTTGCTCTTCTGCACATAAGTGCCCTCTGTCAGCTGGCGTGTGTGTGTGATTCATTGTGTGAATTTCTGCTCAGGTGCAGGGTTGGCACAGGAAGGCCACCTCCTGTGGGTTCCTGCTCGTCCCAGTGCTGGAAGGCCCCTTTGCTTTGCCCAGTTACCTCTACGGGGACCCACTTCGAGCTCAGCTGTTCATCCCACTCAACGTGAGCTGCTTGCTGAAGGAGGGGAGTGAGCATTTGTTTGATGGTAAGAAATGCACTTTCTTTTAGCCCTCAGGGTACTTTGTGCAAACGGGTCACTGTTGGTGCAGAGCTGACATAAAGGAGCTCCTTTACCAGCCAGCCTTAGGTGGCTGATGGAGCTGTTTTTGAAGGTCAGCAGCCCCTCAGGAAGGAGGTGCTGGAGGAAGCTGTGCTGGCAGGCTGATTGTAGGCAGCAGGAAGCACCAACACACAGGAAGGGTGGTCTCCCCAGTGATGCTTACCCTGTGCACTTTCAGACCCGTGTCCAGTAGCTGTTGTGTTTGACAGACTCTTGTGTCTGTTTTGCTGGTAGACCCACAGCTGGTCTGCATTTGTATCCTGCATTTGTTTATTCTCCCCCTCCCTAAGATTGGGCTTTCACCACTGCCATCCTTCTTTTTTTGTTGCTATGGTTACTTTAATGGTTACAGTGTTTGCACTTGAGATTAAGCAGAGAAACTGCAATCTCCTTTTCTGCAGTGTGACCTCGCCCTTTCCAGTGAGCCTGTTGTGGTAAACCTCAGGTGGAGCCACAAGATAAGAGACCTGTGCCCATGCAGAGAAGGGCAAAATGCATCACAAGGAGGGACAATTAGCAAAAGGCTGTTTTAACATAGTAAATTTGATATTTTCATTAACCCTTGACTCAGTCCAGGTGTAACTGTACAATGAATGTGACAAATCCATATGCTGTGAGGTCACCATAGCCCAACTGACTGAATTCAATATTTTCAGAGCACTCCTGTGATACACAGCAGCCCACTCTTCTTCCCTGCCCCCTCCCACACCCCCCCTTTATGTTCCTCTCCTTCATCTCAAGAGACACAAATAATAAATTCAGATATGAGTCCGCTACTGGAGTGCACAAGACACATCTCTAAGAGACACCTGACAAAAAAGTGTGACTGAAAGAAATGGTTAGGGGGAAAAAAAGAGTGCCCTGAGGCCTCCTGAGGAAACCTGAAGTCTTTAAAAGGAAGGAAATAAAGTAGCTTTACTAGATAATTGTTACTTTTCTATTTGTTTCAGGCTTTGAACCAGAAACATACTGGGACCGAATGCATCTTCTCCAGGAAGCAATAGCACACAGGTGTGTCTGCAGTGGAGTGGGGTGACCAAACAGTTCCTGTGTCCCTGGACAGTGTGGGATGAAGGCTGGTGCTGAGCAGTCACTCCTGAGTCACTTGGGTTCTGTGCTGTCTCCTCTCTGAAGTCTGCTTACAGACTGTCAGACTGACATACAGCCTCCATGCCCCAGGTGCTTCTGTGGGTGCAAGGGGCAGCTGTGTGGGGTTTCAGCCTGTCACTCCTTAGGAACCAGACTCTCCTCCTAGGGAGAGCCTGGCCTTTGGAAAGTGCCCTTATTCAAAGTTAGAAGCAGAAAGGCTGTAAATGGATTCTTCCTGAGAAGGAACAATTATTTCCTTCTTGTGTGTTTAGCACAGTCTTGAACTGGATGACACCTGATGAGTGACAATAGGCAGGAGACTGGGGTGGGAGCTGTGCAGAGGAGGTTGGGCCCAGTTTTAGAAGGAATGGTTGGAAGCTGTGGATACAGTCTAGCCTTATGCCTTTGTGTGATTGAGCTGCCAGTTTCTTTCATGGTGTAGATGCCAGGGTTTTTTCATGACAGAGAGTGCTGTCTTTTGTAATGGACTTTAGCTTAGAAATCAGCTTTTATTAGTTTTGAAAGCAGGAGAAGAGCAAGTATCCTACAAACAGCAGAGAACTGCCAGGTAAGCCTCTTGAAGTTCTGCATGGAACATTGCACATAATGAAAATAATAATGTTGCAGCTTGAAACATGCCTAGGGAGCATCTGTCTTGACTATTGCTCTTCCCTCTTTCATGTGCAGCTGCCCCATTTTGTCAGAGACTGCATGGAGCTGCTACTCTTGTTTCCAGCTCGAGTCAGGACAGGGAGCAGTGTGGGGTGACAGGCCTGAGCAGTGTGGGTGACAGGCTTTCACACTGTGTCTGGCAGGGGCACAGAATATTTGGAGAGGCTCAGCTCTTTTCATCCCTTTTCCTTTTGCCTTCAGGCCGTAAGAAAGGGATAGTGGAAGGATTTCCTCTGGTGCCCCTGCCTTTGGTTGGAGAATTCTACCTGGAGTGGCTTTTATCTTTTTGTTTTCTTTTCTTTTTTATTCCCCTTGTCTCTATTTCTTCAGATTTGGATTTGTGCAAGATAAATATTCGGCCTCTGCATTCAACTTTCCTGCAGAAAACAAGCCCCAGTATATCCATGTCACAGGTGAGCAATATTTGGGAGGCTCTGTGGCAAGGAGCCACAAAATGAGAACCATTTTACATGTGGTTTGTGTTTCGTGTCATTGATGTTGGTGCTGTTCTGTCCCTAACCAGATGACAAGTAGGTGTGTCAGAAAACACAAACCAGAAAACTGGAGGGGGCAGTATGAAAAGCATGAAGTGTTGCTGCTAATAAATGGTGTTGGTTTGAAATCCTGCTCTACAGCAGCTCTGAAATTTTTCTTTCCAGAAGATGAGGAAATTTTAAAAAATAAGGCAAAGTTTATTCCAAGGTCAACGTAAATAAATGTGTACCCAGAAGCAAGAAGGAAGGAAAGGTGCTGGGACAATTCAGTGTTCTGTTCTCGTGTCAGTGCTCTATTCTTGTGCTTAAGGTCTGTTGTAGATGTATCTCTACCCATACACACTGCGTGGGAGATAGATCAAGCATTTAGGGTCTGCTTGCTGAGACGTGAAAACAATGACAGGAAGGCAGTGTTTGGAAAATTGCAGAAGAGAATGGAAATGGATGGGAAGTTAGCAAGATGGATCAGAGCCTACATCTTTGCTTCATTCTGTGCTTCTAAGAGAAAGGCAGACAAAGTGCACTCCCTCCTGGTGTTGTAACATACAGGAAGAAGTAGCATCTAAGGGCCAAGGAGGAAAAGTGTATCCCATTTTCTCTTGCTGAAAGGCAATTAAATGAAACTCAGGCCACTTTCATTTCAGAATTTAATGACACAGCTACCAGTAGTAGGGACTTAGGCCTGCCTCAGACTGAAGTGCTGTGTGTTTCCTGCAGGGACAGTGTTTTTGCAGCTGCCATATTCCAAGCGGAAGTTTTCCAGCGGGCAGCAGCGGCGCCGGCGCAACTCCACCAGCTCCACCAACCAGAACATGTTCTGTGAGGAGCGCATCGGCTACAACTGGGCCTACAACACCATGCTGACCAAAACCTGGCGCTCCAGCGCCACCGGCGACGAGAAGTTCGCAGACCGGCTGCTGAAAGACTTCACAGACTTTTGCTGGAACAAAGACAGCCGGCTTGTTACGTTCTGGACTGACTGTCTGGACAAGATGCATGCTAGTGCCCCGTGAATAGGGTTCTATCTCTTAGGGAGACAGCTAGAAGCTTTACCTTGTGGCAAGGAAGTAGAAGTGAAGAGTCTCTCTATTGGATTCATATTGAGGCTCCAAGAGGACCTGAGCGATATTGGTGTTGATATTCAACAGAATTTGATTAAGTGCTTGGAAAAAAAGAATTTGAGCTCTTGGCTTGCCAGTATCTATCACCTGACCTCAGCTTGGTTTCAAGTAGCTACAGTCCTTGGTTGCCAAAACTTCAGTTAGAGCAGAGCTAAAGGAGGGAGAGTGCGAGTGGTTTTCAAGGGCAGTTGGATTCAGCAAGTGTGATGGTATCAGCTTCCAGTCGCTGGAAATGATCGGTGCCAGTTGGCATCTGATGTGCCTGGCAGCAGCCTGTCCCTTCCCCTTCCAAGGTGTACCTGATTGTGTGAATATGTAAGATAAGATGTGAGAGATGCTTGTTAAATTTTCATACATGTAAATAAGTAAAATGCAGAAAATGGAGTGACCTGATGTTTTGTTGTAACTCCACAGACAGCAATACAAAATTGGTGAGTAAAAGAAAACAATTGCCAAAAGAAAATACTGTTTTCCGTGTTCAGCTCAAACTTCAGTGCTGGGGCTTTGTCTTGTAATCATGCAGGATTTTCTGTCTTCCTGTCTGGATCTCGAACAGAGTCACACAGCAAGAGCAGAAGTCAGTTACTGTCTTTCAAGGCCAGCACCAAAGCTGGTGCTGGTATTTAAGGAGAAATCAAGAGCCACTGAGCACACGAGCGTTGTTGGCAGGTTGTTGTCGCTGCCGAGGGTTCCGGGCAGGTTTTTAGGATGTGTCTGCATCCGCAGGAGGAAGCTGCCCGCGCTCAAGCGTGTAGCCTTTGTCTCTGCGGGGCGTTGGCACGAGCTGGATGTTGAAGTGCAGGTTCAGGGTGGGTCACAGCCGGCACCCAGCCGTGCCTGCCTGGGGGCTCTTGGCTCCTGCCGGCTCCTCGTTGTTACATGTCCTCGGGAAACTGGAGTGAGGGGCGGACCGACACCTTGTTCTGATGTGATTCGAGGCAAATCGTAGCTGCTTCAGTTTTTTATCCCCTAAACTGAGTCAGGATGATTCATCTGTTTTTAGACAGCACCCACCTTTAGAAGGTGGGTTTGATCTGTGTGCCTCTTCATTCAGTCGCTCTAAGTGTGTCACAATTATCAGTGCTTGTCTGATCCCCATTAACGACTCAAAAATACTCTTTACTATGGAAGGAACTTGCTGTCATCCATTCTATACCGTTCTCCATCTCCTCTGCACTCCGGCAGTCCTGTGCACGCAGCGGGCTGGGGGTGGAGTGCAGGGGCAGCCTCGGAGCCCCGCCTGGGCGGCGTCTGGGAAGCCGACGGCGGCTCCGCACCTGACCCCGCAGTGCCCTCGGCGCCGGGAAGCGCTCGGACGCCGCTCGAGGCTGCGGTGAGGACGGGGAGCGGGAGCGGGGCGGCTGCGGGGGGAAGCAGAAGGGGCTGCCGCGTGCAGCTCCTGCTCTTCGCAGCTATTTCCCAGCTTCTCCCCGTTTTGCCCGGCGGGGCTGGAGCTGGCCCCAGGGTGCGGGGAATCGCGCCGGCGCCCTTTTCCCAGGAAAAAGGGCGAGAAACAGCCCCGACGAGGGCTTTACATTTTACGGTAACTGCCGTCCTGTCACGTGCAATTTTGAAGAATTTTCACCGAATTAATTTCACCTGGACTTAATGTTTTGTAATTTTTAACTTGTAAGCAGTTAGTCTCTGAGTTTTGGGAAAAGTTTAATGTGTCTTTCTGAGCTCAGTTTTCCCAACTGCAACCCTGGTGTCTCTTTAGCTTTTCAGGGCTGCTTTAGGCCTAGGTTTATTTTAAGCATTTTGAGGTCCTTAGGCTGCTTTTAACAGCACAGTGAATTTATTTCCTTAAAAAAAAAAAAAAGCATACCATAGAAGCTAAAAATAGGAGATAAAGAGTTTTTATCTAACCACAACTTTGTGCATTGCATAGAAAAAGCTTCCAACAGGACATGATGATGAAGCAGTTCATGGCCATGTTAAAGAAGAATGAAAATAAGCATCCCCCACCCACCAAACTGCTGAATCTAGCAGGACAGCTTTGCCGGGAGCTCCAGAGCTCTTCTCCCAGTCTGGAGAAGCTGGTTGGAGCCATGATGGAGTGCAAGAACAAGAGAGATTTTCTTACTAACATCCATGTTGTTCGAGCTTGTGTGTCCGTTCATATCCATAAAGGGCAGCATGATGCAGCTTGCAGACTCCTGGAGGTAGGGATGTGTTCTTCAGTTCTTCATGGAAACAAAACGCCATGGTAGAAAAACAGTAGTTAGGAGTCCTTAGTGCTGAAGTACCTGAACTGCCACACATGGAGCACTTCCAGCTTGTGTAAGGCAATGGAAGGTGATAAGTGTGCATTGCTGACCTGCCAAAGGCTTTGCTACGGGCACTTAGAGTTAATCAGCCAAGGGGAGAAAGGTAACTGGGTGATTACGGAGTTGGCTGTAGCAGGATTTTTGTTCTACTGTGGTGGTTCTTGGAGTTTTTCACAATCTTAGGGCTCAGGACGTTAAAGTGTTAGGAAGCCCAAGATTAGGGGGCTTGGCAGGGTGGGAATATTTGAGGAAGGCTGGATGGTACCACTCAAGGTGAGGGATTTTTGGCCTCTAGATCCGGCAATGCAGACGTTTGCAACAGGGAAAAAGAAGGAATTCGGCATCTCCCTGTGTACATGAGGGAAGGTACAGTGAGCCATGTGCTTAGATAATGCTACCAGCTCTGTCAAACCAGTAGGAATCCCTGAGTACATTTCTGTTGAGGGTTTTCTCCTTTATACACAGTCTGAGTGACTCTCTGGAAAGGTTTGCTTATGCACAGTTTTGTTTTAGTATTGCGAGGCAGAAGAGAAGGAAGAACTGGTGCAACTTTGGCATGAGATTCACTACCGGAGGGTTATGGAGAAACAGCAGACAGATGTTCTGACAGCACTGCAGAAATTCCGTTGCAGGAAGAGGTACTGCATAGTGGGGAAACCAAGATTTTTTTTCTCTGAAGTTTCTAGATGTAGGGGCTACAGATGCAGAGGCTGGTTTTACACCTCAAGATGCTGCTTCTTAGAGCTTGGTTTTTCTTGGTATTTTGACCACTTCTGGCAATGTGAGAAAATTCCCATGAATGCGAATTATTCCTTTTGGGTCCTTTTTAATTCCATTTTCTCCTGTGTACAGGAATCCTCCACCTATTTCCCTTTGTCCTGAAGGTTTGAAGAATCGAAACTATTCAGAAGAAGTACGCCAGCACCTGTACAGGTTTGCTGCAGAGGTGACAGCAAATCCAGACAAGAAACAGCGGGTAGGGATATGCTAGGGATACTTCCAATCAAGTCTCTTTGTCACAGAAAATCAGGACACTGCAATCTAGGGTCTATAACTGGTTTAATTTCTAAATCCTTGTTTTCAAAAGGCTCACTGGGGCTGGGATTCCTCATATTTGATCTTTCCCTAAAGGTTTCTTTTAAAAATCTTCAGGTTCATGCTAAGTAATTTCACTTGCTGTGGACAAAAAGTTGAGGGGCAATAAATTCCTCACTGGGTTTTTAACAGTTTTAATTTTGTAGTGATTGAGCAGAGGCAGCCAAACAGCCATCACTCAGCAGAGCTCTATTACCATGATAGATAGTTCTGACTTGACTGAGTAACAGCCTATATAAAATTGCACTTTGTTCATCAGAACATATTTTGTGCTGACTTTTCAAATGCTGGTAATTTGATGTGATAACACAATAGGCTCTGTTGGTGTATGCATGGATCAACCTTCTTTGGACAGGGACAGGTTTGTAATGGAAGAGATGTGTAAATTAAATCAAAAAGCACTGTTGATCACTACCTTGCCAGGTGAGGGCTTCAGACTTCAATGTCTGCCTCTGTGAAGCTGTCATTCTGTGGGAAGAGCATGGTTTGTTGAGGGCATTATCTGGTGAGCAGTACAGAATAGCAGTGGCTTCCTTAGCAAACAAATTGTCTGGGAGTGCAGGGTGGAATTTGTATTTTCTCTCAGCTCTGAGTTTATAAAATGGCTGGCTTTGGAAGGTCTCCTGCTGCACTGCTTTTGGAACTGAAGGGAAATGCTTGATCATTTGGATGTGATTTTTTCCATTGATTTCTCCCTGCACCTGGTTTTGCAGGAGGGATTGGCTCAGGCCTTGAACCTGCAGCCAACTCAGGTCTATAATTGGTTTGCAAATTATCGACGACGTCAAAAGTCCCGCCTCCGTAATGGGGAAGAGCTGAACAATTCACGTCCTGAGAGGGCTTTGGCTTCCCAGAGAAATGAGCCACAGGATAAAGGATCCAACACTCCACAAACTGCAGGTTTGTCTCTTCCTAATGGGTTCAGGATGTGGTCCAGAGAGGTGAAAATCAATTTAAAATTCCCTCAGGAAGGGAAGGATATTGCTTTTTCAGAACAGCATTATGTGCTGATGGATCAAGTGGATGCTGGAGGACTCTGCTTCAGTGGAGTGCCTCATTGTTGGCTCCAGGCTGTCACTCCAGAGAAGCAGACACTGCTAATGCCTGTGCAACAACAAGTGAAAAGAGATGCCTGGCTTTAAGGAGGCACCAAATGAAAGCAAATACATGGGAAGCAGCAGGTTTTAGCTCTCAGATTTTGGAACCAGGGCAGTGTACTCCAGGAAAACCCAATATTTCCATGTCCTTCCACAGACACTTAACAAAACTTCAGTCACAAGGAGCACAGGGGTCTTGCTGCATTTGGCAGATTGGACTTGTTTCGTTGCCTTTTGGAGTAATCATTAGCATTGTTTCACCTGCCTGGCCTGCACCTTTCAGGTGGATCTCATGTGGACATCAGCCCTGAGCAAACAGAGATAACCCACACGCCCTGTGAGCCAGGATGGGAACAGTCAGCTGCACCTCTGTATAAGCCTCCTGAAGGAACATATTTAAAGATGCTGCAATCCAGGTGATGTATGGCATCTTTACAGTGACAGTTCAGAAATGAAGCAACATTTAAATGTATTCATGGAACTGACTTCTGTGTTGGTTCCTTGGGGATATCACTTGGGAGCCTTGCCACCGCTGGTGGAAATGTTCCATGTCAGAGCAGTTCATCTCCCAGCTGTGGAGGGCAGGATTCAGAAGTTTAGCTGGGGGTCCCCTTTTGGCAAAGCAATATGTTTGGCTGATTCATTTTCTCCATCATTGCAGTTGTGTGCAGAGCCCTGAGCTGTATGAAGCTGGAACAAGCAGGGCTTTCTTCACCACTCACAGCTCTGAACAACCTGTACCTTTTGGCACTGAGGCTGTGATGGAACCAGGAACCTGCTTTGGCTCTCCTGTGCTGCTGCCTGGAGAAGCAGTGAGCAGGGCTGCTGCCAGCCCCTGGCAGGGGAGCTTTGTCCTGCACTCTTACAACTCCTTTCCCTCTGTGAATTATTGGCTGCCCGTGTGGTGGGCCCCTTACAGCACTGGTGGAGTCTCTGCCTCTGTGTGGACCCCAGGTGTAGAAGGTTAGTAAAACTGCACCCAGATTGTTGACCTTAAGAGTTTCCAAGCTTCTCTTCCCATTGCTGTAAACACTGTTGCTCACTTAAGTAACATGATGAAGGAGAGCAGGGCTTATTTGGAGCTTTGGAGTTCCTCTTCCATGATAGATCAGTGAGAAAATCTGTTGATTTAAGGTGTTGAAACAGACACTCTTACCTACTCTTTTCCCTAAACTGCAACCACTTCCATAAGACAGTGGTGGATTCCTTTTAGTGTTTCCATTGAGAGACTTCCTCCAGGTGTTGTCTGCTCACCTTGCCCTTTTGCAAGCTTCTGGGTTTTAATGCCTGTCATCATTAAAATATTGCCTGAGAAAAGTCTGGGAACTTAACAGTGACATGGTGCTTGTCTTCAAGCACATGTTTTCAGTTTCCTCTCCCTCTTGCTATTTTTTCTCTCTTCCTCTTTGTCTTCTTCCTGTCCAGTCTTGTTCCGCGTTCCCACCATCTCTTTTCTTCTCCCTGTTCTTCAGAATAAGCTTGATAGGATGCCTAAGTGATGCCCACTTGCTTTTGCTGCAGGTTTGTGGAGCAGGAAGGGCTGTAACTGCCATTCACCCAGGCTCTGGTGAATGTGGAGCAAGGAGAGAAGGAATAGCTGGGTCAGAGGTTGGGGCCATGTTATCTGTATCTCTACTTGTGTTTAATTTGAGCATTTACTTCAGCAGGTGTCAGAGTCCCCTTGAGCACAATCCCTCAAGGTGCCTGTGTTGAAGCCAGTTCAGAAAGAATCATTCAGCAGTCAGATTTACAGGATGAAAGCTTAATCCTTAGAGGAGGACAGCTAGGGACCCTGGGATCTATTCTTCACAGGTAAAAGGGAAAGCACAGGGCTGCCTAAAGGCAGGAATAAAAATTATGCAGAGTTGAGCCATGTCTTGATATCCTGTTGAAGAGAGTTGCAGAAATAGTGACACACTATTCATTCCCAGGGACTGCTTCTCCTTGTGTCCATCCTTCTTTGCCAGTATTTATACCTGCACATGGGTAATCTTGTCTAAGTATACAAGTGTGTGTGTGGCACAAAGGAGATTTGGAACCAGACTAATCACAGAAGATATGACCCCCTGCTTTTTAGGCAGGTTCAGTTTCTGAACTATTTGCTTGCTTTTGGCAGAAAAGCATAACCTGTACTGATCCAGTGAGGGCTGGTTCTGTTGGTTCTGTGGGCTGGGTTGGTAGGGCCTGTACTTAGTCCTAAAATAGTTTTTGTAGCTTCACAACCTCATGACAAGCTTATTCCATCGTGCAAGCTTTCCAAATTGGAAGACAGAAAAACAGCCACTGTTCTCTTTCTGTTTTCCACCTATAACAAAGGTTTCAGATTTTCTCTGGGAATTGAGATAAATTCAGAGAATGCAAAACAACAAAAAAATCGTGCCATTTTCCATATGTTATACAACTTCCATAATGTCACATAAAAATAAACACTGCCAGACATTATAGGCTTCCTTTAATTTACTGATCTGCAAGACAGAGCAGGAGCAGCAGCCCCATTTTATAACCCTTCTGTTTGACACTGACCAGTGTTTGTGCCAGCATGATGCTGTCAGTTTGTCAAAAAGGGAGGTAGAAGAAGCTTTATTCCCACTTTAAAAATGAGGGAGCAGAGGCACAGAAGGCTTTGTGGCTTGTTAAACAACAAGCACATGGAGTGATTCACTAGAGATAAAGATTGGTGAGGCTTTGGTCCCAGCTCCCTGCAGAAAACATTTCTGCCTTTTGCCCCTGTTTCTCACTTGGCCTGGTGCCTTGTTCACATTCATGTCAGACTCCTTGCTCTGAATTGCTGGGGAGAACCCAGGTCAGGCACTGTAAACCTCAGGCTGTGTTTTAGGATTCACAGTTTTAAACAGTGGCTAAAGATCATGAAAGATCAGCAAGGCTTGCTGGTAATATTTTGGCTGGATTTAAAATTGCATGTTCTGACTCTGGAGTGAGCTCATGTTTATTTTTAAAATATGTTCTGCCAGTAGAAGAAATCTATGGTGAATGTCTCCTTGTTGGGTATGTCAGTGTGCCAGGCATCCACACACCCTTATCATATTCCTGTGAGGGGCAGGACTTGCTGCTTTGTTGGCACCTTTTGGTGAGGACATAGTTATTTGAACCCTATTTGTAAACAATGTTTAGTGGCCTGGTCCAGGTCCTCCCAAAGCCTTGACCTCCTCAAAATTCCAGGAATGCTATGGAACATCAATCTTTTTCAGAAGTGAGTGACGCTTAGGCTGCAAATTCAGGAATTTCATTTTGCAGTTTCTCTCTAGGGAGCCAGGAGAGCTTGTGTGGGTAGTCTTGGGTAAGATCACTGCTCAATCAGTGGGGATCACCTGTGTTATAAGGCAGAGCCTTCTAACAGAGTCAGGGATTGGAGAAGAGTATTGTTACCAGAGTCCTCTTGAGCAAACATGGTGCAATGAGCATCACTCCTCTGGGGACTCCTGGGGCAAGAGATCAAACTGGCTGGTCAAGGCAAATGAGTGTTGCTGTCCTGGAAGGACAGGGCATTGATGTTATCCTGGTTTTAGAGATAAGAGTAACACAAAGGGAAGGAAATTATTTAGTCAAGATCACCTATCTGGAGTGGACTCACTGTTATGCTCTCCTTGCTTCCTGAGCACTGGGATAGAGCTACAGATCAGCCAAAGGACCCTTAACCTGCTTGTCTCATTTTTAAAGATGCTCACCTGGAAAGGATGTGGCCTCAAAGCTTATCAGAACAATTCCTGTTGATTTCTTTCATGGGCTTTTTACAGCCACTCCTACACACCTGGGCTGTGTCCAAACCTCTTCTGATCTCCAGGGTTGTGAGGTGGGAGTGTGAGAGGGAACCAGGCTGGGAGCTGACTGTCTCCATCTGCTTCTGCTGCCTGAGAGGAGGGTTTGATCCAGCAAGGGGACTGGAAGCCCCTGTGGGACACCAAACAGATGCTCCCTTTTACAGATAGTGGTGGTGTATCCTCTTCACTCTGCAAGTGTCAGGTGGAATGTAGCCTAGCTAATGGTTTGTGCAGAGTGGAAATCTTGTGCCTTCCATTTCAGAAAGAAAAGCATACTGAGCTCTGTGGAGCAAGGCATTCTGCATTTATGAGCCAGCATATTGATTTAGAAAATGTCAGTGCCGAGATGTTCATGGTAGCTTACAGCTTCTGCCTGCATTTCTGGGATTCCAGCTCAGAGTGCTGGGAATCCTCCTGCTGTTGGGCTCTCCCCTTTGGACAGCCCAGCATCCTGACACTGGCAGGCAGCAAGTCCCAAACCCACCAACAGAGGCTACTTTTTGGTATGTTGCATAACCGAATTGCAGAACTTGTTGCTAAGGGCACTGTGCATGTCGGTGTAAGTGGGCTGTAAAAAAGCATGAGACAAATGCTTGTGAGAGGGTGGGAGAGGGAGTTGAGCCCATTTGTCATTAGGAAATGTGACTCTGAATGCAGCCTCCAGCAGAGGAGTCCCAGGGCTGATCGCTGGAACCTGGGGAGGATTCCAAGGAAGGGCAACTTGACACTTACCCTGTTGGTTCTACTTCTTTCCTGTACTCTACTATTGGGCACCACTTGTCCGTGCCCACATGGGCACTCACACCTTGGGCCTGGTGGTGGTATGGGCATTGTTGTTGCATTAGAGAGACTTTTGAGTTGGCAATGATGGGAGAGAACATCCCATTCTTGAGTACCCAGTGCCTGCTACTTGATCCAGTACCCACAGACTGATCTGTTTTGGGAGGCTGGCAGAGCCTCCAGGGGGGTGTGGATGGGGAAGCTGTGTCCCCAGACTCCACTGGTGGCCTTGGAAAGCTGTAGCAGAAGCATAGCCAATGTTGTGTCTTTCTCTAAAGCCACATATTTTGACTCTTAAGGTCTCTGCTTTTAAAACATATTCCAGGAGCTTTGGTAGACACCTCCTTGTTTATGGAGAGTGTTTCTGGGGCAGAAGGAATGTTGCAAATTGAAATGTGATTCCCTGTATACTGCTCCTGGTCAGGGTAGTCTTCCCACTGCAGAACCTGTATTTTCAGGCCATAACAATTTTGAGAAATGGGGCAGGCGTGTAGACAACAGAACTCTATCAAATGAATAGTCTTTACAACAACCCCTCTTGTCCTGCTGCAAAACATTACAGTAAGTGGCAAATACATAAATACAAATGCACTTGTATATAATATTTTTTCCAGTTCCTCTCAGAGTGTGTTTGGCAAGCCTCAGTGCCCACCTGTTTCTGCACCCTGTGTGGAAGAAAGCCAAGCCCTGGGACAAAGCCAGGTAAGAACACATCTAAAGTTCAGAGAAAGGAGCTCTGTACACACAATCCCCTGCAGCTCTCTCAGAGGAGATGTGAAATCTCATATCATATTTAGTATGAAACATGTTTGATCTAAGCACAGCTTCTGAAGTCCAGTTCAGAGAAAGGTGGGCATTCCCTGGCTAACACCCAGCAGATAATAGAAGGAAAGGTGGTTTTGTTTTTTCCTACTTGAATTGCTGGTCAGACCCTAATTTTACTAACTGTGTCATTGAAATGGTGGCCAAAAGATCCTGTGTATATCCAAAGTGTCATTTAAATTTTCAGCAATGGAGGGCTCACCTATAGAACAATCACACAAAGATGTCTGCTTGAGGTCCTTCCCGCTAAGGTCTATTGCACAATTTGACTCTGTTCTCTCAGATCTCTTAAAATGTTTAATGTAATTTTCATTTGCAAGTCTGTGTAATTGTTGAGGAAAAGGGATTTTGCACTGCTTGAGATGGCTGATGGCAGTATACAGAGCAGTGTGATTATTGGCCAGGATAAAGAAGGTAGTTCCATGCTGTGGGTGCAGTCTGCCTGCCTTCTGATGGGGACTTCAAGGCAGCAGAGAATACAAGTTAGAAATCTTGTGCTTTCAAGGGGATGGGAGCACATCTCTAAATTGTTACCTAAAAATAGGACCCAAGAGAACCCTATCTAAGCTGTACATTGATGTATTTTTTGGCTTTACATGTGTTGGTCCAACAGTCAGTCAGCATCCATTGCTGTTTCTCCTCCAGTGTGAGCTGCTGGGGAAAACCTTTTCAAAAGAGATAACAAAAAGCAGGACCCATATCTGCTGACCTCATTATGAGATGTGGCTGAGCTCTGAGGGCAGTAACTGAACCTCTTTTGAGCCCCTGAAAGCAT
The DNA here is from genome assembly GCF_017590055.1 of Onychostruthus taczanowskii. NCBI lineage: Eukaryota > Metazoa > Chordata > Aves > Passeriformes > Passeridae > Onychostruthus > Onychostruthus taczanowskii. Next base: position 2,179,068 of record NW_024504122.1, read on the forward strand.
CAATATAAAGATCTGTATCTTGGAAAGTGGTCTTTTTACCAGCCATAATGTAAGGCAGACGAGAAGGAAAGCTTTGGGCATTAATAATGAATGAGCCTTTTCTAAGATTCCCAGAGCAGGCTGTCTCTAGCTAGTTTTCATCTTGCTGTTCTGCATCCTTGCACTGATTTTTGCAGTGGTGAAGAAACATGACACTCAGTACACTATGGGCTGGGAGCAAGGCACTGAGTGATGCTTGTAGATGTCAAATGGGACATCTTCAAATCTTTGTAATAATTACCCAGTTCAAGAATTCAGAAAAGCAATTTTTGCATGTTTTAGTGTGTGCTCTATGAAAAGGAAGAGCTTGAATGGATAAATGATTTTACAGCATTCTACAGACTTCCTGGGCACTTTGCTTCTTGCTGAATCAGCTTACTCTGGGCTTCTGGCAAGAATATTCAGATATTTGGTTCCTATGCCTGAACCACAGAGGTGCAGGTGAAAACTGTCTTTTGTCCACACAACTCAACTTTTTTTTTGGCTTGGTCATGCATCCTATTAGAACCAAAATGAGACTATAATGAAAACAAGCAAACAAACAAAAAGTTAATTCATTTTGGAGATATTTCTTTCTCTCTCTGAGCAGAGCTCCCTTGTTCAGGACATCACTTCCTAATTATTTAATTACTGTCTTACTCTCTGTCAGTTACTGGCTTTTATAGGAGCCAAAGCCTAGGGCAGAGTGAAGGGAATTGCTCTGCTCTGAATTCCTGGGAGTTGGATTGGGCATGGATTGTGCTCATCACTTCTACACCCACTGATGGATTACTCTGCCTGAACTTGGAGGGCAAGCAGGCCTTTGCTGCTTCATGCACACAGCCCTGACCAGTCCCTCCCATCACACACCTTGTGCTGCTGTCTGCCCAAAGGAGCTCTTCCACCATAACCAACTGTGTTAAAATCATACCTGGTAAGGCTTTGGTTCCTTCCCGTGTCTTTCAGGTCCTGGAGGATCCAGCTGTTGGCTCACTAGCCAACGACATGTTCCAGGCAGCATGCCTGCTCTGTGAATTTTCTGACAGTGGACGGATGTGACCTGCCTGCAGATACACTCCATGTGCCTGCAGCTCCCCAGGAAACACCCCATTGCTTCCTTTTTTTCCCTTTTTTATTTTCTTTTTTTAAATAGGAGTCTGACAGGGAGAGGAATAGAGTGAGGGAGAAGGAAGGATGGAGGTGTGTTCAATGGTTACAAAGTTTGGTTTAGCTACAGTTTTATTAAGAGTTTTGCAAAGGATAGAAGAAAGCAAAGGTGCGCTGTGGACTGTAGGTTTTTCCTGGAGCTGTCTGAAGCTGCACTGTAAATGTTAAAATTATCAAGGCACTTGTTCTGTGGCAGTAACATAGATTTAATCATAGCACTGACCAGATCCGAGTCCTTGGTTGCATCATGAAGGTAAATGAAACTCCTGTACTCACAGGAGTAAAATTTGGTTACATTGCCTTGCAGTGGATATTGGATAACCTTTTCTCAAGCTTGGAAAATAAGGTCTCAGTAAGTGCTGGTAAAATACTGCTATTTCTTACCCCTGCCTTCCTGTTGTACTGCAGGGTGTAACTTCTGGAGTGTTCCATACTCCGTAGTGCCACAGGTGACACAAACTGGAGCACAGCAGAATTCTCAGTGCTAGGGCATGTCAATGTATTGGTGTTTAATACAAGTAGCAAGGCAGACCCTTCATGCAGGTTTAAAGCTAATCCTGCAAGTTATAGGGTGGGGTTTTGGGTGTTTTCCTGAATGTTACTGTTTTTAAAAAAAATCTGTATTGCAAAATGCATCCCCATTGCCAAACCTCCAGGACATACAGGAGGAAGATGCTTCCCTTACCTTTTGTTACAAAGTTTTCAAGTAAAGATTTTCACTTACTGTTTCTCCAGAGTTCATTCTTTCAAGGTGAGGATGTGAAGTGATAACTTTCACATGGCAATTATGTATTAAAAGGCAGGACCAGCTGCCCTGGGAACACTTGTGGGTGCTGAGAGCCTGAAGCCTCCATTATTTTGGTGGATCTCACTAGGAATAATCCCTTTCTTGTTTGTATTTGGAACAGCGGTGTTTGGAAAGGTCACACACGTTATCGTTTATTGCCGTCAACAGCGGGACCGTCAGTGAACGGGCCGTTTCGACAGGCAGCAAAGATGCCGGGCTCGTAGGGCCGTACGAACACCCGTGAGGGACGAGCCCGCCCTGCCCTCACAGCCCCGGCCACCGCCCGCCCACTCTCCTCCGCTCGGGGCCGTTCCCGCCGCCGCCGCCGCCTCCCCATTGGCCCTCGGACCGCCCGCCGCCGCCTTCCCATTGGTCCGCGGCCGTTGGCAACAGCGACAGATATATCCTGCCGCGCTCTGATTGGCTGTCGCCTCCCGCCGAGCCATAGCAACAGCGGGGCGCGCGCGGGGCGGGGGGACTGAGGCTGAGGGAGCGGCGGGAGCCCTGAGGGGCGGGCGGTGCGCTGGGGCCGCCGCCACCGCCGCGCCTGGGGAAAGCCCGTTCTTTGGGCGCTGTCACATCCCTTCCGCGGCCCGCGGTGGGACGGAGACGCGACACTGTCCCGAGCCAGCCAGCGACGCGGCTCCATACAGAGGCAGCAGCCCCCATAGCAAAATTCCCACTGGATCTTGCTGGGCTGCTGTGTGAGATCCCAGATAAGGTACATCAGTTTTCATCCCTGCTGATGACGTGTCACTACAATGACTCTGACTTAGGCAGCCAGTGGTACATGACACATGTGGGTGAGAGCCGGGGAGGTTACACTTCCCTGCTGTTGAAGATGTATTGGAGTAAAGAGGAATGATGCCTCTCTTACAATAAGATGTATTTTCAGTTCCTTTGAAATACTTAGTTCTATTTCCTGTCAGGGGAGATAAGATTAGATTAACATTGCCTGTATAGAAATTTTAGATAGCTGTCATTCTATATCAGTTATTTTTGAAGAAAGCAACCCATGCTAGGGAATGCAGGTATTTTGGCTTGGCATATAAGTGACCTTTGTTCTACCACATGAACAACACCAATGTCCTAAGACCTTGTAAGTTTTAAAAATAGTTCAAGAACACAGTTGTTTTGAGTTTTTAGTTAAAAAGAAGAGGCTCAATTCAGCAAAATTCCTCAGGAGTGCCAAACAACAAGTCTCTTTTCCAAACTTAAATCTGAAAAAGGATTTTCAGCTAAAGCAGAATTAAGGCCTTTTCTCTTACACTTAATGAATTTCATTTCTGAATTTGGTACAGTTGCTCTCTGGAGGACAACTGAATTTTCTAGGTCATTTCCCAGGTGAAATAACTTATTACTTTTCTGTAAATTTATGTTAGACAATTCAAAGTTTAATATGTAAAATCACGCAAATTAAAAGTATTTCCCTTTAAGAGACATAAAGTCAAGTGGTTGAAGTACAGTGTATTTTGGCCCACTATTGCCCCGTGTCACCTGGATATTGAACCTGCACAAAGCACTTTTGAGGAGCTAATTGCATTTGGACAGGAATTTGCAAGTGGTGCCCTACAGATGGTCTCACAGGGCTTGGCCGTGCTGGGTTACAGGGGGCTGAGCAGGATTCAGGGGTGCTCTGCTGCTTCCCCATCCATGAGCCAGAGCAGATGGGATGCCTGGCCATGCAGTAGGGGAAGAGAACAAGGGAATCTGTGCTGAATGCCAGTAGTGCTTTTGACCTTCCCTGACTCTGCTGCTGGCTGGTGTTAGTCTTTCAGGGAGAGCCTAGTGGAGTTCTTTCCATTGTATTGGGGTAGCAATATGTTCAATTTGTCTTACCTCGTTCTGGTTTCCTGGATGTGATTTGTGTTCCCATCATGTTCTGCTTTCCCTATCCTACCATCTGGAGCAAGCTCTGGATGTGTTTGTGTTGTTCTTCCTTGGAGCTGTACTTGGAAGCACGCTGAGCACGTGGCTGACCTGCCCTGAGCTGAATGTGCTGTACCTGCTGTTGTCATTCCTCCTCCTCCACATGGCTTGTCCTAGCAAAGGAAGGAGCTTGCCCTAGATAGAAAAAAACCCAAAGTTATTTTTATCCTAAAATGCATATAAGAGCCCAAAGTACAGTGCCTGTATGTGTTGATTGGTCACAGAAGAGGAATGGAAATCTAGGAGCACTTTTCAGAAGTTCTGTTACTTGATCCTCCCTGAGGTGAGAGGGACACTTTCCCCATAGGCAGCATCCATGTTTTCCAGCACTGCTGCTAGAGGTGGCTTTTCTCTTGGCAGCTCAGCAGACAGCCCTGAGCCTGGCAAGGTGGAGCCTGAGGGTGGTTCTGCCCTGGAAGTGTGCTGTGGAAATGGCTGTGTGGAGATCCTGCACGGCAGCTGCCACGAAAACTTCCCTGAACAAATCCTTCTTGCTACAGGGGATAGAGGATGTGAGCAGCAGCTTTTCCTGCTCGCAGTCCCTTTGGCAGTTCTGCTTACTGTCACTGGTGCATCCAACACCCCCTCAGGACAAATGCTGGGAGACACAGCTTCAAGGAAGTGTTTTCAGACCATTCTGGATGCCTGGCTCGCCTTTCTTGGGGCCCCATTTTTAGAGGAAGAGTCAGTGACTCAAGTAGGGCACCCAGAATAAGAGGCCACTTTTGAAAATGTCGGCAAAGACATTTTGTTTTATCTCTGCACTTCATTAGTCTTATCCCCAAAGTCTTTCATGTTATGTTCTACAGTGAAAGGTCATTGTTTCAGATCAATCATTTTCAGTGGGATTTAATCCAGTTCTAAGTCAAGCTAATCCACTTTGGTAAAGGTTGAAGGGCAGTAAAAATTCATTTGTTAAGACAGATCTGGTCTTATTTTTTAAATGTGGCTGTTGATGCTGAGTCCTTAATTGTTTATGCTCAGCACGAGGTGTCTTTCAGAGAGGTTCCAGAAATCGTAGGATTGAGTTATTTTGTGTTCATATTGGTTTTTTACTTCTAGTATTTTCTGGTTGTAACAGAAAACAGGTTCTTTCTTTTTCCTCTTACCTGTAGAGCCTCTCTTCAAAATGGTGCTCTGGTGGCAGTTGCTAATAAGTAGGCTTTTTCATGTTTTCCTGTTGAAGCTTGTGAATCCTGGTTACTTTCCCCTCATTATATAAAGAGTACAACTGCATTCTTCTACCTGGGAGGACTAGCAAACACTGTAGTCTGAAGTAGCTCATGAGGAGTTAAAGCTGTTTTCAATTAGCTACTGTGTTCTTGCCACTTAAAGGAACCCCCACAGCTGAGCGTGCTTGACAACCCCCTGTGCATATCCCTGAATCATTCTGGCAAGGAAAAACTGCCATCATCTTTTATTCAGACACTGTGCTGTTTCCTCACTGGACTCTGAAATGAGCAGGTGCTGGAAGATAGCACATTTTGCCAGAGAGTTCTGAGGGTTTATCAGCTTGTGTCTGCACAGGATTCTGAACATGCAAAAGGCTACTGCGTGTGAATACTGAATGGTATTAAATCACTGCAGTGATCCCAAATAGGCTTTGGGGTACAGACCTACCCTTTCCCATGAGGGAGCAAGAGCTTCACAGGATTTGTACAAATCAGTACTCTTCTGTTTTAAAGTGCAGGTTGATAGATACACAGTGTACTTCACCACAATGCATGGCATGAACCCTGTTGCTGCTGCTGAGCAGCACTCAGGCAGTGTCATGTTTCTTCATTCTAGGATTTACCCTTGAGTTATGAGGGAGGGAGGTTCTGTGAGTGATTCAAGATTAATATGAAATTGAAATATGACAAAGAGTAGAATATTTTCACACACTGTGACAGCCTAGAGGCTTGTTAAACTGTGGTGTATGGTTTGGCTAGAAGTGTGTCACTGAAATTACAGTCCCTTGTGGTTTGGGAGAGAATCATCACACTACAGCTACACCCACTGCTATCTCGTGCTCTGATCTTGTCATTGGTTACACCATCTATCCTCCTGGTGCACATTTATCTCACTTTGCTGAGGGAATGTGCTGCTAGAATTCTAACTAAAAACTACAGATAGTCCTAAGCCTCTGGAAGAATCTGTCCCTACAGCACTATGTGAGCATCATGCCCCATGTAAGGCCAGTCACAAGTATTTCCAAGATCAGATGTTAACAGATTCCATCTCTTTCTCTTCCACAGTTGTCTCTACTTCATTTGCTGTGATGTGGAAGCTGGTTAACCTCCCCCACCAGTGGGTGGTTTCTCTTCTCTCTCTCTGTTTTTCAGTATCTTGTCCCCAAGACTTTCATCATTTAGCAGTTCCCTAAATAAAACATTTCCTTGCTGCAGAAAGGAGAGGGAAGTTCATTTTCTCCAGGGATCAGGAGGATGTTAGTGGCAGGGACTTTGTAGCAGCACTGCTGTAGTTCCATGAGTCTCAGAAAGTGGCACAAAGTGTGTGTGCTCCCTCAGTGCTTCCAGGACAGCCAAAGGGGAGGTTTTCCACCTTGGGGAAGGCCTGGGAATGGCACATGATGGTTTCCTTGTGGTGTTGCCTCTTCAGCAGTGTCCCTGCAGCTGAACATCAGCCCTGGGGAGGCACCCTCTGAGCAGCTGTGGTGTCCCCAGTGCCCCTGTGTGAGTGAGCACTGAACTGGAATGGCATTTCAGCAGGAAGCTATTTATGGAACATGGGTGCTGGCCAATAATCAGATATGCCTGTGGAGCAGAGCCACTGCCTTAGGTCACAGTGCAATTTTCAGTGCCATAAATTTCTCCATCTACAAATTCTTGCTGGGTGTGGTCACTTTGTGAACAATTCTCAGTCCTGCCTCATGAGAGCAGTATTCCTGAGCTTTGATGGGAATCACGGAGTGATGCCTGGCATCTGAGCTCAGCAGGGGAACCACAGTCAGGCACTGCTTGCACCCCATTCAGCACTCTAATAAAAGGCCTGCTGATTTTTCATTTTCCTTTCCATTTTTGTTTTAAGACATTGTGACTTATAAATATTGTAGAAGATTATAAAACTCACTGTGTGAGCTCTAATTTCTGTTTCTTTGTACCTCTGTGGAAATGTGGAGCCTCTTCTGAGGGTGAAGATGGAGAGCACTAGGCACTGTATGCACAGGAGAACAGAGGTACTCTCCCCCACTCTTGGTGTGAAATGCAATCTCTTCCCTTTCTTTAGCTTACAATCACACTGTGGAAATGCTGCACACAACGTTGCCTTATTTTAGCACTTTTTCTTGAAACTGTTGAATTTAGATGTGTATCTGTTTTAGAGCAGTGAGGTTATACATGACCTCATGGATTCAAGGTTAGGAATTTTTGAGATGCCTTAGACTGAGAAATAGCTGTTTTACAGAAGCCTCAATTAAGGAAACCAAAGCATTTAATGAGAATGTTTTGTGCATGTGTAGATATATCCACATATATTTGGCAGATTAATGCAGATTGGTTCAGTGGGTGAATAACTCGTTTTAAAAATACTTTGTAATCCATTTCCCTGGGGAGTCTGAAGCTGCTGTACAAGACTAGAAAGCTGCTGGTAAACCCTACATATTTTCAGAGCTGTTGGAATGCTTTGCAAACTGACTAATCTCTACTGAGAAATTATTGCAACTGCAAAGGTTCCCAGCTGAAGTGAACTGGGCAAAGAGGATTGGCACGTCTGTCACTACTCTTGCCTAAGGGTCAGATGCATTAAAATTTGTATTTGTACACGGAATCGTATATTTTCAAAATCACATCTTTGCTGTCTATACCTAAACATTTATTCTAAGGTAAAATCAATTCAAGTTTTAAAATAATTATGATAATAAATTGAACTGATGCTTGGGATCCATTCTGTTCAGGGTTTGGATGTCACTGCCTTCTCTTAGAAACAGTGAAAACAAAATTCCAGTGGGGAAAAGCCCCATTTGGCTCGCTGGGATTCACGCACAGTGGTGTATGTGCTTCACACTGCTGCAAGGGCTGTTTCCAGAATGTTCTGGCAATCCATTTATAACTTGCTAAGTTTTATCTTTCATGCCTTATTACACATCACTATAGTTTATTCTTATTTATCATATTTATTTATGTCTTTTAACAAGCGATATTAATCTAATCCCTTTTAAAACCACAGCATTTATTTTAAATGGCATTAGGGTTTAATGCACAAAAGGCAGCAGCATTAGAGTTAAGGCTAAAAACTTTTGTCTGACACCAGGGACGGGATTGACTCATTTGAATGATGTGAGAGTACGAGGGTAGTGGAGAGCATGGGGAGGAGTGAGAGCAGCCTTGTCCCTGCTTCCCGGGCGTGCCAATGGACTCTTTCCTTCTCTTTGGCGGTGAGGACAGATGTGAGCTTAAATTGCCACAGGTGCTCTGGTGCTGAGCTGTCTGCAGGTGAGCAAACCTTTGCTCAGCTGTACAGCAGCTCCCCACACCTTCGGCAGTGCAGGCACGTTTACATGCTGGCCAGGGCTGACTGGGAGAAGTTAATCTCATTTACTGTAAGAGATGAGTAACGTGGCTCCCAGCGATTCTGTGGACAGCAGCAGCAGTTTGTCTGTGTAAAGTTCTTACCTTGAGATAATTTTTATATAAGAATGGTAGGCTGTCAATTTATGAAAGAGGAGCTTGACTAATACACATTAAAATATGTAGTAAAATTGAATTTAGCTGCATCTCTTAGGTAAGGTAGTAGAATCGGTCCGTGGTGCCACCCCCACAGCTCGGGCTGTTTCCAGGCAGCCGGGATGCCAGATACACTCATTCCCCCAGGAGGCACAGCCGTGCCGCTGCTGCAGCCTGCGGCCGCACAAAGCAGCCCTGGGGCTGGGCAGGGTCGCCCACGTGAACGCGGAGCGTGCTCACCCCGGCCGTGGTCAGAGAGCGGCGGCCCGCCCGTGCCTCTGGCGCGGCCGGGCAGGGCGGGCGCGGCGGTGGCGGTGCCGGTGCCGGTGGCCCAGCCCGTGTCGTGCCCCGTCCCGCAGTGCCCGCGCCCCCCGCCCACCTCCACCTTTGCAGCAGGAAAATGCAGCACTCCCAGCGCGCACGCGCGGCCCGCGGCCGGCGCCCCGCGATGGCTATTTATAGCAAGTGACGTCACCTAGAAATAGAGCGCGGGGGAGCGGCGCCCCCTCCCCTCCCCTGCAGCACCGCGGCTCCGCCCCCTCGTTGCCTTCCCGGCGCGCAGGCGCGGGCGGCGGCAGCAGCGCGAGGCTCCGAGCCGCACACGCCGCGGTCGGTCCGGGAGCGCGGCCGGCGGGCGAGGGAGCGGCGGCCAGCACAGCCCAGCCCGGCACAGCCCAGCCCGGCACGGCACAGCCCAGCGGGCGGCTCCGCTTACGGTTCCTGCTCCCGCCACCCGTGCGCGGCCAGCCGCACATCCCCGCCCGCCTTCCGCTCTCTCTCAGGGGCGCGCAGAGCCCAGCCCGGCAGCCACCACGGAAGCGGCCATGGGGGACCGAGAGCAGCTGCTGCAGAGAGCCCGCCTGGCCGAGCAGGCGGAGAGATACGATGACATGGCCTCGGCCATGAAGTCGGTGAGTGGGGCCGGTAGCCAGCTCGGCACAGCCCAGCGGGCGGCTCCGCTTACGGTTCCTGCTCCCGCCACCCGTGCGCGGCCAGCCGCACATCCCCGCCCGCCTTCCGCTCTCTCTCAGGGGCGCGCAGAGCCCAGCCCGGCAGCCACCACGGAAGCGGCCATGGGGGACCGAGAGCAGCTGCTGCAGAGAGCCCGCCTGGCCGAGCAGGCGGAGAGATACGATGACATGGCCTCGGCCATGAAGTCGGTGAGTGGGGCCGGTAGCGTGGCGGCCGTGGGGCGTACTCGGGGAGGAGTGTGTAGGGGAGTAGTGGCGGGGGAGGGAGGGAGAGGAAGTGCGGGCTGGTCCGAGGCGGGGTTGGGTCCGGGGAGGATGCGAGCCGCCGGCTCCCACCCGTCGCGGTGAAGAAAGGAGGGCGGGAGCGGGAGCCAGACCATCCCGCCGGGACACCTCGCCGCCGTGCGGGGCGGTGCCCAGTACTACCTGCCTTGGGCAGAGATGAGACAAAGAGTAGCCGGTCCAAACCGGACCTAGCACCCCCTTTCAAAATGTGTTTCCTTTCCCCCCTCGGTCCCTCCGTTCCCCCGTAAGGGCTGTCTCGCAGCCCTCCCGCTCCCCGGCTGTCCCACCCCGGGGGTGTGGCTGTCCCCATGCCCTCCTCTCCGTCTCCCCACCGCGCCAATCGGGCTCGCAGTGCGGCCATTTGAATGCCGCCCGCCTCTCCTCGCGGCGGGAACGCTGTGCATTCCTTCCCTGCTGCAGACGGGGCCCATCCTCGCCCACCTCCCTCCCACCCCGGCCGGGTGGTGGGTTTCACCTTGGGCTGCGTCTCCCCTTCTGGGCGTCCGCCAGCGTTTGGGGGCGCTGGTCCTGTGGCATGGGCGCTGCGGCGGGGGCTGTCTGGGGACACAGCAAGAGGAGCCCCTTCCTCTTCTAGACGTTTCTATTGCCTCGCTGGAAAAGACGCGAATAGAAGCCTCACTCACTAGCATCAAAGATAGTAGCTGCTCCAGGTGTGAAAGCTACCCCCTGTTCCAGGAGCGTTTCCCGAGCTTTAACGTTGCCTTTTTGCCTCTTCTTTGTAGGGTAACAGTTTCTCAGTGCATTCCGTACCCTGTTGAATACTGAAATGTGTTTAAACAATGTTACATTTGCAACTTTGCTCCTTTCAGAACCAAGCATTGAAAATTATTTGTACTGATCTGACTGTACTGATCCATAATAAAATTGTAGAATGATCAAACCTATTTTGTCTAGTCCCTTTTTTGAAAACAAAGCATTCACACGGTCCGAATGTTATGGGTAATGTTAATGCCACTGGATGCTTAGCAGTGTCTTTCCATATCAGATTACAGTTGGTTTGTTCTTGCTGATCTGTCCTTTGTGAACACCAAAGGCCCCAAGAGGAAATGTTTCTCTTGAGAGTGCTGCTGTTTGAAGGCAGGATTTTAGTTTGAAAAAGAGCAGCTTCAAATGGAGTCCACATTTTTGTTGTAAGAATTAAATGATGGCAGTAAAAAGACACTAATTTTGCTGCTTTTGTTCATTTTTGCTATTATGTTGTAATAAATGTTACAACTAGTCCCGTTCAAAAACAGTGATACTTCTGAGTATCTCAACACCAGAGCCACAAGATGTTAAAATAAGGTGCACTTAGAATTCTATCTCCAAAGTTTTTGATACAAATAATGTAATAGTAACAGCTCTTCTTTCAGTTGGTAATTTTAAAAGATGAAAGAGAGAACCCACTAAAATATACTGCTCAAGAAGACAATTTCTAGCTGTTGCTAGTAGAAAGTTTTCTATTTCTCCAAGAACTGCAGACCTACAGTGTATGTGTGGACTCTGGGCACGGGTGGAACCATGAGAACACAGTTGCTTTGCCTTAGGAAGTGTGTAAATAAAGTATTTACAACTAGTGTGTATGTCCAGTTGTCTTCAAACTGTTCTAATTGCTGTGCAAATTTTCATTCATCTGGAGCTGAGGTATTCTCATCTGTAAGGTGCCACCTGCTCACAAATTAGTTCTGTGATCATGAGCTTCTGTAATTGGGAGCTCGAGAACATTTGTAAGTAAGTGGAGTCTTGAAACTTAGAGATACTTTTAAAATACCAAAAGCAATCTGAATTTAAAAGCAACAGTTCCCTTATTTAGAGCTGGTCACAATCTTGCATGTCTGTGATGTAGCATCTGTTGGTTGCTTGGCTTTCCCAGGTGTTCACTCCAACACAGCAATTTCCAGAATGCTCTTCAGTGTTGAGGTTGATTTTGTAGGTGTGAGCATAATCTGTGGAATGCTCTGAGGGCTGGCTCTCCTCACAGCTCCTGCTTCTGTTTCAGTGATTGCAAATAACTGAGAGATAATTCAGAGAGCTTTTAATCCATATAGGTTAATACTGAAGTCATCTTGCAATCCAGAGAATTTAGACTTCCTCCAAAAGGAAGGAATCAGTATTCTAACTCAGAAATCTATTCTCCAGGATGTCTTGATTTGAAAAGTTTATTTTAATTTTTTTTTAATCCCTGAATGTAACGCATCTAATACTTTTTAAAGGTGCTATATGAAAGTAGTGTACTTTCAGTGGAAACTGAAATCTGAATAATTAATTTCAGTTTTAGGTATTACTACACTTTACAATACAGAATGTAGCCAACAGCATGGTAGTTACTTCAGAAAAAAAGTAACAAATACTTGGTTTAGTGAAAGTGTATTTGCCTGATTTTTGACTCTGACACTGGAGAAAAAAATGACAAGGCTGCAGCTTCATCTGTCAGCATAAAGCTGGAGAAACATTCATTTTTTATTCCAATCAATTCCTCCTATAAAGAAAAAAGCTAGACCAAGTAGCAGCTGTGGCTTAAATAAGGAATTTACTGCTCAATACAAATTTTTGTTGTTGTAAACTTTTTTTCTCATGAAGGAATTCTAGTATTTTCAATTGTACTGTGTGAATAGGAGAGGAAAATGAAATAGTTGCTGTTAAAATAATTTGGTTTAGTTTACTAAACCCATGAATTTGTAACTATTAAAGTAATTTTAATAGCAAATACAATCATATGTAAATGGCATTCTTCCATGGGGCATGGTATTCCCATTGCATTAAATGCTGCTCCAGGATTCCAGCTGCTTCAAATAAAGCTTACACGGTAGGTACAGAATTGTTTCTCAGCACACTGGAGAAAGATGCTTTGGGTGTAAGTGTGAAAGGTTCTCAGTTCATGCAACAAATGCTTCAGCATCCCGAGGTTTCAGGAGTACTCTTTGGTTTAGATAATTGCAGAAACCATGAAAAATTGTAGCTGTGTAAGCCCTTGAGTTTTTGGAGAGTATTAATCCTAACAGGTAGTGCTTAGGACCTCTACTGATTTATGTTGCTTTTCCAATATAGCTACATAGTGGTAAAAAATAATTTACTGTTTAAAATTGGTAACGTGGGTGATGTGAGATACGGAATTTTAAAATTAGTCATGTGAGGAATACTACAAAGTGAAATAAATATAAGTATTGGACTAAATTTTTGAAACAAAATAGCTTGAGGTTCTAGTTTGCTATGTAGGCTTTATCTGTATATATAAATGGACTTAAAAACTGTGGGATATTCTATATTTTTAGTACCTATCCCTGAGTGTCTGGTCTGGGGTTAATGAAGTGTGTTTGTGTAGGAGAGGGGAGTGAGTTGTCTCTAATGGAAGCAGTGCCCTCCCCTGCTGGGGGATGACTTCCTTGTGGCCTTCTCTGGAGTACCTGTGGCTATAGAGCTTCCAGTTCTTGGTATAGAGCTCTGAACCCACTTGATGCAAGAAATTCATCTGGTTTAAATTCATTAGGTGGTTTCTATTTGTTCCACAATGATGGACTGCATACCTTTGCATCAGGCAAGTTTTATTACTTTAACCTGGCTCTATACTGGCTCAGGTACAGCTGGTTTTGCAGCACCTGGTTCAGAACTGGCTCTAGCTGGGTGATGTGCTCTGGCTGACAAAAGCAGTATGATCACAGGCCACTGACCTGGGTCAGGTCATGGATCTGCTCTCCATTGTGGGACATTCACTTTGGGGTGTTTTCCATGGGAAGGAGCTCAGCTTGGTGTATGGCCTGTGTGGGATCACACACAGAATTAATTTCTGAGCTGATGAGTAGTGCCACACTCATTAGCTTGTGCAGTTAGGAATTCCAGGCTTATAGTCAGGATTCCTTTTATATGCTCTCAGTTTGGTCACTAAACAGTGAAAGAACTGTTAATGTCTTTACTAGAGAAGATTCAGGTAGGTTGTGGTGGAGATTGTTGAGGAAAATATTGATTGGGACCTATGATGAAGATTCTGAAGATGTCATTAGAGTTTATTCCTGTGCATTTCATCCTCTGTAGGTTGCCTTTTATTCTATTAGGACAAGCAGAGCAGTGTCTTTTGGGAGTTCATGTTCCTGAACTGTGGAAAAAATCATTTTGGAGATAAAACTAATTGACTTAATACATTTTAAGAACAAAACCTAAATTTGAAAGTAAGTTCTCTCTTACTGTAAAAGTTATAATTCACGTGAAGTAGTTTTTTGGATCTGGAAATAAGCATTTGTTAGAAGGTTCACTGCCTACACCAGCAGTCTCAGAATAGTGTAAATATTTGTGACTTGATTGTTTGTAGTATGTAAGTATATGGCTGTGAATACTGGTGCCTGTCAAGAAGTGTAAATGTGCACATTTTAAAAAAGAAATAGTTAATGATTTTAGCAGTGTCTGAGCAAGGACAAGTTTATTTTCACACCAAAGTACCTATCCTTAGAATTCTAGTGACTACTTTTAAAGCAGTAGGTCAAAGGTAGAGGAGTTTCATTTTTCATCCTAATTCCTTTGAGTTTAATTTAATGCGTATAAATTTTAGAAAGTAGAACAATTTCAAGTGACCATGGGTGTGAGAGCCTGAATTAAAACATCAAGTGAAACAGGCCTAAATAAATATACAGTATTAGAATATTATCCTTCTGTCTCAGCTTTTTGAAGCAGCAGTTCGAAGCTGATCATGGCTTCGTTCCTGATTTGCTGTCCTATTTCTGTGCAGATTCTTTCATGTCCTGTCCCTGGAATTTGTCTACAGCCAGTTAGCAGAAATCAGGGTAATTTTTGTATTACTGTATAAGCACTCACTGTGTCTGAAACAGACCATGAGACACTAATTCCATTTGTGCTGTGCAGAGCTTAAAGACTGCAGTGCTCCCATCTCTGCTGTCGAATGGATGCAAGCAGCAGGAGACAGAAGTGTGAGAATTGCACCAGCTTCCAGTGTCGCTGCAGTGCTCCAGATTCAAAAAACTGGTGTTCTAGGTACATTTAAATTCATCACTGGGTGTGTAGTCTGTGTAATTACAGCAGACTTCCTAAAAAACCTGAGCCTTCCTCTGTGATTGCTTCTCCATTACACAAGCTTGGCTCACTTTTATTCAGTGTATGTTCTTTGCAATGGCTTCTAAATATCCCTTCTATTACTTCAAAACTGTGGGATTTCTCTCTTTTAAGTCCTGATTGCAGAACAGTTTTAAACTTTCAATGTTACAAAGTTACTCCTGTGTGGAGGGAATTTTGGGTTCTAGAAGAAGTTTTGAATCTTGCACTTCATGATGAAAGTATTGACGGAGGTTTGCACACTCGTGTCTAAGGCAAACCCTTTAAATTTGCTCTTTGTCTGTA
Organism: Onychostruthus taczanowskii; assembly: GCF_017590055.1. Taxonomy (NCBI): domain Eukaryota; kingdom Metazoa; phylum Chordata; class Aves; order Passeriformes; family Passeridae; genus Onychostruthus; species Onychostruthus taczanowskii. Next base: position 2,194,232 of record NW_024504122.1, read on the forward strand.
TTTTCAGGTAACTGAGCTGAATGAGCCCCTCTCAAATGAGGATAGAAACCTGCTGTCTGTAGCCTACAAGAATGTGGTCGGAGCCAGACGGTCCTCCTGGCGTGTCATCAGCAGCATAGAGCAGAAGACTATGGCAGATGGGAATGAGAAGAAGCTGGAGAAGGTTAAAGCCTATAGGGAGAAGATAGAAAAGGAGCTCGAGACAGTCTGCAACGATGTTTTGGCTCTCCTAGATAAATATTTGATCAAGAACTGCAATGACTTCCAGTATGAGAGCAAGGTCTTTTACCTGAAAATGAAGGGGGATTACTACCGCTATTTGGCAGAAGTTGCTGCTGGAGAGAAGAAGAACAGTGTCGTGGAAGCCTCAGAAGCTGCCTATAAAGAGGCTTTTGAAATCAGCAAAGAGCACATGCAGCCCACTCACCCCATTAGGCTTGGGCTGGCACTCAATTTCTCAGTGTTCTACTATGAAATCCAGAATGCCCCTGAGCAGGCCTGCCTTTTAGCCAAACAAGCCTTTGATGATGCCATAGCAGAGCTGGACACACTAAATGAGGATTCCTACAAGGACTCCACTCTCATCATGCAGTTACTTCGAGATAACCTCACTCTGTGGACGAGTGATCAGCAGGATGAAGAAGCAGGAGAGGGCAATAATTAATAAGCTTTCCTCTGATCCCTCTTTCATCCACTTGGCCATCCCCATCATCACCAATATTTCCTTGCCACAGTCACACTAAATATCTAGTGCTAAGCATATCTGTATTGTACAGCTGTTCAGATCTGCTGTCCACTGTATCGAGAAGCAGTTTCAGATGAGTCTTCATGGGCATTGATGGATTGATTGGTTTATTGGCCCTATTTATCTTAGTTGCACTTGAGCAGTGCAGAAGGAGGCATTTTTAATTTGCCTGTTGATTGGAAAATATGGAAAAGAATAATGGGAAGTGATTGAGGATAACTAGAGTCCAGTTAAAGCTTTCCGTTTGAAATGAGCTGACAGTTCTGTTAAGCAGTACATTTTGTGCATGCAAAGTAAATTAGCCACCCCAAATTTTTTTCAGTCAAAGAAAACAGTTAAGCTGATGTGAAATGACAACTCTGTTCATCAGTTTACAATAAACTGTTTGAAATGTGAGGTTTCAGTAGCAATTTGGTTTTTTTGCCTCTAACTTATGTGCACAGTTTCTTTAAATGCAGTGCATCTACCTAAGAGTTTTGATACTTGTAACCTTTTGCAGTTGTTTTGAAGAATCATGAATTTATTTTTTGTAAACTCTTTGGCTGTTTAGTTGTCTGTGTATTCTGACAACTCTATGTCAATATTTGCCCATGTTAAGATGGATGACTGGGAAGCCAGACTTCTAAATTAAATGTTTTGGAATTAAGTGAATAAAATAAAATGCTGCTTCAGGGATGTTATCTCTACATGAGCTGTCCTGTCTTTTGTTCGGAGCAGAGATAGAATTATCCAACACAACACTGATGGGTTAAAACACATTTAATCAAAAGTTTAATAAGAAGCTGACACATGCTAAACAACACAAAAACACAACCCGGTGTGCTGAAAGAAGAAAAACCCAAACCCACAAAACCCAAAAGCACCTGCAGTGGGGGTCACTTCTGTTAAAGTGGATTTTCCCAAGGTGGTATATTTAGTTGTTTGCTCAGTACTGGAGCTGCTGGACAGTTGTAAAGCACAGAACTTACCAATGCAGAGACTTGTGTTTGCTTCTGTCCACTGCAACTTCTAAGCTTTTTCTCTGAAGTGCTGATCACCACGTCAGCTTTACATGTGAATATCCCAGTAGCTATTTCATATTTGCCTGCTTCAAACAGAAGCAATACTTGTTGCTAAAGACTGCCTTTCTCTATTTAGCTCACTTTAGTCTACAAACTTAACACTGTTTTTGTTTTCTCCCAACAGTTAGAGTACATGCACGTTTATTGGTGCTGTACACACTTCATGGTATGTCCCAGAAGCAGGAGAAGTTAGCTGTATCCAGACTGCCACTGGCACCTGAGCTAGCTCAAAGGTCATGTAAGTTCTCATTTATCAGAACTGATAGTTTTTAATTATAGAAATATTACTGGTCAGAATTACCCACAATGACTGCTCATACTTTTTAAAAGCAGCTCACTGTTTTTTTTAAGGATCCAGAGTTTTAGAATTTTCAGTGGTAGATTTGTGTGCATTTATGTATTCTATCATCTTAGAGGTAATTCTAGCTTTCTTATATCAGTAAAATTGGCAACAATTGAAAGAGTAATGCAACATCTGAAAAAGGTGAAAACACACTTACACACCTTCCTACTGCCCCTGTGGAAACAAGGTAAAACTTGGCCATAAGATTGCCTTTTTACATAGAAACACTCTGGATGGTTAATAAAATATTGGCAGTTGGTAGGTTTAATTCCCTTTTGATAGAAGTACCTGTCTTTTTGTTACCTTTTTTATTTTTTTTTAATTCAAAAGCCAAGGGGTCCTTTCTCATCTTAGTTCCTGTCTTGTGCAGACCCTTTATCACAAACCCATGAGCATTATGTAGTTTGCAAGTGAGTCAGCAGGTCTGGCACCTCTGGGCTGGCAGCTGAAGGTTGGCTGCTGCCCTGGTGCAAAGGATCCCAAGTGGAGACCAAAGCCATTCTGCAGAATGATGCTGTGCAGCAGTGGATTGGATTCCCAGTGGGAAAGCAGTTACTTCTCCCACGTTTTCCAGCTGTCAGGGAATGAGCCAGTGACATGCTGAATGAGCCAGTGACATGCTGAGCATGTTTTTGTGGTTGTATTTTGGCAGGAGTTAGTAGAAAGTTTTCTATGGAACAAGAAAAATGCTCCAGTGCAATCCATATCCTTGTTTACACTTCAGCAGCTTTTTAATTTCCTGGGCCCTGGGATTGCTGAATGCTTTTTTGTCATCCTTACTGTGATCTGGAGGAAACCAAAGCTGATCTATAGCACATGTTTATTCCAATACTTTTCAGACCATAGGATTCAGGTATTTTGGAACTGGTATTTCTCATAGGTATCTCCCAACTCATGTCTTCTGCCTACTGCTCTCTAAAATAACTAAAATCCTAGGCTATGCCCAGTTTATTGTTTGAAAGCACCAGATGTATTCACCAAAGGTGCTTAGTTAAAGTTCACAACATTGTTTGAAGCAGGGGTAATTCCAATGGAAAGACTCAAAATTGAGTGACCTTCCCCCTGTTCCCAGGGGGGACTTCTTTATGTGTCCTTGAAGGCATAAAAGGTTCTTTGCTGCTCTTGACATGGTGAGGGTTTCATTAGTGTCCATCTGAGCATTACTCTTGCCCAGAACCACAATTTTCATGTCTTTCACAGGTAATCTTTGTTGAGAGGTTCAGTCACTCTGAGGATGCTGGTGTAATGTTAACAAGGCCTGTGCATATCCTTGAATTTTTAGCATCCTGACAGCTGCTAACAGTAAAGCAGCCTTTCCTGTGATGTTAAAGGAACTAAAAGGCTATAGGGGCATATCTAGCCCTTAAATTAATTGTGTGGTCTTTATAGGGTCAGAGATGCTTTCAGTCTATGTCCTAATCTGCTCAAACATGTTCAAGTTTCACAGAAATGGTTGTGTTCGTCTCTCAGAGTACAAAATCACCCACACCCTATTGAACCCACTAGAACTAAATGTGCCAATGCTATGGGACACTAAAGCATGTACTGAGAGGCTGTTCTTCAACATGAGCAGAGCACTGAGGATGTGAAGGTTCTAGGGAAGGAAAGGCCTTAAGAAGAGAGGTGAGAGTGGAGGTAGATGCGTAACACATATCAAAGGACCACAGTTCCTCTGGTAAGTAACCATTCACTCTGTTACAACTTGGGTCTCACTATGGGTTTGAAAATAGATTTTCCACATTGCCTTTCCCTTGCCTGTAACTTCAGGCTGTGGTTTTCCATCCTTAATCCTCACACCTGTGATCTACGTCTGTAAGTTGGATGGACTGACTTCCAGAGCCCAGTCTATTTCCAAAGGAGCATGAGGGTATTCCCTAACCTACTCTCAGGGTCTCTTCCAGCAGCTGCAATAGGCTGCTTTTTTATAATCTAGAAAAAAATTATGTGAGTACACCTCACACTGAGGAAAATAAAAAGCCTGGCTGTATTTTAAGTCATGTAAGGGAATGACTTAATGATAATGGAAGTTAGAAGGGTGAAAACTGATGTTTTTATACATTATAAAACATTTTCTGTCAGCATGGAAACAACTGGAAATCTTTCAATAAACCAATTTGAGTTTAAGGACAGAGAAAAACCAGGAAAAATATTCCAGTGCTTTGTGTTCTTGGTTTTTTGAAATTCTATCCACACCACATATTTGAATTAATTTAACATAATTGATGAGGAAAAATTGGCTAAACCACTTCAACAACACAAGAAACCTATTTGGATAAATCTTAGGTTCATTGAAGCAGCTCCTTGAAATCAGTGGCAGATTTTGAAGAATGTGAAGTTGATTATCCACATAATTGACAGAGGATGTTTAGATCTTGTTCTGAACAAGCCTACAGTACTTGAAGTTCCATAGATGCAGATGGTTTAGTGTCTGAGCCTTAATGATTTCTGAGATAAATGAAGATGTTTTCTGAACACTGAGGTCAGACCAGGTAAATTTTTAATTGATGTTAGAAATGGAACCATCTGTTAGAAATAACAGTGTTTATTATGACTTTCCTATATGCCAATTGTGATTTAATATTGAATAAATGTAGTAATACACTTACATACATACATATATATATATACATATATACACACACACTTCAAGTATACACATTTTTCTGAATCTTCAGTGTTACTTGTCTTGTGTTTTAGTGTAAATGGTTTTAACTAATGATTATGAACCAGCTTGGTCTGTCCCAACTCCAGCATTGTAGCCAGATTAATTATTTTCATTCAGTTGGGTTTTTGTAAACCCCGGAGTGCACCAAGGCAAAGCACTGTGAGTACTTCAGCAGTAAATATATATATTCTTTTTATGGAGGAAATCATTAAGAAATCACTTATGTACTGTAATGCACTCAAATTAGTATGAGCTATTTTCACATAATTCGATAATGTGATCGATTCCACTTTAGGACTCAATCTAATAGTGGTTGAACTCTTCCATCTCTGAGAAATTAAGTGGTTTAACAACATGTCTAAGAGAAGAAACAGATCAAAATATACTGTCCATATGACTTTCAGTGATGTTTTGCCAATTATAAATATTAAATATAATAATTATTTATAAATTATCATAAACATGCATTATTAGAAATATAAGCCTGTTATATTTGCAGTAATTGTATAGAAAGTCTGTGGCATTTAGAGAACTGCATCCTTGTTTGAACATCTGAGGAATGTCCTTTATTCAGGGATTTCTCCAGCAGAGGCTACTGAAAGAGCAGGGCTGGCAGAAGAGCACTGATTCCTTTCCCAAGCACATAAGGCACGCATTGGAAGGAAGCAGGAATTGCAGGGGGTTGGCAGGAGCAGCCTTTTCCTAACAGGCTTTGTGACTCTTGTTGTGCCCTTCCAGCACAAAAGAACATCTGACTCCAGCAGAGGGCACAGAAGTAGATGGATGACAGTGATTAACTGCTTTCCCTGCTGAGTAAAATGGATCGTGTTCTCTGCCTTTGCTTGTCCATGTTTTCTGTGTTTTGACTCAGAAAGAAGGCCAGTCCCTTGTTTGTGTTGTCTGTGCAGCACAGCCCGGTGGCTCCAGTGACACACCTGCCCGGGCTGTGGGGCCTTAGAGCAGCACCCAGAGGGACGCAAGGTGTGGGCACCGTGCTGGGGCAGCCTGGCCACCATCTGTAGTGGCTTCCTGTCTCCATGGCAGCCAGAGCCAGCCTGGAGCAACCCTCTCTGTTCCTGTCACTGCATCCCAGATCCAGGGCAGGGAGCAGAGGCTGGGCCTGCCTTTGGCAGGAAATGGCCCAGGTCTCTCCAAGTGTTTCCTGGCTGGCTGTCCGAGGGCTGAGTGAGATTCCAGCATGTCCTTAAAGGGCAGAGACATCTCTGCTCTCTTGTGCCACCCCAAGCTTTTTAAGGACTGCTGTTTGCCTCTTCTGAAACAAGTCCTGTTAAGCCCCTGTGGGCTCTAAGATGGTATGGAAGGATTGGGAAGTTCAGACTTTCTGTCATTGATATCATCAGAGCCCAACACTGCCCAGAGATGAACATGCTTTGGTACCACTGCTGAGTCATTCTCTGGGATTCAACAGCTGACACTTCCTCACTTTGAGATTGGCCACGAGCCTAGGCTAAAAGGGGACAGAATTAACTTATTTTTAGTTAGTGAAGCCCAGCTTTAGCTGAGCTTATTAGCCCATTGTCAGCTGTGTTTAAAACAATTGCTTTAAATTTTTACTAAACACATTTTGTGTGTATGTATGCTGTTAATCTGTTAATTCTGCCGTAAAGATTATGCTGAATCCTTGGATTAGGAACTGATTAAGAACCACTAAAGTGCCAGATCTCTGTGTAAGGTATAATGAATTATTCATTCTGTTATCCTAGTGCAATCACAATAATGTCTTGGTGCTAATTAGCAGGTGGATGGGCTGACACAAAGTAAGGAATACCCAGGAGATATTTTATTCAACCTATATTCTGATTCCTCGTGATAAATATATTTTTCTGAGCTTACAATTTATTTCTTACTCAACAGAAACAAGTCTTATTTTTCTCTCTGTTATTTCAACTTTTGGTTTTTTAAATCTTTTACATTTTTAGGGCTAACTAGCCTGAGAGCTAAAGCTTTTAAGAGCTTCTGGGACAGCTGCTGCCAAGTTTTACTGTTATTCCTCACTATAACACTTTGTCCATATTGGTGAGCTGCATGTTACCATTTCTTCTATTATGTGTGATCTTAATTGTCTTGTACCAATCAGAGCAGAATTGCTCTTATTCTTAATTAACCTAGAACTTGTATGTGCATTTGTAAAGCACGGCGCTTACTGTGGGAATTAATTAGATATTTGTGCATATTAATCTTTATTACTTAAGGCAACGCAGTTTATAGCAAATTTATTTTTGCTTGGCCATTAGTTATTACTCTATATTTTCCTCTTCCTCCCTTTTAAGTAAATTCTCAGCATTTTGTTTTACTTAATGTTGTCATATATCATTGTTCATCAAAGAGATTTATCAGAAGTCAAACAAAAGGACATTATTTTGTATTTTGCCACAGTTGCTTAATGCAGATGTTTCAGTCTCACAGCTCAGCCTGAAAAAACCCCATCCTACAACCAAACCAGTCCTCACCACCTATTTCCCACTTCTTTTCTTCTCTAGCAGTTCTTTTCCTTAATTATGTGCTGACCCTGCTGAGCTTCCTTTCCACTCCCCTGCAGAAATAATTCTGATAACTTCACGAAGATGTAACTGGTTTGTGAGACCTGTTGATTGTGTGGGAATGCCCAGCTTAGCCTGATTTTTGTGTGAGATGTGCAGCTGGCTGCTCCATGAATATCTTTTGATTCAGGGAGGAAGTGTATGAGGACAGAAGAATAACTTGGGGGAGCCACTTCTGGCCTTCTTTGTGTCTGTCTCTGGTGTTTGTGTTTCTGCTCATCAACAGCATGAGATATTTATTCTCCCTTTCCTCTCCTCCTCCTCCCCTTTTCCTGTTTCTCTCCCTTGGCCACCACATCCTTCCTAGTGCTGCTTATCTCTGAGAATTTTTCTTCCCTCTCTCAGTTCTCACTCTGCTGTGATTAAGCACCTGGAACATTTCCAACCTAATGACTGCAAGGTTTTGCAATGAAACCCCTTGGAGATTTACTGAGTGGGCTGCTCTGAAGGAGTCAGACTTTATGAGCCCTAATGCCTGCCTTTGTAGAGATTTGGAAAGTGCCTGGCATATTAAATGCATTGTTGCTATCTGAGTAACAGCAACAATCTCCATGAGGTCTTGAGGTACAAAAATGTTTCCTTGTGACAAACTGTGCGAAGTCCTTTGTACAGGAATGTGCTCTTTTCCTTTGTGCTGAGCTGTACAGACAGCTGAGCTGGTGGGCACTGCTGCCAGGGACTCCTGGGAGTCTGTGGGTCAGTCTGAGACAAAGATCTCATCTGCAGCCACACTCAAATTAGGTTTCTAAGCTTCACATTCTCTGAAGTTTGGGTCTGAATAGACCAGCTGAGGTTCATCTTCACTTCAACTGTAAAAAACAAGTCACTTTTAGCAGAAGATGTCACAGCTGCAACCCTGCATTGCTGAGCTGCAAAGTTAAATCACAATCTCTACATTAACCCCATCTGAAAAGAGTGGTGGAGAACAATAATTGTGCTGAGTAAACGATACTAAGGTTTTGCTTTATAGAAACTATGTGAGGATGCCTTGCTGGATGCTGGATAGAAAAGTACTGTCTGATAGACCTGGAAGCTTTCTGAGGAACAGTGCCCTAAGCTTTTAGCCTGCAGGCTGTCCTCAGAAGGCAGAGATTTTTGTTACTTTATCTTGCACTCAAGGCTGTATACATGGATAAAACACTGTGTATCAATAATGCTGGCCTTTTATTGCCAAGAAGCTTTTTCCCAGGGGTTTTATAGCCATTTAACATAAAGCTGGCAGTAACATTGTCTGCTGGCTGAGACTGGCCAGAGCTAAAACAGGATTGAATGCAGAGAGGGTATTTGTACTCAGTAAATTCAGATATTTAGGGGTATAACAGAACTGGAAGATCTAGAATATTAAAAAGAAATGACACTTCCATCTTGGTGAGGGTCTGAAGGACCCCTTTTACCCTTTCAGTAAAAGGAAAACACGTTTTCCTCTGTCAGCTGGCCAAGTTCTTATTATTGTGGCTTCAACTACAAAGCAGAAGGAAGAGGGCAAAGGAATCTTCTCCTCGAGTCCAGTACAGGTGTGGCAGCAACACCTGGTTATGGGCAGTGCTGTGACAGAGCCCTGGGTAGTCAGTCAGAGAATGGAAATATATTAGAAAATGTACCCATATGTTCTGTGTAGTGTGATTTCCCTCAGTGTCTCTCTGGAGATTTCTGACAGTTTCTTCTGGATTGTCAGAAGTCCCTTCCATTACTCAGTGTTTGAACCATGCTTAAACCCCCTGTGACCATGCATGCTTTGCTTCAGAATCTCTGACCTAAATAACATATTAGAGATTAGAGAATTAAGACTTTTTAAAAATAAAGTGTGGTTCAAATTACTTAAAATGTCTCCTTTTTTTCTTCTGTCCTTCAATCTGTCCATCCATTCCTTTTCCTTGCATCTATGCTTGATACAAAGTTCATATTTTTACCTCAATTATCTTTTATCCTGCTTTTCCCTGAGCCCTCTTTTGTCCTTTCTGACCTATCTTCCCACTTAAAGTACTTTCTTCCTGGCCTCATGGAGCATTGCCATGGTGACCACATGACATCATTGCACTGGGAATGGTTGCCTAGGAAACCATATGATGTCATTGCACTGGAGGCAGTTGCCATGGTTACTGAGTTGGCTGAGGTAACTGGGAAAAAGGGTTTGTCATCTGACGGGTGCCAGGAAATGTTCCCATAAACTGGAATAAAGGAGAGACTTTTATTTATATTTTTATATTCCAGGGAGGGCTGCCTGTGACTCAAAGACCCCATTGCTTTATGTCCTCCTGTACCTTCTCTGGCTTGGCTGTTTCCATGGGTTTCTGGGATCTTGCCCACCTGTTTCTACTGTTGAATGTTACTGTGAGCATCAAACCACAGGAAAATGGAGAAAAGCTGTGTTCTCCTGTGGTTCTGCATAAGATGGGATTGCAGTTTCTATTGCTCTTTGTTTTTTCCTCTTTGGTTCCCTTGGATTCTGAGATAAATAGCCCAGCCCAGTATTTATCCCAGCAGACATCAGAGGTGCTGTAACAGTGAATGTCACAGCCTCAGCCTGCTGCATCTGCACCAGGCTCCATGTGTGCCTGTAATTTGTTTTCCACTTCTTTCCTACCTTTCCCAATTTCTGTTTCATCACTGCTGACATGTACCTGTCTTGTTTTAATAATTCCAGCAGTTCCCAGAAGTGTCCTATGTGAAAGGTGAAGCAGAGGTTAAATAAAAAGTAGGAGGCAGCTATTAGAGATGGGAAAGGTACTGAAGAACAAGTTTAGTGAGTGTGTGTGATTCATGTAAGGATGTGGGGATGTAAACAGTGGTTAGCACTGTTTGTGATGTGCAGATCTGTATCTCTGTCAGCAATTGTGTATGTACATCAACATACATGAAACTGCTCTGTGATAAATAAATAACTTTTAATGAAAATAGATTTCCAAGCTTTCTGCAATTTGAGAGAATTACGTGTCTAGGGCATGTTAGTCAAGTCATGCATGTGTGAATGTGACTGCCTCCACATGTCAAGTAAAATCTCTGCTCTCAGTAGCCCTGCAGATGCTCTGGAGTTCACTAGAAACTAGTTACAAACTTCCCACTGAAGTTCATGGAATGAGCCATTCTTTAGCCCCACTTTGTGCAGTCATCTTCAGGCTGAAAATCAAAATCCTTACAATTACTGTGGAGCTGCAAACAGGAATGCAGCCAAAGAAGATAAGGAGAGTGCTGATGTCAGGCCAGGTAACTGAGGAGTTTAGGGGCACCTGAACTATTGACTGAAATCCAGGGCTCCTGAAATGTTGGGAGGAGGCTGGAATGGGGGTAGCAGCTCAGCTCTGGCAGAACTAGGAGGAAAATCCAGAAGAGGAAACGTGACTTCATTGGGCAGGGAACAGAATTTCCACTTAGGTATGGGGAGAAGAAAGGGAATAGAGGTTGGGGGTTTTCCATGTTTGTTTATTTTGGATTGCCCTCCTTATGCTTTACAAGTACTGCTTGATTGACTGTTTATTTGTTCAGCGTACTGAACAAAGCAATCTCAGTCTTTGTGCCTGGGTAACTGTAAAATAAAGTTGTGCTTCATACCTGAAGTCATTTAATGTCATTTTGATCAGAAGGCAAGGAACAAAACAGCTCACAGAGGGGGAAAGCAGCAGCCAGTCAGTGCTCAGGGCTTCCCAACGATCAGGTGAGACATGAATGTCACTTGCTTGTGCTTGTGCTTCAGATCTGTGTGTAAATCCTTAAATTCTAGTTTGAAAACAGTGTTTAGTTAATTGCCATGCAATGGTGGGGTTTGAAGATAAGGCTGTTCTGTTCATGGTGAGCCAAGGGACTTGCATCACTGTAAAATATGTCAGTAATCATGGCCTTCCCTGGCCTTTAATGGGCTGGAGCAGCCTTGCAGGTACTGGCCTGGGTGTTGCTGTATCTGTAATTGAAGGGATATTTGATCCTACTATTAATGGCCACTTGTGTTACTTTTTCTGTTAACTGAGCTTCAGAATGGCCCCTGAACTTGGGTTGGTTTTATTTCAACATTCTACCTGGCAATTTGAGGTTATTGTATTCAAGTACGTTTTAAACATTTATGTTTGGATGACATTTACTGGTAAAATATGAAAAAGCAAGCAAGAAACTAGACTGTGTTTGTTTAACTGTCAGGGAGCTGTGGGAAAAGGTTGGTAGAGCTTATGGGGTTTTGGTAAATTTTACCTGAAATCCACATTTTTATGATTCATACTCCAGCTTTTCCTGTCTCTGGACTACCACCAATGTCAGGTTTCTGTAAATATTTAAATAAAAATTGTATGCTGTGCTATAGCAATACTGGAGATCTCAAGAGGTACAGAACTGTAGATTTCTTTTCCACTAGTGGGAAGCTCTTGGGGTTTGTACCTGGTGAAGTTCTGTGAGCAGCAGTGGAGGTGCTTTGTGGTGCTGCAGGACAGACAGTCCTGTGAGAGCTCAGCTTTTGCTGACTAATGCTTCCATCTGCTGGAGGAGTTTGTTTGCACAGCATTCACTCTGTACTCAGAGAAATAAAATCTTAAAATTAAACCCCCAAGGATTTAATCATCATTAGTGACTATAAGAAAACAAGTTCCTCTGGGATTTTAAGCAGCTAACACAAATCACTTGGGTGCTCTATAGCTTTACATCTAAAAGATGTAATTCTGCCAAACTGGAACCAGTACTCTCATGTTTTATTCTAAAATACCATCTCTTTCACAGTAGTAATATAAGCTAAAGTACAGATTCTACAAACATCTTCCTAGAGGGCGATTTTGTGACTTGTGACTCTAACTGCTGCTTTCACAGGGACTGCAGAGGCTGCAGGACTGTCCCTTTGCACTTCATGGCTGAGCAGGATGGGGCAGATACCCATGGGGACAGGATGGATTTCGGAGCTGGGACTAGAAAGTTCACTCAGTATTATTTATACTGCCACTGCACATCAGGGCCTGGGCTCCCACAGCATGTTTTTAATTGTGGAATTAACTTGTTTTGCAATAAACTTGAGAACTTTGAATAAAATGTGTGTCTGGAGACACTGTAGCCCAGCTAACAGAGTACTTCCCTGCCCACCTTTCTCTCTTTTTCCTGCAAGTCCATTGATCTATTGAAAGAACAGCATGAGATGGTTACTCTTTCTTTGCATTATCTTTTTATTCTTATTAGGTTGTGTAGGAAAAGTGTACAAAGAAAAAAACCCCACCCCAAACCATAAAATTTGTGGAGAACAAATTTTTTGTGTTACTTATTGTTTATGACAGTGTTGTTAGGAGTAATGATATCAGAACACCTTTGGACTTGATACAGAGGCATTACAAATAAATGCAACATTCTTATGTTCCATAAAAATGGTAACTTTATCTATAAAATTAGATGTAAAGTAAATTATAAATTATATATAAAATATATAAGCTTATCTATAAGATTAGATGCACTAGTTCAGGATAATTTTAGAGGAAGTAATAAAAGAGATGTAGGTTCTTATATATAATACAATCCTGTATGAAGATTACATACTGAGATATGTCTATTTATATTTATTTAAATATATTAGTTCACTAAACAATAAAAAGGACAATAAACAAGAAAGCCAGAGCACCTTGCCCCTGCCTCCCTGCAATCTCTGCAATTCTGTGTCCTTTGGGATTATCCAAAGGATAATCACTTGATATTTCACTGGATAAAAATTATCCACTGTACACGTGAAAGTTTGAGATGGCCTTCAAGAGCCAACCCCGTGGAACCCATCAGCTCCATCTCCTGATCTCTGGGCTCCACAGGGCAGCTGTCACTGGGGTGTTGGACTTGGCTGTGCAAGGATCACCAAGTGCCCTCAGCTTTAGGGCCAGGACTTGGAATCAAGGCCAACCACCAAAAAAAGAGATGGATTTTAGAGACTTAATGTTTTTAAAATGATGAGAGTGGTAGGAAATACAGACTTTAGATTTGCTTTTGTTGTTCTTCTACTGCTAAGGAGAAATAATTCAAGATGTCTTTCACTGATGAAACTTATATGTTTTGTAAGTAAATTGGCCATATGTGTGACGGTTTGTGCCTTTTTGAAAATAAACAGCCCAGTACTTCTAGGCAGCAAATATTCTGCTCTGGGTGTTGAGAATGTGGGAAACAAATTTGTGAATGGTAGGAACATTACAGTCTAGGACCCAAATCCGTCATTTGTGTGGACAAATATCTACTGTTTACTTTAGCAGCCATCAGAAGCTGTCTTTGAGTAGGATTAATTGAACTGGATGTGCAGTTTAAAAAATCACGTGGAACCCAGAGGCAAAAAGCTTAGGCAGTCATTGTTTTCCTTGTGTTGTTACTTCACTTGCAGGAACAACAATATCTGAAGCTGTCATTTTTAGTAATTTAATAAAGAGGATTTTCTTGGATTTAAAAAGAAAACAAAAACCAACCCATGCTGTCCATCCATCACGTTATGTATGCAAATAAAGGCAGAAGTGCTTTTCCCTGAGTGTCCCTGCAGGAGCACATTCCACTGCTGATGGCTGTGCTTTGGTCCTCAGAGTGTTTTGGCTGTCAGTATCTTTATGGCTCACATACCTCAGCAGGCTGTAACTCACACCTGCAAGTCTCTGCACAGGGAGATGGAATTTCTTTTTGCTACCTGTGAACTGAGATGAAGCTACTTACTCTCCTTGTTAATGGATGCATTTGCTCTTGCTGCTTCAAATTGTTTTCTTGAGAAATTATTAATAATTTAGTATTTAGCCAATTGTCAATTCTTAATTTTTGTTTAAAATCTACTTAAAGTGGCCTTAATTGCCTCTTACATGATGTCATAGCTTTGGACAGTGCCATATCCCAGGGAAATTATGTTTTTTATGTGCTTCATGTGGGATTATAAACACAGAGGTGTTGGGATGTTGTGTTGATGGACATGATTCAAATCATAAATTGCCCTAAAATTTCAGAACCGGTTCCAGCAGGTCAAGAACATGAATGCAAAATTGTCACACCCTGGTTGTCAGTGATCAGATTCACAAGAACTGATGACAAATTTTTCGTTGGATAAAGTAATAGGCAGAAAATATTTTCCCCTGAAAAATGTATTTATACCACATTAAGCACAGTAATGCTCCTTAACTTTGGAGATTATATTGTTTATTTTAAAGGAAGAAAAATGTCTGTGTGTGTACAGGAGGAGGGGAGGGTGAGTATTGATTTGAGCAGTTGAGTCATGGAAATCAATTTACTTTTCAGTTCCTGGAGAATGGCATTGCAGCTGGTGACTACCTCATCCTTTGTGTCATTGATGGGGCAGAGAGCAATTCTGCTCTCAAGCAGGAGGTTGCTATGCCTTGGATGCTTTGTTCAGCTGGGAATAGTTATTTGTTTCCAGTGGTTGAATGATGTCAGCAACATTCACAGGTGAAGCTGTGGCTGATGTACCTGTTTGCAAGCTTTCTGCATGTTGTCTTCTCTACACCCTTGTGATTATAGAACATCCTGAGCTGGAATGGACCCACAAGGATCATTGATTCAAAGTCCTGGCTCTGCACAGGACACCCCAAGAATCCCACCCTGTGCCTAAGTGTGTTCCCCAAATGCTTCTGGAGCTCTGGCAGGGTTGGCACAGCCTGGGGATGCTCTGTTGTGTGGTGTCAGGGCTGGTTTTCAGTCTCATTCTTTTCCATCTTGGGGAGCAGCAAACTGAGGCATTTCTGTAACATTAAAGGTTCAGTGGTGCTCAGCTTGGTGCAGAAGCAGTGGGGACTCCTGATTGCACTGATCAGCCCAATGGCAGAGAAACAGGACAGGGCTCTCTGCCCACACAAGCTTGCCTGATGGAACAGTTTTGCTGCCCTGTCTCCTTCCCTGTGCCACCTGTGCTGGTTCAGTGCACGCCTTGGCTGTTCATATCGATTCTGTTCAGTCTGATTCACAAGACACCTCTCATACTAATTGTTCCATTGTAAATGTTGGTGTTTCTTCCACCTTCTTTTTTCCTCCCTATCTATTAGATCGTGTTTCCACATGTTTAATAATCCTTTTGCTGTGTTTCTTGGTTCAGATGCAACAGTAGAACACTCTTTTTCCATGTTTGGAATTGTTTCTTTCTAAGTTTCTGATTGCTTTAATAAATAAGCCAAACAGATGAGTGGTGATTGTAACTTTCCTCTGATTTTTGGTCCTGATGCCAATGGAAGTCAGCCTCCCTTAGCTCTGCACTGCATGGATTACTGGGTAGTAAATGTTTTAAGGTGCTTATGGATCACATGATTGTACTCTTCACTACTTGCTTTAGCTACTATGTGAATGACAATCTAAGAATATAAATGAGTTAATTACCCAGTGCTTTGTGTTAGAAGTTCAGTGTTCCAGAGTTTGCTGTTTTCAGAGTTAGAAGGTTGGAGCCAGCCAAGATTTAAGTGGTGTTAAGTATGTTACTTTTTTCCATGGGTGTGGTACAAAAAAAAAAAATCTTCATCTCCTATCACTAAACCTTTCCAGAATTGTACATGGAGCTTTTATATTTCTTGTGAAACAAAATGTTAGCAGTGCTTCAGAGTGGCACTGTGATGATCTCTGCTGACATCAGCCATGGGAGTTAGCTGTGCATATTCACCACAAGTCTGTTTTTTCACCAGCACAGTTTGTGTAGTTTAGGATTTCTTTTCTGTGGATCTGGGATACCCTCTTGTGGATCACAAAGCATGTTGAAGGTCTGTAACAGATTGCAGCCTATTTCCTGTAACAAGTTGTTCTGTAGAAAAACAGGAAATAAAATAAGTAGCTTGTTTTTTCTCCAAGGTTTCTTCAGGATAAACCACAGTGCAGCCTTACAAATTTAATTCCTGGGATATCATTCTGGTTTGGTTTTTTTGTGTGTGTGGTTTTTTTTTTTTTTTTTTTTTTTTTTTGTTTTGTTAATTGTTACTTCTCTGGATTTAAAATCTATAAGCTGTATTTGGATAGCCAGGGAGTTAATGCAATTTACTGATGTAAAAAAGTGAAGATGGTCTTTGCATGAATAAGGACTTAGATAATAAAAGCAGGAACCTGCAGTTGGAGCACCTTTATAAAGACTAGGGAAGGCTCTTGCTC
The DNA here is from genome assembly GCF_017590055.1 of Onychostruthus taczanowskii. Lineage (NCBI taxonomy): Eukaryota > Metazoa > Chordata > Aves > Passeriformes > Passeridae > Onychostruthus > Onychostruthus taczanowskii. The sequence goes on from NW_024504122.1 coordinate 2,210,658, forward strand.
TTCTGCCAGTGTGGTCCTTGCTTTTTCAAAGGGTAGATCCACTCTTCTGAATTCATAATGTTTTAGAAGCCTTATCAGCAGGGACCTCTGGCATGGTCCTGTACAAAGCTCATGTACAAACCTTATTAAAAGCACATGATATGTTTGTTGCCAAGGAAACATAAGCCATTAAGCCCTAGGAACATATTTCATAAAAACAAAATTTTAGCTATTAACATCTACTTTCCCCATTAGTGCCACGAAACCTCCATGAAACAGCCTTGCAGTCTCCAGCTAATGGATGTGACATAACTGGGAACGAGGAGGGAAACGAGGAATTCACTGAGCTCACAGTGAGGAGAGGGCAGGACAGGTTTGTTCACAGTGAGGAGAGGGCAGGACAGGTTTGTTCACAGTGAGGAGAGGGCAGGACAGGTTTGTTCCCATCTCTTGTGCTCATGAGGCACTGAGCACCTGTTTGTCCCATCCTGTTACTGCTCATTATCAACCACATCAAAGACAAGTCTTTGCTAAGCAGGGAAAGATCAGGCCTGCATTTTCATATTCTGTGTGGAATATGAAAATAAAAACTTGGAGTGGGAAAAGAAAAAGGGAAGTATTTTGTGTTGGTTTCAGATTTAATGTCTTAATAATTTTAATTGTTACTTCTCTGGATTTAACATGTGTATTCTGTTATAATTAGCTAACTCACAATGGGTTTAACATGACTTGTGCTTATAGATAGCATTTGAAAATTTTTTGCTTGTTTTGATCATTCTCAATTTGCTCTTAAAATCTATAAGCTGTATTCTTCCTCTTCATTCTTCTCTTTTTAGCAATTAAATTGGATTCGTTAATTTTTTTCGTCCTAATACTGCAAAGTACTTAGAAATTTCTTGTGAAGAATCCACTGTGGCTACCCAGATGTTCTGTGCCAAAATTCCACTGTACTTGTGTTCTAGGAAGCATTTCTAGGAAAAAAAACTGAGGAGTAAAATGAATGTGGCTCAGTTTTTGCCTGGTCTAAGCTCTTGGTGCCACTCTCAGGTGCTGTCCAGGACCACAGCCAGGATCCCAAGGCTGGCCTGAGTTATTGTTGACATTTTGCAGTCAGGCATGTTCAGCTTTGGGATCAAGAAGCCAAAGTGAACTCAGGGTCATTACTGCACTTTATTCTCAGCCCTTCCTCCAGTTTTGAGCCATCATTTCTGTATTTGAGAGCAGAATTAACATTGCTGTCTGCAAAAAGTGCTGAATTTACTGGAGTGGGGTAAGGCTTATGAATCACTGGGATATGTAGCCTCAGTCTGCAATCATCCATCAACAATTTAGTGTAATAAATCAGTTACAGTCAGTTGATGAAGTCCATTGCCAGCTTTTCCCAGAAGTTATTTGGACACCTCTCCTGCAGCTCTGGAGAGATCTGTGTATGAACTGAACAAATGGTGATTAGGAGCTCCCAGACTTTGCCCTCACAGCCCTGCTGTGGTTTCAGTCAGCTCATATGCAGTTTCTGCTCAGGTTAGTCACAATGAAGTGGGGATCTGAGGTGCACTCTGCTTTCTCCGGGGTTTGATGGGCCTTGCCTGATAATAGCCACAAGGATTTGGCAGTGAGTGGTTAGTAAAAAATTAGTATATGGCACTATTGACTTTTTCAGCTCTGTAACTGTAAGAATTACAATTTGTCAAATCTCTGACTTGTGAGCCTGTGAGCAGAACTGAGTGCAGAGATGAGCTTGTCAAACAGCCTTGTACAGCAGGGTAGATTTAAAGAAAAGGAAACGTGTCAGGGATCTCCAGATAACATAACTTGGTTTGAAGTGTGCCTCCAGAGAACATGAAGGGCAAGGCTACCCTCAAAGCTAGATCAATTGCTCAAGACTGTCTGATCAGATTTTGAAAACCACTAGCAACAGAGATTTCTGTCTTTCTAGACAACCTATTTCAGGACTGTACTGAATTATTTTCTCTTCTATATCCACTCGTGATTTCTCCTGCCCCAATCTGACCATTGCTACTTGCCCTTGCACTGTTATCTCTAAGAAGTGTCTTTATCTTACATGTAATTACCCTTTAAATGTTTGATTACCACAGTTGGATTCCTTTCCCAAACCTTCTCTTCTTGAGGCTAAACACCCTCAGACCCTCAGCCTCTGCTCACATGCCATGTGGTGCAGACACTTCACTATTTAGTGACCCTTCCCTGAGCCCCCTGCAGGTTATCAGCATCACCTTGGTGACAAAAAGCCCGGGGTGGGACACGGTGTCCCAGTGCTGCCTCAGAGGTACGAGCAGGGCTCCCTGTGCTCTGCCGGTGCAGACACTGCCATGGCAGTGTTGGTGCTTGCTCTTAGCACAGTGTACAAAAGGATGTCCTCAAACGATCTGTGGCCTGATACCCGTGTGTTTTCCTCTGCAAAGCAGGAAATCAGGACAATTGTATAACACAGAAGTTTGTGGAGAAGTTTCTTCTTTCATATTAGCTTTTTTCCAAGTTCAGTGTCAGGAAAAGCACGGAGCTATTGCAAGGACACTTGAGCCTCATGAGTGCCTGGGTACTGTACTATTTCTGCTCTCCCATTCAAACACAATGTGCCAGGCTGTGGCAAAAAGCGTCCTGACACTGGGAGAGACAACATTCCTGTCACTGGTGGGGACTCCAGTGCTTACTGGGCTAAACAGCAACCAGCGTGGAGCAGGGACTAAGCAGTGAGAAGGGAAAACCTGGGCCTGCACTGCACTGTTCTCAAGCAGTTTGGGACTTCAGATCTGCCACCACAGTCTGGGAAGTGACCCCAGCCATGTGGGAATTTCTTGGCCTGTTGTTATGGAGGCACAAGTATTAGTAGCAGCCTTCCTTTGTGCAGCTGTAGGGAGTTACCTTTACTGCTCTGACAGTGAAGGTGTCCCCTCCTGTCCCCAAAATGTTGAAGAATTTTGTCTTGATGGATGTTACTGAACAGTGATTTGCACATTAAGGTCACCTGGGCTCTGACATGGTCTGATCATGAAGCATCTGATCATGATGAAAAGTCTTACATGGTAAAATGAGTCTCCTTTCTGCCAGTTGTTCTGGACTCTTAAGGAATCATTAACAAGTAGTAAAATAATAGCCACTCTAAATCACTCTGGTGTCCTGTGATTGTACAACAATGATTATAATTCTCTACCCCTTGTGATCTCCTTGGAGATGGTACAATTTAAATACTATTTCAGTCAAGTGAGGCAATTTCTAATGTATGAACATGTAAAAGTAGCTTTTTATGTGTTTCCTAATTTGGATACTCAGCTTTCTTATAGAAACTCTTATCACTGATAGATTGGAAATCTCTCCAAAATTTTCAAAGTGGCAATATAATGTAAAAAACTGATGTTTCAGGATGTGGAAAAAATTCTAAAAAGTTACAAGTATAGTTTTTCAGCAAACACATGTGCTATTCCTCCAAGAACTGAAAGAGCCTCACTGGTATTGTCATTAAATTATTTTTAAAAAATTAATGTGTGGTTTGCTTTCTCTCTAAAGTATTGAAATAAAATTTTATCTGTGAGCACAAATGGAAGCTCAAACTCTTAACTGTCCCTCTGGGCTACACCCAGAGTGTTCTGGAATGTGCATCTCCCATTCTATCTGTGATCTCTGCATGATGTTCCCTGAACATTCACTCTTCTTTTGCATGAGCTTAAGGGAGGACCACCGACGTTTGAGGAGTTAGAAGAGATTTTTGCTCTTCTGAGGCAGATCTGGCAGAGCAGATTGTGAGCTTGTATTCCAGTGGGATGTATTCCCTCAGCATGTGAAATGTCTGGGTGGTGTTGGAAGCTGCATTCTTGCCTGGGGTGACTTCAGTCCTCCCCCTGATGTGCACAGGTCACTCTTACAGTCCTCAACACAGTTTTCAGTAAGCAATGTCCTGATGATGTGAAACTTCTTAACTGATGCTGAAAAATGTGTTCCAAATTTTACACGCCCTTCTTAAACATAGTGTTCTACACGGTGCAACAGCATCTGAATCACCCCAGTTCCACACCTGCAGGGTTGTGAAAGTGCAGGGCTTTTCAAAGCTCTCCACCTTCTCCCTCTGCGAGCAGGCACAGAGAACCTGTCATCAGTGCTAATCTTCCTGCCCAGCTGCCACCCTGCTACACCCCCCACCTGTGCTATGGGCCAGGCTGCCAAAATCCATCCCATGATCCTTGTTTCTGATAGATCCACATGTGGATTTTGTGTGCTGTGCTAGTGTGTGAGGGGGAAGCACAGGAATTATTGCTGTAGGGACAAAGAACAGAACAAGTGTAGCTGCTGAACAGGCTGGATGTTGCTATGACCTGTTCTGTGGATCCATCACAGGTCCTGCTGGGTCCGGAGCTTCCTGGCAGCTGAACAGGCTGTCAGAGCTATCCAAGCCCACAGGAGCTTTTCCTTTCAGCAGTGTTATTTGAAAAATAGATGAAGTTGTTATGTTCTGCTGCTAAAACTCTTCTTTATTAGGGTCTTATTGATTTCCTGCTCCTACTTGCTAATAGTATCCTTCTCTGGCTTTAGAGAACTAAACTGCAAATGTGGAGTCCCCATAAAACCAAGATTATTTTTATGAGGGTTTTTTGGAGGGGTGGGAAGCAAGGGAAAAGCATTCCAGAGATTTCTCTCTATTCCTTTAGTATTGGTATAATTATCCTATATGTGGATGTGTCGTTGTTTCCATTTAACACTGTTGAGCTGAATAATTTGGTGTATGATAGTAAATGTTGTTCCAGGCTGTAGCTATAGATTGTGCCATGGATTGGATGGATGAAAAATATTGCTGTAATCACTGGTTTGGTACAGATGATAACTTTGTATCAAATCTTGGAGGAAGAGCCTGGCACCACTGAAGAGAAAGAAAAAAGGATACAATGCTGAATTTTTAGTTGCTTTATGGTAATCCTGGGATGGCAGGAAGGCACAGAACTGCTCCAGGAGGTGAAGAACATTTCTTCTGGTGGAAGAACACCCATAACTGAGTCCCCTGCCACCCCCTGTATTCGCTGGGCTCTGTAGAGCTTTGGGGAATACTGGCTCATCCAGTCAGTCGGGCTTTCTGCGCTTTGCAGCTCGCAGATAACAGAAAGATACGGCTTTTGAAGCCAGCGTATTCCTAAATATTCCCCTGCTTGTGCCTGAGCGGTGCATTCTTAGGCGTAATCAGCCTCTGTGCTCCTGGAACAAAGGAGCAGGTGGCTCGAATTTGGGAATGCTGATGGTCCTCGCTGCTGGCCCTGCTTTGAGCACCGCTGCGAATGACCCAGTTTGAAACGTGAGGGTCAGAGCATCAGCAGGCAGCCTGCAGCAGCCTTGGCTGTGCCGCAGCTGGGGGAGCTGCTTGGCCCCAGCAGCAGCCGCACGCCTTGGGAAGAGTTTCCTTCCGTGAAGGGACTGATATTTAATTATCGGTTTGTCTGTCTGCTTACATCACCGTGTGAGGAAATAGATCTTGCTGCACCTGCAGAGAGCAAGTAGGAGTTTTCTGATGCTCTGCTGTCGGTAAACACTCAGCTAAAAATGTCAGTGACCAGCTTGTGCCTGAGTGAGAATCCCAGAAACAGCCACACCCAGCCGTGGGTCACCTTCGTGTGCCCTGGTGTGCTGGTACACCTGGAATCCTCACCTGAATGCACACGTGGGCTGAAAGAACAGATCTAATGGACCAAACTATGATATCTGGGGTCCACGAGCCGTAAATCCTTTCAGAAATGTCCTTCTTTCTACAAAATGACCTTTTAAGTCTATCCAAAGACCGCATCACACTTGTTTTAAGGGAGGTACCTCTGCAGAACTGTACCTGATAATTTATTGATGTTTTTTGTTTTCAGATATCAGTATATTTTTCACACTCTTCTTTATTGCCATTTCTCTCCTTTCTTTTTCCAACAGCAATCTCTGTATAATCTGGTGGGTTTTTTGGTTTTTTGGTTTTTTTTGGTTATTTGTTAGCTTTTCCTTCCCCTTAGTAGGGATTTGTTTACAGGCAAATTTTTCACTTTTATCCTGACCAGAGATTCCTTAAAGAATATGTCCCCAGGTTCTCTCCACTGTTTTCTGTTTTCTCTCGTTTTCAAGAAGCTTCATATATATATGTATATATATATAATTAGAATATTATTTTGTCCCCATTTGTTTTCTCAACTAAACACTTTACAAATACTTTTAACTGAAGAGCCCCTGGGACCCTGTGCAGCAAATTGGACATTAATATTAGCCTATGACATTAGTAGATTATGATCTTTTCCCCCCTTCACTTAGATTTCTTTAATCAAATTAAACTGTCAGAAACAATAAATAATAATGTAATTGTGGCTGTTTATTGCTGTAAGGCAATCAAAACATACCCACAAAGGCTGAGGCTGTCTGTTGTTCAGGAGTAATTACATTGGGTTTGAGCAAATCAAGTAGGGCAGCTCAGCTTTCATTGGGTCTCCTGGAAAAGTGGGGAATTATTTCAGTGCAAGGGGCATCAGCAGCTCAGCTCCTGTTCATTTCTCTCCTGTATTTTGTACAGTTGAGATGCTGTTTTCCCTAAAGTGTTTCTGGAACGAGTGTTAAAAATACTTGTGAGAGTTGGGATGATGATTATGCAGCTCCTTTGCATAATTCCTTCTGTTATTTAGGTTTAGCAATAGTTGAAGTGGCAGGGCAGCATGTATCCGTCTCTGAGAAATGTTTTTCTGGACACATTATTTCAAGGGAAAGGGAAAATCCAAAAAAGGGTTAGCAAGACTCTAATATATACAAAATACAACGGATTAGATAATGAGGATAAGGCATCATCTCCAGTGTTATTTAGTCTATTATTTATGAGATAATAATACTTGTGTTTTAATGAGAATACTACTCAATTGAGATGTTGCTTGTAGGGATTAATTTGCCCAGCTATCAGGTAGCTAAATCTGTGACAGCCTGCATTGGCTTTGGGGAGTCAGTTTTAACCTGTTATTCAACTTTATTAGTCCCAGTGGAAATTTCAAACCCATCTCTTGCCATTAGTCCTCCCCTATTAACCTCCTTAAATATAAGAATTAATAAAACACTAATAAACAACAAAAAAAAAATTATTTGCTGTCTTGGCCTGTTTTGTAGGAAGAATACAGACCTGAGATTGTTGTTTTTATAAGATTGGCAATGCTGAGATACAGCAGGGATGAGTGTATACTTAGTGATCACACAGAGATAATTTAATCAGTTGCTGAAGAAGTGAATGTATTTCCTTGCTTCATTTCTGTTGGTCTATCTGCATATACACCTATTTTTATGTCCTCTGATATTTCTCTTCTGTAGAGATACTAATCAGAAAATTAGTCTTGAAAGTGTTCATTTTTGTAGTCTCTTTTGTCTCTTGGTAAATACGTGGTTTTGTTCATGTTTCTTAAGCTCATCCTCTCAGTGAATAAGAATAGAATGACCTTGCTTTCTTTCTGATAACCTTTTAGGAAAACACCTGTTTTCCTGCTGATTTTTTTTTTTAAACTACGTCACACCTACTGGACTTCAGATCTTTTTTCCTTTTAGTAATTCCTCTTCAACAGATTGCACATTTTAGTTTCCCACATGTTTGTCATCCTTCTGTGACTAATTCTTCAAATTAGAACCAGGTTCTGCTCACTTAGTCAAGATTGCAGAAAGAGAAGAAGGACTTTTGGCATCAAAAAAAGATGTTTAACAATTCTCTAACTGCCACCCTCCATTATTAGGAAAGCTGTGCTGAGAGCCTGAATTATACTTTGTCCACTTGCAAGTATGAACTCTTTTCCAAGTGCACACTGCATGACAAGGAAACCATCAAAGGAGGGTTGAGAATTTACTGACATAGTATATGGCCTGCTGCAAATAAAATAACTGCAGTTTTTTGTCTGTGTTTGTGCTTCATTACTTAGGATACTGTCTAAGTTAGCATTTCTGAAGAACATCCCCAAAGAAATCTACCTGCTTTATCAAGAGATGTGGAGGAATGCCAGGGAAAAGATTAGAGGAGTTCCTCTGTGGGAGGTACTTTGCATGCTGATGCATCTTTCTCTTTGTTTGTAGTTTATTTGTTTTCCCATTGCTTTATCATTTGTCATCCTCAGGAGGAAGACTTTTACACTAAAGTTTGTAAGTGTACTGGCCAAGTGCCAGTACCTCTCACATTTTCTGTGCTACAGTTCTATTTTCTGAGGGCAGCACAGCAATTGCAGCTTCTACACAGTTCATGAGCCCCATCAGACAGTTGTGCAGGTCAGCTGGGAGTGCAGATCCATGACATTTATCCCATTTGTTCTCCATCCGCAGCCTGGGGTGGGAATTTGAGCCCGTTCCTGGCTGGTCTGTAGCTAACTGCCCTCTCCTCCATTCTCTGTTTTGTCTATCAGGTCTGGACAAACATATTCATGATAAGCTTAATGTCACCAGGCTCTATCCAGAGGGGAGCATTCATTATAGACATGGATCAGAAGCACTGTGTTATCTTACTCAGACTATTTGGTTTTCTCACTCTCGTTAAAATCTCTCTTACTTCAATAAATTGCCCTGGCTTACAGGCAGAGCTAGAGAAATACCTTCAGTATATCAAATTATTTGTCAATTTGTCTAGTATTGGAACCCTAAAACTGCTTGAAGAGACCCTTCAGGATGTTGAGAGACCCACAGAAGCACATTGCTAGCTGAGAGGGAGGAAAAGAAATGACTGTTGTGTTCTGACGTGGTGTTCACTCATCACGTCAGCAGAGTCACTCCTGCTTGTTTTTGAAAGCTTTAACACAAAGGAAGATTTAGCCTATTTCCAATCTGAAAACCTGCCTGACCTCTCAGTGCATGCCTTTTTATGCACTGAATTTGAGCAGTGAATCATTGGGTACACCAACAACCTGCAGTGCTTCCAAGGTTTCTCTTTGGGCTGCAGATATGAGGATGTGGAGATGAGATATTCAGAGCCCTGACAGAGCTGCCTCCCCTTCTGACAGTCTGGTAGGTGATGTTGGTTTCTGCTTACTTTCTGTTTGTGGCCTACAGAAATAAAAAAGTAATTAAGTTTGTTTCCACTGTACATAAAGATAGGAATTGTGTGATTACTATTTTTTAGATGTTGATTCTCCATTAGTTTCAAACCTTGGAATTTTGTTGGTGTGGCCACACTAGGAGCTGTGGACAGAGGCTACAGTATTGCTCAGCCCCTGAGCTCTCTTCTGCAGAGGCTGGGGTGAGAACACAAGGCACATTAGGGTAGATCAGTTCCTGACTAATGTTTTCTTTTGCTTGCCTCTGTAGGCTGACGCAGAAATGGAATTCACGAAAGCCAAACTTTTTGTTAGGTGCAAGGACCCGGAGGAATATGCGTCAATCTCTGTAAAGTGCCATCTGCAGCCTATCTTAGGCAAACTGTTTCCTGATAATTAAGGTTAGTAAATAAGTCTTTTATTTTCCACTGAAATACACAGCAGGGAAGGTCAGAACTAATGGGAGTTTTGGATGCTCAGCAGCTTCCAGGGTTAATTTTTTCTCTGTTGGATTTAAAGCTAACATTTCACAGTCATGTAGGACAAACTGAAGAATGTGTTTGGGAGAGATGCCTAAACTATCAAAGGTAACACTGTTTTATAAGAGTATAGGTGCTCAAAAAATAGAGAGATTTTAAATTTCACTCTTTTAAGTAATCCCATTGTATTATAGGTTCTTTGCTGGTTTTTATTAGCCACAATTACCACAGGGTAGTTTACTCAGGAGAAAATCGTTGCCAATGAACAGAGTGCCAGCCCTTGATTCCATCTCCGAGGAAATAACACCTGCAAGATCAGTCAGGCCTGCTGTGCTTCCCACGTCCTTGACTGCTTGTTCTGTTCATTGTCACTGCAAGGTCACATTTTACACCCAAAAGGCTGTAAATGGATAATGATTCCCTAATATCAAGCAGGGAATGGGAGTCTCAGATATCCTCACAGCCCAGAAATGTGCCTGGCACCTGGATATATTGTTCTAAATACCCTGGATTTCTCTGACCCCTTCTAGCTCAAACACAGGATCATGGGCATCATTTGGGGAAGCTTCCTTACTCAGAGCTGTGAGGATCTGTCTATAACCAGGGTGTTCCACATCTTTGTGACCACTTACTTTGCTTAGCTTAATTCTGAAGTCAGAGGAGCAAATAAAGGGAGAGCAGACCCAAGCTCTGATGAACTTTGAACTTACTCAAATGTGAAGCTGATTAGCTACAATAGAGAGAGCCAACACCATGGTCTAAACAGCCTGAATTTCAGCCCAGTAAGCTCCTGGGTCCAGGTCTTCACATGCATCTTTACCTGTATCCATGTGAGAGATGGAAGCAGATTCAAGTTTTCCCCTTCCCAGAAACACAGGACTGTTTCCCCATTGAGTAATGCTGCTGAGCTGAGAGATGACACAGAGGTTGTCCCAGATCCTGGACCCCTGGGTTTTCCCCAGGTGCCAGGTCACTCCTCACAGATAATTGCTTACCATCATCAACTAAAAGAACTACATCTTCCATGACTAGATTTACAGGTACAACCACTTAAAAAAAAAAAAAAAAAGTATTCACCCACAGTGAGGTAAATATGCAGGTTTATTGCAGCCAAGCCACTCCTTTCTGTGTCATTCCTTCTCAGACATCTGCTCGTGGATGTTAAAGCCCCGAGCACCTTGGCAGGGACACTGAACTGTGAAATCTGCAGCACCTGTAACAGAGGAGCAGTCTTTGGGAAAGAGTTGTCCAAGGAAAAGCAGCAGCTTCAACTTGTGTCCCATTGGAGACAAGTGAATCTGAAGTTATATATTATATAAGACGTAGGTGATGACAGCAGTTTATCATTAACCTGAACTCTGCAAGAACCACATAAGGAGAGAAAGAAGAAGAAAGCCAGAGAAGCAGCCAGGATGGAATCCATCATAAGGATCAACAATGCTGCAGACATCTCTGTTATTGTTCTCTACTTTTTGGTAGTTCTGGCAGTGGGACTATGGGTATGTTGGGATTTTACTTTGTTTTACTTAATGAGCAGGTAGATTATAGAGTCTTGGCAAAATAACTTAGTAAGGAAGAATGTGTAATTTGATAAAGATTTTGATGCTTAATTGAAATAGTTAACAAGTGCATGGTGGGCAAAATGTGGGCACTTGTTTCCATCAGAGGGGATGGTGACCGAGGGAGGCATTCCTTTGGGTGGGTGAATGGAACCAGTGGGGAAGGTGGAGTGATGGGGTTTGTGTGGGACGGAGAGGGTGAAGATCAGCCAGGTCCCTCTCAGAAACAGGCGGGACCCGAGAGGTGGCATTTGGCCACGGAGCCCTGGGGTGCAGGAATTGTGGTGTGAGGTGGTGCCGTAGGAGATAGCGGGGAGGGGGAGCTGCAGGGCTGGGAAGGGAGGGGACGCCGAGTGCGGCCGGGTGGGGGGCGGTGCGGCAGCGCTGACAGCGAGGGGACAGGGACGGGACAGGGACAGGGACGGGACAGGGACGGGACAGGAACGGGACAGGAACGGGACAGAGACCGGACAGGGACGGGACAGGGACCGGGACAGGGACGGGACAGAGACCGGACAGGGACGGGACAAGGACCAGGACAGGGATGGGACCGGGACAGGGACAGGGACCGGGGCAGGGACGGAACAGGGGCGGGACAGGGACAGAGGCCGGGACAGGGACGGGACAGGAACGGGACAGGGACGGGAAAGGAATGGGACAGGGGCCAGGACAGGGACGGGACAGAGACCAGACAGGGACGGGACAGGGACCGGACAGGGACGGGACAGGGACGGGACAGAGACGGGACAGGGACGGCAGAGCCGCCTCGGCCGAGCTGCGGGTGCCGTCGGAGGGCAGGTGCCGGGGCTGTGTCTGCAGGGGCAGCCCCTCTGCAGGGCGCGGAGCAGCCCCAGAGCTGTGGGCAGGAGCAGCCCCAGGTCTGTGAGCAGGAGCAGTCCGGGGCTGTGAGCAGGAGCAGTCCGGGGCTGTGAGCAGGAGCAGCCCGGGGCTGTGAGCAGGAGCAGCCCCAGGTCTGTGAGCAGGAGCAGCCCGGGACAGGCGCTGGCAGCGCCTCTGCTCTCGGGCCGAGCCCCGCGGTGCCTCCAGCGCTGCCAGGGGAGCCCCGAGCCCCGGGAAACAAAGGCCCGGCAGCCAGGGGACAAAAGCAGCGCTGGGACCCCTGAGCTGAAGCGTTTGAGAGGATGGCCAATGCCCTGAGCCACCGGGGAATGGCACTGAATTCGGGGTCCCTGGGGCGAGCCCTCCTGGCCACCTAAACACCCGACCAGTAAGGAGCAGAGAGGAGGGATTGCCCTTCAGGAATCCTCTGCTTTCCAGGAGCATCCCGACAACATTTCACAGTGCAGAAAAGCCAGCTGCAGGGCAAACATCCCTTTCTAACAACCTGGCAATATTTTGAGGGGCACCAACAATTTACGGTTTGCATAGAGTGGACACAACCTTTTCTTTGCCTCTTCAGCACAGGAACAGAGGCCAAAAATATAGCTAAAAACCTGAAGCCTCAGTCCACCAGAACACCTTGTCTGGCAGGAGGGAGCTGGGTCTTACCATGAGAGCCTGGCTGTTGCTGTAGTTGAACTTCATGTTAAAGATCTCTGACAATAAGGGGCTGATCTCTGCCTTCTCAAGCCATTGTGTGCTCAGCTAATTCCTGGAGCCTTTTCTTTCCAGCCATGAAGACATGGTTACTGGACAAATACTTACTCAGTTGCTGTGTGTAGTTAAATGTAAATCCATCATATTTACTTCCTTTCTTCTATATCGGAAGAAAATATATGGATATTTTTCCCAGGCCTTCTTTCTCTGTTTACCTGTTCAAAGTCCATCAGAGATGACAATGGAAATCCAGTAAATAACGGCTCAAGGTCATTAATAAAAATTGGAGGAAACTTCCCTCTAAGGCCCATCCCTTGACAAAGACAATATGAGTTTGTAAAAAGGAAATTTTAGCTGCCTTCTTCTTTTGGAACTTCAGAGGAATCAGACACAGTGCTGATATAACAAGAAAACAGATACCTGTAGGGGCAGGATGGTATTGAGTAAAAAAGCTGCATATTTTCTGTAAATAAACTTGCACCTTGTAGTCTATTTTGATGCCTGGAAGCAAAGGCTTTTCACTCCAATGAAAAATTCATGTGAGCTTTTACTTGAGTGATATTTTTTTCTTGGTTAAATTTAATTTTATTTAGTGTTTCACACTATAATGAAAGGTAAAGGAATGAAACTTGAATGGCTAATGCAGACCTAGATAAAAGAATCATTGTTCCATTGTATAATTTTCTTCATCATAAGGTTGTTCTCTGTTTTTTCCACTTTACCCTGCCCGTGTGTTTTTTTATCCCTTCATTCTACCTGTTTGTTCTCAGCCTGTGTACACTTGAACTATGATGAAAACTTTCTTGTTTCCTTTTTTGCAGGCTATGTACTCCACCAACCGAGGCACAGTGGGGGGGTTTTTCCTGGCTGGACGCAGCATGGTGTGGTGGCCGGTGAGTGCTGTGTGTGAAAACGTGGGATGGGCATCTGCACCCTGGCACTGCCCAGCCTGACATATCCAGAGCTCTGGGACACTGCCCAGGCTCTGATGGCTTTGTTGTGTGGCTGCAAATCCAGCTCTTTCTCCAGCCCTGGTGTCACAGGGTAGACTGCACAAACAAAGCCATGGGATGGGCAGGGGAAGTGTTGGGGAGGTTGTCTGAGCTGTCTTGATTATGTGATCAACTTGTTTGAACATAAATGCATTGGTAATGTCAGTACAGACAAATCCAGTGCTTTGCCTTTCATCCCACTTTAAAACTCTCCAACATTTGGACTCTGGTCTTTTCATTGCACTCAAAGAATCTGGCTCATTTTAAGGGTATCACAGACAGGAATTAGTTTACTGAAATTTTCCCCTTTATTGCTCTATTGTTTCTACTTTTGGTAACAAATTCTGGTCTGCACAAGGAGAAAAATCCTGGAAATTGGTAAAATATATTTTAAGTGTATTTAAAGATTAGCTGTGTCTTACCTTGATTGTCTTCTGTGGATCTCTATTATCTTCTAAGGTAGAGAATGGGAGTCAAAGCTACAAAGTGGTTTTAGCCATCCATTCCATTAGGCCATTTGGCAGAAATTGTATTAGAAACAATTAGCTGTTTCTTCCTGATCATACAGTCTCTTTAATATGAAAAGCAAACAACTTAGACTGACCTGCATTTTCTGTACTTGGAATACAGGAAATGGAATCGTGTTTTACATGATTCTGTTTGTTTGAATGAATTCCTCAACACTTCTGATCTTGCATTCAGTCTCAGAAAATGTTTCTGCACTTCATTAAGATTTGGGAGTCAAGACTCCACACACATTGATTCAATTAGAGGACCAGAAGAGTGAGAGTAAATATTGGTTCCCTGAAGATTTAGGATTTTTTTTTTGAAGTAGGCTGCAGAAATACCTACACACCTTTCAGTCCTGTGCTTCAGGGAGCTGCTCTGTGCCTTTAGAAGGCATTGGGACAGCCTCTTTCAGGACATTAAAGGATTAAAGGCCAATGACAGTAAAAGGTTTCTTCATCTGATGTGGTAGGTCTAAGAAAATTCAGGTTCCTTTGGAAGATTGAGGAAAGAGAAAGTTTCCAAGTTATTTTAAGATAAAAGCCATTATTCTGGGAGAGGAGAAGAAAACCTAACAGATTACTCTTAACTGTAACCAGGGGGCTGGATTTAACCTTGTGCAGTTCTGTCTGCCTGACAAGGGGACATGAATATCCTTTTGTGCAGATGTAAATGGAGATGGAGGGAGCAAGGCAGCCAAGACTCACCATAGGAAAGTTCTGTCTTGCTCCAGTGGCACTGAGAACTCCTCATGATCCCCCTGAGGCTCGGGGAGAGGATCTGCCACCGAGTCCTCTGCCAGCACAGACCCAACAGACCCAGCAAGCTCCCCTCCTGCAGTGGGGAGCCTGCAGGGATCACCCCACAGTTCCTGCCAGGATCCCCTCTCTCCTACCAGACTCTGTGAGCTCAGTGTGGACAAAGTGCTAGTCCTCAGTGCAGTCCTAGATCTCCTCTTCAGTCCTTCCCTTTGGAATGCCAGGAGTTGCTTCCCATGCCATAAAAATGAACCCTTCTTGCTATTCTTCCTCGTATCACTCAAAATAAACAAAGAACAAGCACTCCAAAACCACAAACTAAATAACATGTCAGCAGCACCACCCTGGAAAGTTTGCCTTGGTTCCAAAACACCAATTCTCACAGCTTAGCAGGTAGATGGGATGTCAATCACCCAGAGCAAACTGGGCTGAAATGATGATGAAACCAAGGAAAGTATAGGAAGTTTAGTCAGAGATGTGATCTCAGCTCTGCAATTGCTAAAGCTGTGTGTGATGTTTTACTTTGTGCTTTGACTTCTCTGTTGTGCCAAGTCAGATCTAACCAGGGATGGTTCTGGACAGCCTCAGTGCATTTCCACAGAAAGGGTGGGGGCAGTTGTTTCGCAAGCGGACTCTTGTTTGTCAGATTTCTCCCCTGCCATTTCAGGATAATGACCCTTGTCATGTAATTGCTTTCTGGAACAGAACAAAATGAAGAAAAAAATCCTTCCACAAACTTGGTATAAAGTTAAATCCCCTCAACTAACTGTGTTTTTCAGTTGTTGTCTGTATTCTATGCTCTGCAGGGCTTTTCTGACCCTGGAGGGAAGGAGGCTCATTAGCAGGGTGTTAGGATCTCTTAATGACAAACTGGGGAAGGGATTGTCTTCACTTAAACCATCTCATATCTCTGGTTTGGTAGACTAGAGGAGACCCTGGTGATGAAGAGCTAGAGATTATTCCTACTTTTAGTGTGGATTTTGAATGTTTTAGTCACTGGCAAACTGTGATTTTGATTTGATTTCTCAATGTATAAAGTAGGACCAAGACACATCTTGGGCCAAATCTGTCCTGCTTTGGCTCTGGTTGTTCTGCTCCAGCAGAATCCAGGAAAGTTGCTCAGCATTTTGCAGAACCAAGCCCACAGAGAGTTTTCTGGCTGATGTGAGAGTTCACTTCCCTGGAATCACTGCCCTTATGCAGTGGCTGAGCCATTTCAGTAGTTCCACGGTTAATTAGGGATAAAGGTATATAAGAACATTCTCCCAGATTACCCGAAACTGAAATCTTTTGTTGGTTAGTCATAACCTAAGAAATGCTTACGAAATGCTGTGCCCTTTCCACCGTCTTTTCATAGAATCTGACAGAAGAATCTTCAGGAAACTGGTCTTGGTCTCTTGGGCTTTGAGGGAAATATCTTCAGGAAAGGCTCATGGCTCTTTAAATCCTCTTAATCAGCTCTGCTTTTTCCAAAAAGACACAGAGGAGTTCAAGGCAATGACAGCTCTGTAGCAATGGGCCTTGCCAACTTCAGCTTCCTTTGCCAGATGAAGGAGTTGGGTTCAGCCAAATTCTCCCTGCCACTGTAGGACATGAAGTATCTGTTCCTGCAGAGCAGTCAGCTTTGGTAGCAGCCACTCTCACAGGACTGACAGCCCTTCATGCACAATTAAAAAACCTCAAACTTTTGAAGCTTTCCTGCTTTTGAATTTTCTTCTTCAGGTTCTGTAGTTTTGCAGACAGATCTGCCTGCACAAAATTATGGGTTACCTTCTATACCTCATCTCCTGAGGCATGGATGGTCTAGGACAAAGAGTATCTGCTGGCCATGTGAAGGGCAGCTCTGCTAGAAAGATTTACTGAACAGCAGTGCAGGGTCAAGGGCACTCCAAAGAGAAATGTAACTCAGCTTGTTTCTGGTCATGTACATCTAGATCTTTGTGAGGCAGATAAGAATTAGGGGAAAAAACCCAACAGATTCTTGCTTCAGCTGTGCACAGCTAATCTTTGTGGCCATCAGAACTGACCACTGGCATGATTTCTCTGATCCTTGCAGCCAGGTAAGTTTCACATAGTCTCAGGTGTTGCCTCTCTATCCTCACACACTCAGGATTTTGCCCACTTGCTGAATCTGACACTGCTATGAGGAACCAGGAACAACAATTCAATTCTGCTGTGAATAAGATTTGCATTTCCTTTTCTTAGGTAAAGTAGAATGAAAAATTACCTTGTCAAGTTCCATGCAAAAAAAAAAAAAAAAAAAAAAAAAAAAAGGGTAAAAAAAAATGAATAGTTTTCAGGGTAAAAAGAAGAATGAAGTAATCAAAGCAAAGCTCTGATAGAAAAATAAAAGTTCAGTGAAATGGATTTCTATAGAATCTGTGAGACTTTCCAGCTGGCTGGGAGGTGTTTTTTCTGTCTCAGAGTACAAAGTGGGGAGGTGTCAGATCCTCCTGAGCCTGAGCTGTTCCAGGTTTGTTGGAGCACAGACATTTTGATGATTATTGTCCATCCATCCCTCCTGCTTAGTACACTGGGAATTGTAAAGATGTGGCTTAATTGGGTAATAATGCAATTCATAGAATTTTCAGATTAATTGGGAAAGAAGAATAAAACCCCACACTTCCTTCTTTGGGTCTCAGAGCCCTGGAAGTGTGGCAGTAATATTGCATTGTACTGATTTTTCAAAAGTGACTGAGTGTGATCCCAAAAACTCAGGTAGGAAAAGTAATGCCTTTGCATCAGGTAAAGTCACGTGTTGCAGGGTAGAGCTGTTAAAGAAAAGCATGAACAGCCTCAAGGAGTAGGAATGAGAAATGTGTCAGGGAAGAGGGATTTGGGAACAGCTTCTGCAGGGGTGATACCTCAGGGATGGCTCAGGAGCCTGTGGGTGAGAGGAGCCCCTGCTGCTCTAAGAACCAGTGGGAAGAGGTTTGGTACTGAGCTCATGGCTGCAGGAGGGTGGCAGGGGGCAGGGGGATGTGCTGGCAGGGACAGGAGCCACAGGCTGTGCATTCTGCACACTGCCACTGCAGAGTGCATCCACCCAGCTGGGAATGGCCAGGGCCAGGATGTCACTGCATCCTCCACCTAGTGAGAAGAGCAAGGTGAAAGAGTTAATGAGTAACAGGAAAAAACACAGTGATCATCATCTGTTTCAGGGTGGTGGTACTTCTGCTGAACAGAGTGCTCTTGTTAAGGCCTGACCTCTTAAAATGTATTAAAAGAGTTAATGTTCCACGTTTGCCTCAGGTTAGTTCAGGTTTTTCATCCTCTTTCCCTCTTAGCAGCTTTTGTCCCTTTCAACCAACTTTCTTCTCCACCTTGCCTCCTAGATCTGTCTTTAAAGTCAGTTCACTCACACATTCACTGAGAACAGTTAACACTTGCAGAAGATTGTTTCCCTCTGCCATTCCCAGTTTCAGTTTTTAAGATGTTCAGCAGCATCTACCAATGGCAGATCAAGAATTCCAGTAATCAGCCTTTCCAGTACAAAAATCCCACAGCAGTAAGTTCTTCCACAAGGCAGCTTGGGCCCAGAACCCATCTGCTTTCTTTCCTCATCCTTAAAATATGGCAGATGGGAAATTTCTCTTTCCCCCCTGGCATCAGCAGCCAGTGGGCTGTGAGGGTATTTGGTCAGCACTCTTCTTGCTGTGACCATGCTGCAGATTTAAGAGTAATCTGCATTTCCCTGGCTGTGAAGCCATGTTCTCCCTTCCCAGGTGTATGACATAACTGAAACCTATTTTTAAATTGCATCCATTATTAGTATATGTTGATCTTAAAGTTCTGCTGCACTGGATGTTCCCTAATTCAGAGAAAAAAATTTAGGATGCGAATGTGGGATCTGCATTCACATTGTTTTGTCCTAGTGCTGGTCCTGAATATGTTGGTAGTTTTGCATTAGTTTGGTTTGGTTTTGTATTTTTCTTTCAATACAATGCTATTTTAGATAAATTTGAGAACACAGCATGAGCAGCATTGCCTGCAGCATGTCCTGGGGTTTCAGGCACTGAGCCAAAGCTTGTGCCTGTCAGTTCTCAACGTTCTTCTTCAGCCGCTTTTGTTACTTGGATCTGCCTTTAAGCTTTTGAACCAGGAGAGGGAACACATTCAATAAAATCAGAGATTAATGTGGTTAATATTTTCTGGTGATTGCATTTCTAGTAACCTAGATTTAAGTTTAATTATTTATCTCCAAGGAAAGCATTGGGCAACAGTGCTAATGCTTGGTAGAAGTGGCACTTTTTTCTTCACTATCATTTCTGGAAAACTGTTGCTGTCACAAAGAGGTTAGAAGAAACAGAGGTCTTTTGTTTGTTGCAAAACTTATCAGTCCTGTAGAAATGTCATATGACCAACTGGTTACAGTTCTGTAGGGCACAAATGGCTTTTAGAAATGTGTAGAAAAACCCCAAATCCAGTAGCGAGTGAACTTAGAAACATAAATTTCCTGTCCCAGCAAAAGAACAGTTTGTCTGCAGAAAAAGACTTGAAGAAATCAGGAGATCAAACTGAGGGAAGAGAAAAACAGTAAGCCTGGAAAAGAAAGAGTGGAACCCTCTGAATTTTATTTGTGTGTTGCAAATAAAAATAGGGGAGGATAATCTATTTGTTATCAGAGATCAGGATTGTGGGTTGAAGAGTGTGCTTGCTATTTCTGGCTATGCCATAGCTCTGTAGAATAAATCTGCTCTGCAGAGGTGGATTTCTAGGATGAAATCCTTCATCCTCCCAAAACTCAGGAGATCATCCCTGTGCTCCCAGACACATTGCTTGACTATTTGCTGCTATTCAAATCAGTTGGACCCAATGATCCTTGTGGGTTTCTTCCAACTCAGGATATTCCATGAATCAAAGAAGTGCATTGGAAGAGGTCAGCAGAAATTCCCTTGCCTGCTTTCTATGTGGTTTTCTTTTTAACCCTGTTTATTGTTGTTGTTGTTGTTTTAGCTTTCAGAGGATGTAAGAAAAAAATAGAGAAGAATAAAAAAATGTTCACTTTATTTTTTCATCTCAGAACTCTTCCAGCTTCCTTGTCCTCTGCCCACAATACTCAATCCAATCCAACCTCTTTTTTATGCCTGACTTCTCAGCCTGCATGCTTCAGTACCTGATCCAGTAAATTATCACTGGGTATTTCTGCTGCCTTTAATGTGTTCATTTGGAGGAAATGAAGCTCATTCCTTTTCATCTTTTCTATTGTCTAAGACACTTGATTAAGAATTATATCTTTGTGAATGGCTCCTGCCTGTCTGTAAACCAACAGGAACCTTTCATTTTTTTAATCTTCCCTGTTCATCAGTTCCCATGTTCTCCCTAGTGTTATGCATGTACTCCATACTGTTTGTATGATAAGTGCAATATTTGGGGGTCTTAAAGATCCAGCACTTCTTAAATATAACTCCTTGATTTACTGTTTACTGTTACTCCTAGCTTCCAGAGGCATTTTCTCAGCAGACATTCCTGCTATGCAGCTTTCAGGATTTAATTCAGTAATCAAATACCTTTTGGCTAAAAGTGAACCGAGTCCAGCTCTCACCAATGGCACATTTGGATGCACAGGCTGTGCAAAGTGGAACAGGGAGTGCAGCTTTGACAGGTGGGGATGCCCTGGTCACTTCCTCCTTGAACAAGGAGATCACAGTCTTCTTCCCTGATTGCCTGGATATCATCCCAGTGTCTGTTTGGCAAGTTTTGCAAACATTTTAAAATCTATATTGGTGTAATATATTTTTTTACTCAACTGGAAGATATTTTATTCAGCATCCTATTCTCCCTCACTCTTGTAGATGTGATGGCTGGAGGCTCTGGTTTCAGAGGGAACAAGTGGGAGTCCTGCAAGTTCTCAAGGAAATCGATTGTCAGTCATTGTCATCACCACCACCACAGACAGGCACGAGTTCAATGTGCCAAATGAAGGGGATTTTTTAGCAATTCCCATGAACATAAGAGCCAATTTTTGTTTTTTCTCTTTGCAGATTGGTGCTTCTCTGTTTGCCAGCAACATTGGCAGTGGGCACTTTGTGGGAATAGCAGGAACAGCAGCAGCTGGAGGAATTGCCATCGGAGGATATGAGTGGAATGTAAGTGGCATATATGTCAGGGAAATACTTGTGACATCTGGATTATCTGCAGAGCTTAATCAAAATAACATTGCCTAGTAATTTAGGACTGTCAAAGTTTGTGCTTGGCAACACTTGTTTTCTGTTCAGACCAGTAAGAGCCAATGTAATCTAGCATTTCTAAACCACTGGAAAAGGTGACACTTTTCAGTTGAGGCTTTTTAGAGGAGCATTTGAACCAAATAAGCTGGTGGATTTTCTTCTCTATGCATGTATTTTATTACTTTTAAAGTATTTGTGAACAACATTTTCAGACTGCGGGATGCTGGGAAGAATTTATCAGGTAATCCGTGGTAATTTTTGCAGCATTTTGCTATGTAGAAATTATTGAAGAGGCTTTGATTTCTTCACAGGCTGTAAGGAATTTTGAACATCCTTCACAAGCACCTGCATTCCAAAAACCTTTTCTTCTTTACCTTCTCCTTCCTGTAATTCTGCAAGTGTTTTGCTTATGTTTCCAGCAGAGGGTAGAGACATCCGGCACATGTAATTGATACAGAAATGAGCTTCCCGGAGTGCCAGGGTCGGTGTCAATGCAGCAGACTCCCCTGAACGAGTGCAGTCCATTTCCTTGTGCTGTCAGGCTCTGAGGGTGCGGCTGACAATGTCGCTGTTGTGCCCAATTCACCCTCGGGGAGGGAATTAGCCATGACACAAAGGGTTGAAAGAGCCTCCACAGGTCGATACTGCCCTCGAATTTACTGCTGGGCAGCGAAAGAATCCTCCCACCCTGGGGGATTTATTCTGTTCCTTTTAGCAAGTAAATGGTTGGTGCAAATAATCAAGTACTGGTATGATATAAATGTTTAAGGAAACGGGACAAAGCTTAAAATGAACTGCACGAGATGTGCAGTTTCTGTCAGCTCCCTCTTTTTGGTTATATCAGGCCTATGGCAGACCTGATTCTCCTTCTTTTTCCAGCAGAACAAAGCAAATCAAAACAGAACACAAATCTCTAGGGCCCATATCCTTCTTCAGACACCTCTAACCCTTTATCTCCTGAGAGGTTCCTGCTGGAGCAGCATCAATACCCAGTGTCCAGCAGTGGTGGCTGGGAGCAGCAGTGATGTCCGTGGGTGTTTGGGCACACACACTGCAGAGTTCATGACTTACAGTGGCACAGTTAACACACTTAACAGAAGCAATGAAAGTGATGCCAGGTTTGACTGTTGTCATCCTTGTGTGTCCCTGTTCCATTCAAATTATTTTTATTTTGTATCAGAATGACAGCAGAAGCTGACCCAGTATTTCTTGTCCATCTTACAGTTTTGACCTAAGGGCAGAACTTAAAAGATACAGTTTAAAAGCCCTCTAAGCCCTGTGGACAAAATGAATACAGAGTGCAGCGCTGAGGGCAGGAATTTGTTTTGTATTTGTTGATTTAGGTATGTGCAACTCGATATTGGACAGCATTCCAGCCATTTAAGTCAGAAAACTGTAGCACTGCTATAAGTAAGATCAGTAGTTCACAGAATACACATGGACACACAAAATATATTATTAAATTGCAATATAAAAATACAAAATATTTTACATGTGGTGCATCCTGTACAGTCAATGAAATTGTTGTAAAGCATTCAACCATCCTGGGCTTGCTCTGAGGAGAGCTGGGGTAGTCTGGTGCCTCTGGTGGAGTTGTCATTCAATACTAGAGGGCAATCCTGTGAGGAGAAATCAGCTGGTTTTGTAGAAAATACATAATCATGTGTGCTTCTTTGGGACAGCTAGCATGACACCTAGGCTGCATTATACCTGATGAAGTTTTTAGCCAAGATTTCATCTCCAAATTTTCAACTGTGAATCAAAGGACAGAGCAGAACCTCCTCCCCCACACCCCTGCAGTACCCAGGTTTTTGTGATTTCACTGGTCTCTAGCTGCTGTTGGCTCTGATAAATGGTCTTTGGGAGCAGTGTCTAGAGACAGGAGGCTAATTCAGCTGCTCTTGTCTTGGCTGCAGGCTCTGATATTTGTGGTGGTTCTAGGATGGATCTTTGTACCCATCTACATCAAGGCTGGGGTAAGTCAAACCACACCATTGCACTTGTCTTGCTGCTCATTTCTGCAGCCCAGGGCTGGAGTACTGCAAAGTCATTATGAATGGCACGAGATCCCAGTGTGCCAGAGCAGCACTTTGTTGTATCTGTGTACTTGAAAAATGAGGATTCTCTGTTCTAAGGCCTGAGCTGAGAAGTACTTGGTGCTCTCTCCTTGTTCTCCTTTGATTCCTGGAGCTGCTCTTCCTTGAAACTGCAATTACAGTCTCCTAATTTTGTGCTCCGCTCTCACAGTATCTGAGTACCAAAAATCTTCCTGTAATTTGATTTGTACCTGTTCCCCATGAGCTGAAACCTTCTCTGCCTCCCCAGGTGGTGACAATGCCAGAGTACCTGAGGAAGCGTTTTGGTGGGAAGCGGATCCAGGTCTACCTGTCAGTCCTGTCCCTGATCATTTATGTTTTCACAAAGATCTCAGTAAGTGAAACTTCTACAGCAATTTCTTCCATCCTACACTGACCTAAAGAAAAGAAATGCCCTTTTACAATATTGCTCTCACAACTGGTCAGCCATTTCAGGTTTGGAGCTCTTGGCTGAATCAACTTCTGTAAAAATATGATTTTGTGTTTTATTTGTTCTGTCCAGTGAGACTCTGTGCTGCAATCAAAGGTTTTTTCTTCCTGGCAGTGTCTCTTGCTGCTTGTTGTGCTTGTCCTCTTTTTGAAGTTTTAGGGTTTACTTTTATATTTGCTCTCTTCTAGAAAACATCAGAGTGGAGGGAAATTTGTATTGTATTATGGTCTGTTATCTTAGAGATCTGTGAAATCCAGGGCAGGAATTTTTGTCCCTAGATTTCATATTTATCTGTTTTAGTATCCTCTGGTGAACATGCCATCAGTAATATAGATGAGGGAAAAGAGCAAGGGGACTATGGATAAAAAAAGAATAACAAGAATTAGAAAATGTAAGAGTGGGGAAATGGAAATGAGGGAAATTGTAACAGCCGAGGTGAAAGGAGGGAAGAGGAGATTCTTTTAATGGGCAAGTGATTGGTGTAAACTTTAAGGTACTATGAAGTTAATGTTTATTAAGTAAATGGATGTGTTTCTGTGGAGTAGTAAAGGGAGCTGGTATTTTCCATATGTCTTGAAAGTACCAAGCTTCTAAGGAAGTCCACAGTTCAGGCATACTTCAGTCTGTTGTTTTGCAGAAGTTGTCATGGCAGATTAGTCTTTGCCCTCTGAATGGGAGCTGAGTGATAATAGTGCAATTTAAGCTAAAAGATTGGCCTTTTGCTCTCATTCTCACATTATAACTGATCCTTAGAGAGGTTATAAATTAAACAGGTTGGTAGGATGAGCTGGCCTCAGAGCTGGATTTCTGTATATTTCAAAAGGATTAGAGACTTTGCTGTGGTTGTGCTCAGCTCTCAGAATCAGAACTCCTGGGTACAGCACAGAGTTCTGGAGGTTCCAGCAGCAGAGAAACTCCTCCAGTCAGAGGCTCACAGCCCTTTCAGCAACACATGCTGGTGGTGAGCCTATCAAGGTGCTACACAGGTTCTGAATTTACTACCCAGCTTTGATTTCCAGCCTGTGTCATGCCTGAGGCTCTCATTACGGGATTTTTCACCATTTCAGTTGGAGTGTCCTGTTTCCAGGAAAAACAGGTTCTTCATTTAAGCTTCCAGTGTGGTCATGAGGATTAAACACCCTCTCCATAGTTAAGGGATCCACACAGCAGCAGCTTACCTGGGCCCCACTCTAGCACTGGCCCACCCCAGCTTCCCATCAGCCCCTTTATTCCAGGTGTTTGTGGGGAGCTGCCATGGTCTCTGTGCTGTGCAGGGGAAAACATGGTGTTCCATTTCCTCTAAGCATTTCTTTTGTTTCCCCCAGCTGCCCTGAGCAGCTCTGGCAGTGTCTGTGCCTGTGCAGGTGAGATTCCTGCAGTGCACAGACAGGGCTCTGCATTGCTGCCTTGTGCAGTGCATTTGGACGGGCAGGATCTGCCCAGGACTGATTTATTTGCTCTGTCTGGTTCAGATTAGGCAGAGCAGCCAGTCCTTGGAGGTTTCAGATGCTGTCAGAGGATCTCAGAGTAGGTTTTGCTATGCCAAGCTGTGCAGCCCCATGTTCACACGGTGGCCAGAGCAGGGAGGGAAGGGCTGCAGGGAGCTGTGCTGTGGGGAGAGGCACAAGCACAGGGAGGGAGCACAGCCTCCCTCCCCACAGACACGTTGGAAATCCAAACACATCCACGTGTTGACAAGCCATTGTATTTTACTTCCCGCAGCGCTGCCTTGGCAAACACTCCCCTGTGATCACTGGGGCGCTCTGGGATTTGATAGAGAAGGATGGGCTGCTGCCCTGCCCAGAATGGGAGGTCACACCCACCAGCAATTCTCACTGCCTCTTATCCTCGCAGAAGAGAGGCATCTCTTGCTTCTGGGGTAGTTATTTCATGTGCTTCTTCCTTGCTGTGTTGAAATATTATGTAGCATACTTAATAACATAATTATAACAATGCTTTCTAGGGAGCAGTATCACATACCAGGTGGTGTGACTCCTGCTGTGCTTTCTGGCACAGTGCCACCACCCTCTGAGGATCAGATTCCCTTCACACACCTCTACAGTGTCCTCACCATTTCTCTTTCCTTGCACATTTTCTGTGGGTTTTCTTGATTTCTTACCTTGCTTTGTGGCTAATCAGCCACTTGACAGACAAGGACATGCTGCAAGGAGTTCATCCTTGGGATCAGGACACATGTGATTTTTGAGCCCAAAGGATCTCTGTCATACAGGGACCTCAGCTGTTCCTGCTCCCTAAGTGTGCAGCACATTATGAGTAGTGCCCACAGCAGCTTGCAGAGGCTTTTTAGCCACTAGTGTTGATGGTGTTGGTCATTATGCCAAAGGAAATGGTCTGGGAAAAACAAAGTCTTGGTGGATAGTAATAGACTAAGTTATGACAAGACAAAAAGGAATTAAGGTCTGAATGTTGTTGAAGAAATCAGAAATCATAAACTGAAACTTCTAAATCTGTTACAGCATTGTCTCTCTGTTCATTGTGCATAATTTCAGTAGGAAATCTATGGGCATAGACTTCCCAGGGGAAAGAGGAAGAGAAGAATAACTTTCTCCTAGGAGTGCACAGTGCAGGGGTTAGAGTAGGTGCTCCTGCTCTGGCACCCACAGGATACACCCAGCTGCACTTGCCTGGCCAGCTGTCCCTTTGTGATCCCTGCCTTTGCAGAGATAGCCTGTAGTGTACAGGAAAGAGTGACTCTAATTAGAGATTAGCTAAAGATTGTCTATAAAAGAGTATGAATGGAGAAACAGGGAAGTATTGGAAGGCAATAATCTTACTGGGGAGGAGGAGCAGTGAAGCTGGAAGATAACTCAGCAATTTGAAGACACTGATACGTTTCTCAGAATGCTCAATAATTAACTATACATTTCTTGGTGGGAATCATTTTAGGCCCATCGATATTTAATGATATGTAGGCTAAACTAAAGCCAAGAACAATAAAATAAACGTCTGGAACACAGACTGATTAGTGGTGTGAAAAGATAGGAAACAAATTACCATAGAGAGATGGGGCAAAGGATATGGTCCGACAGCCACTGGGGTAGGAGCTAAAGGTCCTGGTTCCCAGTGCCAAGGGAAAGCCTCTAAGGAATCTGCTCCAGAGGCACTTTTGGGAGTGGGAGCTCTGCTGTGACTCTGCTGCACAGCAGTGGCTGTGTGCCAGCACAGTGGGGCTGCAGAGGCCCAGCCCGTTCCTCCTTTTCAGCAGGAGCCAGGGAGAGCTCCTGCCCTGCAGGCTCATTTCGGTGTCTCGGGAATGAAGGTGGTTTTTCCCTCTGGCATCTCCCAGGCTGCATCCCTCCCAGCTGGGCTGTGACCCCCGGCTCTGGCCGGCCCCTGGAGCCCCCGCAGGGCCGCGGGGGGACGCTGGAGCCCAGGGCTCGGGCAGAGCTCTGTGTCTGCTTCAGCTGGTGGCCCCCACGGGGACTTGCTGCCAGCTGAGCATGGCAGAGCCCTCCATGGCGCTGGGGATGCAGAGCAGCCTCTAATGAAAGCATCATTTACAGTAAGGCACCACAAGTGCACCGGGGCAGATTATTCTGATTGCAAACTTGTGTAAATAACACTGATGCCAATTATCTCTGAATCAGGAACTGATTTAATGGGATTAACATCCCAGTGTTACTCTGAAACCTGAACAATTCCTTCCTTACTCAAGAGCTAAAGGTTTCCTCTCTTGGCCAACCACTGTCAATTCTTCTGACAGGAACTGAAAAATGGAAACCATGTAAGATGTTTGCCTTCAATGCAAATACAGTGTTTGTCCTGAGCCAGCAGGACGACCTACAGCACACCTGAGCAGTAAAGGGAAAGAGATTTGTAGGTGACACTGAAGGAAGAGAACTGTCCTGGAGGTGTCACACAGTCCAGCCCTGCACACAGCAGCAAATGAACTCACTCAGTTTTAAGCAGCTTGTTTTGAATCTGTCTCTTAGTGCCTAAGTACTGAGCAGTGAGGTAACTGTCTAGAGAAAACAACCCTGGTAAAAAAGGCCTGGAAATTCTCTGAGAAGTGTTACACCTCTTGTACTAAGAACTCCACAGTTCTGAGGGGACACTGGCAGGTGCACAAAAATGGCTTCTATTTTCTCTTTGACTTGTGTGTGCAGTACTACAAGGGGCAGAGTTGTGTATTTCAGTGTCTTCATTATGGAACTATAATGTCACCATGAACCTAAACGTGGCTGAACCTACCATTTTTTCTTTTCTAGGCTGACATCTTCTCTGGAGCTGTATTTATCCAGCTGGCCATAGGGCTGAATCTTTATTTGGCCATAATTATCCTCCTTTCTATTACTGCTCTTTACACCATCACCGGTGAGTTTGCAGAGCAGTCTGAAAAATCAGAGATGTTGAGGGAGGCAGAAGAAAGAGAAGTGAAAAAAAGGGAGAAATGAAAACCTGAAAGGGGGTTATTTATAGTGGTCCTTGAATGACAGTGGTGGTGAGAAAAGGGAAGAAAAGAAAAAAGCATTTCCACTGAGACATTTGCCCAGGACTAACTTATTTGTCCTGACTTCTCTGCCATCAGGTGGCCTGGCAGCTGTGATTTACACAGACACCCTACAAACATTCATCATGGTATTGGGATCCTTTATTCTCATGGGATTTGGTAAGTAAATCAGATGAATTAAACTGGAATGTTCAGCCACAAATCTTGCAGTGGCTACAGGAATGAATCCTGCAGTGTGAAACTGTCACCTTAACCAGGAGGTTTCAGCTCCTGTATCTATTTATCAGGGAAGAAACCAGGCATGTTGCCAAAAGTCAGGCATCTTTAGTCACTGAGTCTCTGTCTCCCAAGCACAAGTGAGTGTGTAAGGTAACAAACAGCATCCCATGGCAGGATTTTTATGCCCACATGAAGGAGGCTTTTCTCCTCACACTCTCAGGCTCTGAGATTTCAGTAATAAATCCTTTATTGCCACTTTTATTTTCTGTGTTTCAGCATTTGCTGAGGTAGGAGGGTATGAGGCTTTCATGCAGAAGTACATGGAGGCCATTCCCTCCAACATCTCCTATGGGAACACGGCGGTGGATCCCGCGTGCTACACCCCCCGCCAGGACGCCTTCCACATCTTCCGCGACGCCACCAGCGGGGACCTGCCCTGGCCAGGCCTGGTCTTTGGCCTCAGCATCCTTGCCATGTGGTACTGGTGCACTGATCAGGTAATGTGGGAGCCCAGCACCTTGCAAAGGCCAAACACAGAGCTCTGTGCTCCAGGGTGAGCTTCCCCTGCAATGCAAAGCTGGGCCACAGAACTGGCTGTTGTTTCAAGACTGGTCAGTGACTGTTCAGTTCCTGGTTTCAAGGCATCTCTCACATGTAGGAAAATGGAATGGGTGTTCTTTCAAATCTTCCTGCACACCTCTGCCCAGCAGATACCACATCGGCCTCCTTTCTCATTTTTTATGTGTGGCATTGTGTGAAAACAGAGAGGTTGTGTTGTGAACACTTACTTAGGAAGCCATGGAACAAATGGCCCTTGTTAGACTGGGTCTAGATACCATTCCCTTTTCAGTAAGACAAGTTTGTTTCCTGTATATGCAGCTTTCATCTTTCTTGCATAGTCTTGGGGGGATGTTCTTTATATGTTTGGTCTTTCAGCCTGGAGACTCTTCCCCAGTCATCCTTCCTTCTCTCTAAAACCTACTGTCCAGTTTCCTCAAGAGATAACACTGACATGAGTAAAGAAAAAGGTGCTCCTGCAACATGTGAATGTGTCTCTAGCAAATGATCTCTCTGTATCCTGAATTGTGAGAAAGATAATCTTCATGATTTTGCATCAAATTAACAAAATCCCAGTACAACTGTATTTACTGCTCAGTTAAACATTCTATTCCTTTTTGGCTTTTTAGTCTGTCTGCTTTAAAAACTTCTTGTGAGAGAAGTCTTACCTCTCAAACACACATTGGATAAGTAAAATTTTTCTTTATCTATTTCAAACATATTCTTTGATTTTCATATAGATTTCACTTTTCCTAGTGGCAGAAATGCTAAATAGGCTCTTTTGCTACCACAGAAGTTAAGAAGTACCTTGTATGTGGAACATGGCATGGTGTGACCATGGAAATGTTATAGCTGCCACATGTCATTGACAGGTTATTGTCCAAAGATGTCTGTCGGGCAAGAACATGTCCCATGTGAAGGCTGGCTGTATCATGTGTGGGTACCTCAAACTCCTGCCCATGTTTATCATAGTGATGCCTGGAATGATCAGCCGGATTCTGTACACAGGTATGACACGGATACAGAAATGCAAAGTTCTTGCTGCCTGCCTTTCATTGCCAATCTCTCTGTCCCTTCCAAAGTACCTGTTAGATTGTCATCTTCTCATCCAGATAGTCCAGGGACCTTCAGCTAACTGCACTGTTAGAAGCCACAGGCCTTCCTTTTTTCCCTGATCCCAGGTTCCTGCTAATACTATTGCTGTCTGTTTTAGGGGGAAGAAATTCCACAGGGTCCCTCCCCAGCTGTCTGTTACAGCCCCACTCTGACTGAATGAGTGGAAAATGCTGTCCAGGACAGATACTGTGCTGGCAATTGGAGGGACAGGGCCATCAGTCACAGACTGCAGGGTTTGGGGCCATGGGCAGTCCCAAGGGCAGCATGGGGAAATGCCACTTTCCTGTCTCCCTGACCAGCAGAGATTTTGGCTGTGTTTGGCAGCAGGCAGAGGAGAGAGGTTCAGGCTGCAGGGAGTGGGCTTTGTGTTCCTCTGCTTGTTTTTCTACTTGGTTTCCTTGTGTTGTTCAGCCCTGGTCTGACAAATGAGCGCTGATTTTCTTTTGACCTGCAGCACTTGTCAGTATCCTTTTAGAGAGGAAGGGAAGGGAAGAGGCTTAGAATCACCTTCCTCCTGCCAGCAAGCCAAGGATGAAGTCAAACGTGTCAGTCTGGTGGCTCAACACCGAGATGCATTCTAGAAGCTCTGTTAATTTGGGAGCAATCTGTTGTTTACATGACCTTGTCTCAGTGTCTCATTATCCTCTCCTCAGATGTGGTGGCTTGTGTTGTGCCTGAAGTCTGTCAGCGCTACTGTGGCACCGCAGTGGGCTGCACAAACATTGCTTATCCAAAAATGGTAGTGGAGCTTATGCCAAATGGTAAGACACTGTCTGTATTTGTTGTTTCTTTGTTTTAGGAAAGCCAGACTGTAAAAACAAGTGATAGAGGGAGTCCAAGACCCATAGTTAGTTCCAAAATTCTTGCTAGAATTATGTACTATTAACCAAAGGGGTTGTCTGTATTAGCTGTAGGTGCAGAATGGCTCCACACTGACAGTGTCAGCCCTCAGCTGGCACTGACTGCATGCTGAAATGGTAAATGAGCTCCTTTTTTGCGAAGATAAAATATAACCTGCTTGGCCAATGATTTATAAAAGACTCTCTGCCAGGATCTCTGAGCTGGAGGCCTATTCCTGTGGTCCTCCTGCCAACCCCAAAGAGATGGGTGCTGGCTCATAAGGCAAAAAAGCCAGGTTATGATATTCCAGAGACCGTGGCACTCCCCTGATGGCTTTGGTACTTTCCCATCCTTGGATAACTGTTATTATAATCCTGCAGTACTTCCCCATGCTCTATGGCCAGACCAGACCACTTGGAAATGTGGTTTACTCTGGTTTTCAAACAGTAAAAGAAACTTGGTGGTTTTTTTGGCAAATAACTGGTTCACAAATATACTATAAGCAAGTGAGCACTTTCCTGCAAACAGAAGGAATTATTTTTAAAATTGTTGGGAAGAGTCTGCTTAATGTTATTTTATTTTTATTCCAGCCTTTAATCAGCCAGAATTCACTAAAGAAGTACCTATGTGCTAAAAGCTCAAGAGTTTCCCTGGCACTGCTGTAAACAGCTTTTTGCAAGCTCTGCTTGCCCAGCAAGGGAATGTCAGGCAGGATTTTGTGTCAGGCACATAAATGTGCCAGACACGCTCAGGGCTGGCCGATAGAAAGGGTCGGGCAGACAGCTGGTGGCAGGTACTGAGGCTGTCCAGGGAGCGCTCACCCCCAGTGTGACACACATTGTCCCCATCTCTGTGCTCATCCCCGTTCCCATCTCTGCCTCTGTGCTCATCCCTGTCCCCATCTCTGTGCTCATCCCTGTCCCCATCTCTGTGCTCATCCCCGTTCCCATCTCTGTGCTCATCCCCATTCCCACCTCTGTGCCCATCCCAGTTCCCATCTCTGTGCTCATCCCCGTTCCCACTTCTGTGCTCATCCCCGTTCCACCTCTGTGCTCATCCCCGTCCCCACCTCTGTGCTCATCCCTGTTCCACTTCTGTGCTCATCCCCGTTCCCACCTCTGTGCTCATCCTTTGTGTTCCAGGTCTGCGGGGTCTGATGCTGGCAGTCATGCTGGCCTCCCTTATGAGCTCGCTGACATCCATTTTTAACAGTGCCAGTACTTTGTTCACGATGGACATTTACACCAAAATTCGGACGCGGCCGTCAGAGAAGGAGCTGATGCTGGCGGGCAGGTGAGCTCCCGGCGCCTCCTGCCCGAGCCCGGCCGCTGCCCGGCCCCTGCGGCTGCGGCCGCTGTCCCGCCCGGCGCTGCTCTGGGACACACGCAGTGTGCAGGAAGCAGCCCGGCCGATTGTCACTGCTTCCCACTGCTGTTCCAAGGAAAGTCTTTTAAAGTGTCTTCCTGGGCTCCGTGCTGCACCAGGCTGCAGCATCAACGAACTGGTTCTAGTTCATCTGCTATTGATTTGTCTCTGGGCATGACAACCACAGGAGAAAAGTGATTTTGTATGTTTTGATTGCATATTTAACCATGTGCTGATGGATATTTGACATACACAATACCCAGCTTGGATTTCTTTTGTTTGTTCAGTGCTAATTTGCCATTATAATTGATTTCACTAGTTGAAATGCAAAGTGAACATGTAAATTATTGATTAATTGATGTTCTTTTTTCTTTCTGATAGATCATAGATACTTCTAAGCAGATGGCTAATTGAATATCTGGCTGTGTTTACAGGGCATTTATGTTACTCTTAATTGGCATCAGCATTGCCTGGGTTCCCGTGGTGCAGTCAGCTCAGAGTGGGCAGCTCTTTGATTATATTCAGTCTGTTACCAGCTACCTGGGACCTCCCATTGCTGCTGTTTTCCTGCTTGGTATCTTCTGCAAGCGTGTCAATGAGCAGGTAAGTGCAAATTAGGAAACAGGTATGCCACGTGTTCCTTTAGGAATTGGGAGAACTGGGTTTTTTTTTGTTATGAGCAACTTCTTCCTGTTTATTTTAATCCCAGTATAGCCCAGGGATTTTGTGTCTCCATACCCCAAAGCCTGAGGTTTCAGAGATGAGTTGGATAAAGTTCTTTCATAGTCTGATAGATAAACAGTCACCTAGGAATTCATAGATAGCTCTGAAGCTTAGGTTACCTATCACTTTGCCAAGAAATGTGTTAAAAGGATAATCTATGGACACATATTTGAAAGTTTTCATTTAGGATATTGGTCACCAAGCTGCTTTACCAAACAAACCACCTCTTACCTATCCTGTCCAGTTGGGTTTTGAATATCCCCAAGAGTGGAAACTGCACAGTGTCTCTAGGCAACCTGTTCCCATGATCAAGCACCTTTACAGTAAAACAACAAAAAATTTTGTTTAAACAGAATTTCCCATGTTTCAGTTTGTGCCCACACATACCTGTGTGTCTGTTACACCAGGCACCCATCAACAGTTCTGAGAATTAAATAACTACTCAGGGCCATTAGCAGGTAAACCAAACATACATTTCAGGAAGGATGACACAACATTCTGGCTGGTTCCATTGTGCCAGAGCTGTCAGGGATTAAGTCTTCAAAGGTAAAAAGGTATGAGAACAGCCCCTGGGGTGTGCAATCCATGGCTGAAACCTGTCCTGTAGAAGGAGGCAGTTGTGTGGAGGCAGATGGACTGTGAGAAATGGTCTGGATGCAGTGTCCTGAGGTGTGCCTGACATCTCAGAGCTGTTTGTTGCCCCTTTCAGCTGGACTCATACACTGAGCTGTAAATAAGGTCACTGAAAGGCTCTGGGTTAAAACCCACATGCCAAAGCCATTGTAGCACATAACTACATCCATGTTTCCTCCAGCAGCTGTTTGAGAGCTCAGAGTTTATTTCCACACCTAAAATGACTCATTTTGATCCCTTCTTGTCACACCCTTGTCTGCAGGGTGCCTTCTGGGGCCTGATCATTGGGCTGCTGGCTGGACTCAGCAGGATGATTGCAGAGTTTGCCTATGGAACCGGCAGCTGTGTGGCCCCTTCCAACTGCCCCTTCATCATCTGTGGCATTCACTACCTTTACTTTGCACTGATCCTCTTTGGGGTTTCTGCCATCGTCATCCTGGCAGTCTCCTTCATGACCAAGCCCATTCCTGATGTACATGTGAGTATCACTGCAGTCCTGCTCCTCAAGAAATGGAACACAATGAAACCACCAGTTCGTCCTTGGTGTGTTACCCCTCAATACTTCAGCCACCCCCAGCATACAGCTCTTGTAAGAAAGCAAAGGAAATAGTCTTCATTTACCTGTCACAGATCTTCAGTGGCTCCTGATAGCCTGGGACATCCCAGACATTGGGGATGCTGTGGCCTTACAGCCAGCTCAGGTGCTGGCCAGGCTGCCTGGTCTCTGTGTAGTCAGCCCATGATCAATTCAAGTCCTTTTGTTCCATGGCAGCTTTACCGCTTGTGCTGGTCCTTGCGGCACAGCAAAGAAGAACGGATTGATCTCGATGCAGATGAGGAGCAGGACAGAGCTGATGAAAAAGATGCTGAATCAGGTAACTGTTGAATACCTAGAGATTTTGTCATATATTTGAGTGTCCCTGTTTCATTCCTGAAGGAACATTAACATGCTTGATAGTTGAAGACATCCTCCCTCTCCCCAACAACAAATCCTCAGCCCCCACAAATTTAAATGACTCATGAGCTGCCTTTTCCTATCTCTCAAGCTCAGTGTAAATCAGAAGTGAAGTGGATTTGAAGGGAGAAAATCTTATTCTCGTGGTATCTGGGTGGCAGCTCTAGGACTAAAGCAATGGCAATGCTGTGGGTCAGAGGCACTGTGCATTGGCAGAACTGTGTGTGACTCCAGCGCTCGGAGGGAATTCACCTGTAAATAGTGGGTTGTGGTCAGGATTGAAGGCACCATGAAAGCAGACTGCAAACCCACCTGCTCTCTTTACTGGGTTTCTGGTTCTGCTCCCAAGCTCCTTTTCAGAAATATCCTCAAATTAATTTATTTGTCTTTCAATTAAGAGTGTAGAAAGTATTGAAAAAATGGAGTTTAAGCTTTGAAGCAGTTTGCTTCTCCAATACCAGGACAAGACTCTGGGCTGCAAAAGGCCCAAGTGTCTTCTGCAGAAGGCTCTCTTGGAACATGTAGAAAATCCTGTGAAAACATAATATTAACTTGATTCTTGTACTGTTTTGTACTAAAATGCTTCCACTGAATTACGACCATAAATCAGAATGGGAACGTCCCCAGTCCCAGAGATCAAGTGTGTGCCATGATCTGTACTCACCTTTCCTGACCACAGTGTTATTCCTTCCAGTTAATGAGGAAAACCAGGAGGACCCAGGATGCTGTAGGAAAGCTTACAACTGGTTCTGTGGCTTGGACCAACAGAAGGGCCCCAAACTGAGCAAGGAGGAAGAAGAGGCACTGAAGAAGAAACTGACAGACACCAGTGAAGTGCCTCTGTGGAGAAACATTGTGAATATCAATGGCATCATCCTCTTGACTGTGGCTGTGTTTTGCCATGCCTACTTTGCATAACCCCCTGATCACAGTCCTGAAATTGTACTGCATTGTTCAAGCAAAAATGATGGTTTGTAGATTTACACAATTAGATACAGATTGTATTTTCATCATCTACATTTGTAAAACACCAGAGTGATTTACTCACTGATTTTGTGATCATAATTTCAACAATTTAAAGATGAAGGCCACTGGGATTTCAAGAGAGAGAATTTCTATTTAGACATTGAACCAATCAAGGGCTAACTGAGGTTCAGAATTTCCATCCAGTATTCTCTCTGCTCATGATACATTTCATATTTTAGGTTCAGAACAAGGCTGTGTGAGCCATATTTCATATCAGGTTTTGTGAACTATCTTTTAGGGTTCACAATACTATTTTGATTTTCAACCGTTCCTCTGATCATTCAATTTTCCTTTTCCTTTGGCTATGATAATTTGATTGCAAAAAACTCACAACCACTGAGGGACTGTATTACAAACTCAAATTAAAACATTGCTTTTGACCCCCTACCATGGGATATCTTAAGTAAAGGATTTATGTATATATCAATGTATTTGATATTACATATAATTTTCCATTATCAGTTTTCCCCCCTTTTTCTCACTTTCCACTGGGTTGTGTTTCTCAGTTGTCAGTGGAACACTAACCTCTGAATTGATCACATTTTGAAGCTGAGGAACACCTGTCTTGATGATCCTAAGAAGAATTTTGCTTACAGTAGATTATCTGTTTAAGGTTAAGTTCCAAAGGTCCTCCTCTCTTGATATTTTAATATATACCTTTACTTGAATGTGAAGCTTTTTATACAAAATACATGTATTATACATACACAAGCAATACATTATGTATATGCACTATATATATTATATATATTTAAAATATGTATTTATGTGTGTGTATATATATTTATTTCTTGCTGATCAATTCCCACCCTGGTGTGTCAAGGCCCCCTTAATGTGGGCTTGGAGTCAATGTACTGCCTCTGTCTGTGGCTGTGCTGCAGACCAGCCCACGCCCATGGTGAAACATCCACAGCATTGGCATGCTGGGCTGCATTGTGCAGATACATCCAAGGGCTCTGTACTGCTTTTCTGCAAAGCTATAAATCTTTCCTCTGAAGATTTCATTGAGAAATAGGATTCCTGCTGCATGGCAGCATGAGTTAGCAGTTCAGGAAGGAGAATAGCCACAGCTGTGGGATATCAGCTAAACCAGGCTGATTGTCCCCACTCGATAAGTTTGGTACCAGCTGGGGACACAGGAAAAGACAGATTTAACACTTCAAAGCAAAAAGCAATAGATCTTCTTTTCATCTCATTCAGCTTCCTGGGGAACCAAGTGTAGAAAGAAGATGCTGGTTGCTCAGTCAGGCAGTGCCACAGTCCCCTGCTCCTTTTTGCACACGTTGGTGGGACTGCGCTGTCCCCTCTGTGGCTCTGCCGCAGGATGCTCCGGGCTGGCAGCGAGCGCAGCCGGAGGGGAGGGCAGAGCAGCCCTGCAGTGCCACAGCACACTGCTCTGCCTCCTGGGCTGTCACCACTGCCACTTCTTCATCTCCTGGCAGGATCTTTGCTTCATTAGGATCTATCCCCAAATGCTCTGGATTCCAGCAGAATTGCTGCTCTTCAGTAGAACTGGTGCTATTCAGCATAATCCCTGCAGGGTCCTTTGCATACGCCAGATCAAATCAGTACTTCAGAAATACCAGTGCAAACCTTAACAGTGATAGAGTATTTTAAAGACCATGGAATTAATTGTATTTAATGAACGATGAAGACTTGTATGTATTAAAGTAATTGTATGTTTTGAACTATTTGGTGTCCACAAAGTGATGGGATTCTTATATAATATGATGGAAGACAGAGAAACTTCATTTGGTGTCTAGGTTTTGGCTCTGGGTAATAGTAATGGATGAAAAACAAACAAGGAAGGCGTCACTGAGGATTGCCCAGGTCCCTCTTTGTCATTCTTTGCTACAAAAATACAGTGAAATTATAAAGCTATTTGAATAAAGACAAATAACACAAGTGATTTCCTGGCAGTCTGAGCAGCCTTTGGATGACCTCCTGGTTAATCAGGCATCATTGCATGATTTTGCTCCTCAGAACCACAGAGTTTTGAAAATCTAATGCACAGTTTCCCAGGGATATTCACTGTATGTCCTCAGCAACCTGATTCATTCTGGTCTGAAGGTGGATGTTGTGGAGGGAAGAGCTCAAATGTTTGGATAAAGTTTGACAACTACTGTTGACTCCTGTAATTTTGTAGAATTTCAAAGAAAAATTGCCTTATATTGTGAACAGTTGATAAAATTGTAATGTTTACTTAACATTAAATGCCAAGTCAGGTTGGTAACTATTGCATTCATGATTTTAAGAAAGAAAATGACTTTCCTTCAGTTTTCAGGGGAGCTCTGTCCATGAGCTGTTGTTGGGGACACTCAGCTAAAAGCAGTAGCTTACACTGTTCTGGGCATTGTCATGCTTTAGAGGTGGGAGGTGTGAACACACCCTTTTCCCCAGTGTTTGATTATACATCTGAAATACCTCTGGTTAGTGCTGAGACTCCAAATAAATCTCTGGCTCACAGCACAAGGTACCTGCACGGCATGTACAGCATAACACAGCTCTGTTTCAGGGGACCTTGAGGCATCCCAGCTTACCCTGTCAGGTAAGATATATGGTTAAACCTTATTTTAGTGAGCTTTAGTTAGATATACTGAATTATTTTAATAAAATAAAATAAAATAAAATAGAATAGGCAGTAGCATTGTCAGCAGATTGTGACACTGCTCTGTAAAGAGCACACACTAAACAAAATCATCCATTTAAGAAGTACTACATAGTTCTCAGGAAAAATCCTGGAAAAGGGTAATCACTGTTCATTGTATCCAAGTATCTCACAAATCTTTAGTATTGATGATGACGAGAACACCCTGTTCTTAGAACTCAGAATTTGGGTTCATTCCTATTTCATTACTGAAAAACCTCATGCACTGAGATGCCAGGGGAGGGAAGGTCTGGGACTTTGCCTGGAATCAATCTGCAGCAGCCATGGTTTGGTTTCTGTAGGCTGTCTGGCCATGCTGAATGAGGCCATGGCACAAGGCTGAGCTCCTCAGGTGCAGCTGATCGTGGTGATTGGAGCCCAGCAGCAGCTGGGACTGCCAGGGACTGCTCCCTGACCTTCCTCAATTGGCACCACCAGGAGTGTTCCTGTAAAGTAAAAGCCCACACAAAAATGAGGAGCAAAGCTAAACAATAAATCCAGGTACTGTCAGTCATTGTATTTGAAGGGCACTTGAGCTCATTGGTTTGAGGTGTGGAGCCAGAGGAGTTTAGAGCTGACATTTCTTGGGGCAGACAGCACAGAAAAGGGCTGGGCAGAGGCTGAGGGTGACAGCAAAGCTGCCCTCAGGAAAGCTGCTGGGTGCTTTAATTTGCTTAGTGGCCTTATGTGCCAGCTGCAGGTGTCTGTGCCCTGCAGTGTTCTCTGGGGGAGCAGAGAACCCACAGAGAGGGAAGGGAGCAGCAATCAGAGACCTTCCCTTGTGCTGCACCGAGAATCTGTAGTCCCAGATTCAATAACAGCAGGCAATACACTGCTGAAAGAGATGGGAAATACAAAAAAACCCTGGCTTTATCTGGTGATTCATGGCATTTGCTCATGGAGTGTGTATTGTAGGCCTGTGCTGGAGAACCTGAAGGACAGACAAAACTTCACTCCAATTTCTACCAGTTGTTCTGATGCAAGACAGTATAACAGTGCCTCTAGTTATCATCCTTATTATTAAAAAAAGAGGTTCCCTTTCTTGTGCCTCCTGAAGAACATTCCTTCTTGTCCTCTGCTATGGGCAGCTGTGAGAAAGAATAATTCCCCTGGAGCTCCTGAGCCCACCCTCCCCTCACCTGGCACAGCTGAGGCCAGAGCTGTGCCTGCCTGGGTCAGCACCTCCACTCCTTTTCTGAAGGTACCTGGAAGAGCTTCAAGCTGAAGTGTGGGTTTCTTGTCACTCCATCATGCATTTTGTTTTACAGAAATGGAGCCTAGAACTTTAAAAGTGTAGCTTTTATGCAAGGTGTGCTAAAACAAATTATTAAAATGGGTTTTGTTAATTCAAATTGCAAACTTTGTCTTGCTAAAAAGAAGTCCTGTGCTTTGAGCATATTAGCTTTGTGTGTAGCTGTCTCTGCCCTTCTGGTTTAATGTCATTAGCCAAATCTGATTTTCCCAGGCTATTTTGTCCTTAGACAAATTTCTTGCTATATGATTTTTATATTTTTTTAACAGGAAAGGTAGTGGTGGGAAACAAATATACTCCCTGCTTTGAAACATGAGGAGGTGGAATTAAAAGTTGTCATTTTCCAGAGCAGGACAGAATGGATTTCCACCCCTTGGCCTTCTGAAAGCGTGCAGGGACAGGGAAAATGAGTCTATAGTTGCAAGAACAAAGAGCCATAACATTCTTAACCTTCTGGAAACTGTTAGAAAAAATTCAACACGACCTCTGCCTGGATGGGACACAAGACTCCACAGGGAAGTCTTGTTTCCCATGGATGCAGCTGTCTTGTCTTCTGGTGCTGCTGGGGACTGCTGGGCAACTGGTTTGAAAACTCAGCCTGTGTAAAGTGTAAGTGCATTAATTCCAGTATTGACTTGGGACCATATTAATTATATCTGGGCCTTAATAATCGTTGGCTTCAAGCTAAAAAGGCAAATTGATTTCATTGATGTTAAAAATTTGCCTTGGTGCTAAAGCCATCAGAGCATAGAGCACTGGGGAGGGCACAGTGCTAAAACCAGAGACAGCATTTCCTTTGAAAGGGTGAGTTTAATTAGGGTGTGGGTACCAGATCCTGAGATGTTAATTTAAGTATTTGTAATGTGTACAAAGCAATTCCAAAAGATCTTCAGTATTTTTGTGACCAAGTCTGTGGTAGCTTTATTATGGATTATTCCTGACTGAAAGCTGTCAGTCCAGGGAAAGTGTTCATCAGCTGTTCCTTTGATTTCCAGCCAATTGTTTTACTGACACCTACAGTGCTAATTAATTCCCAGCCTCATGAAATGGGGACTCTTGTCTCTCATCCCAAAGCAGGGAATTAGCCCTCAGCACAGCCTGTGACTTTTGATTATTATATCTGCAACCACCTTTTTGTCAATAATGCAGCTTTGCAAGTAGAAAACCACAATTAACAGTGGTTAACAGTGGCTGTTCCATACAATGACTTTAAATTCTGGCATTTGCCGAGGCAGCACATGGTCAGTACAGCCCAAGGGAATTCTTGTCGTGCTTGGAGTATGGTGCTTTCATGTTGTCAGGTGTAACAGGGCCAAAGAATTGCTGAGACAAAAGCTGACATTGGGAGGGCCCCAGTAGTGTCCATATCTCAGAGCTCACCTGAGGCTTCGTTCCATTTCTGTACTGTGTGTGTAAGATGAGAACACTGATCCATGCAGAGGCTTTTTTGGGAACAGTTTATATTGTCTTTAAAGCATTGATCAGGCAGATACTTGGAACACACTATTTAAGTCCAATCAATTTCTTCTAGTCAGAGCAGTTCAGTGTAGATGATCTTATTT
Organism: Onychostruthus taczanowskii; assembly: GCF_017590055.1. NCBI lineage: Eukaryota > Metazoa > Chordata > Aves > Passeriformes > Passeridae > Onychostruthus > Onychostruthus taczanowskii. The sequence goes on from NW_024504122.1 coordinate 2,251,560, forward strand.
CTGCACCTGAACAAGCTAATTATATTGGAAACTCACTGAAGAGTGATACCTGAATTATCAGGGAAGGCTGTGACAAGGTTGGACCTGGGTTAAAATGCTGATTGTTACCAGCTTTTCCTGCAGTTCTGTAAGAGCAGCTGAGCCTACACTGTGCTGCTCTAGTCCTTTAGCATGTTATTAAAGCTGCCTGGCTTCTCTTATTGAGTTGGATGCACTCTGGCACCAATATGTATTACGTACGAGTGCCTTATGTGTTTAAAAGGCAGAGTTCCTCCAAGATCCTGCCTGGAGGGAATGAATCCAACTGACTCAATACTTTTAAATCACATCTTTATAAGAGAGGAAATTCACCCTTTGGTTACATTATGGAAGAGAAACATTTTAACTGTAATCACTCCTACAGGAAGAGTTTATCCTGTGTTAAGGGTAATGCAGTTTGCTGTGGGACTGTGGGTTTGAATGGAAAAGCAGCTCTGACAAATAACCCCTTTATAGACCTGATGCAGCTTCTTTGTAGCTACAATTCTGGATATAAAACTCCCATGTGAGAACAAAACCCAAGTGAAAATAAATGGGACTTGCTGTGAAGCTGTGCCAGCCACCCTGTCACATCTTCCTTGGTGGCTGAGAATGGCCAAGGCTGTCCTGCTCATTTGTGTTATTTCTTTGCCCAGGCCTTCTGTTGAAGCCTCTTAAATTACACTCCTGTAACTGCAGACAGAAATTTGCAACATGTCAGTAGTGACCAGCCTTGAACTCCCAGTGAATAAAATGCTACTGAAACTTCCCACCACTTCCACTGCCCTTCAGCTCAAGGTGCTGAGGTGATTTTGTTCCTTGTTACAAGTAATTTCAACTAGGGACCAGAGCCCTCTCCTGTTGGAGAGGCCCCAACACAGCTTTACCAAGGGCTATCCTGGTAAAGGCTTTCTGACTTTGGTCTGAATCCCACGTTCAACAAATGTTTGCAGCAAAATTCACGTGAATTCCTGTTGTTAGATCAATTTGTCAGTATGGACAAATTGCTGGAGGGGTTAATTGTGAACCTTTCTAATATAATTAACTATTGATTAGTGTTTGATAGGCTGAGGTTTAAAAAAAAAAGGAGAGAACATTATGAAGAAAACAGGGTTGCTGTCTTGTATCATAGGGAAATTTGGTAATTTGGGCAATTACTCCTCGTGGACAACTCCACACTTCTTTTCTTCTCCATTTTTCTGCTTGTGACCTGCAATACAGATGTGAAAGTGTTGTCAAGTAACTTTTCAGGAGGAACTAATCCAGAATAAGTGAGGAAGAGAGCTCTGGTGTTGAAGGTCTCATGTAATCATGTACCTTTTACAGCCAGACAACAACAGAGGGCAATAGCTCGCTAGAAAATATCTCGGCTGCAGAAGGGTTTCCAGTCGATCACGGTGATGGCGATCTCGGCAGCTCTTTGCACGGCCTCGCTGGGATCACCCAGGCAGCGCTGGAACGTGTCCCTGTGACCCAGCAGCGCCTGGCGGCCCTCGGGCAGCTCAGCCAGCAGGGTGAGGGCTTTGAGTGCATTCAAACGCGCTTTGCTGGTTTCCTCAGCAACCAGCGGCAGAAAAGGTGGAATGGCTTCAGCACCCATGGCTGTGGATCTCCCTGCAGGGAAATAAACTGGCTTTGAAATGTGACAACTAAGCATCATCCTCCTGGACTGACATCTTCTATTCCCTGCCTGGCTGCAGCTCTGAACAGCCCTGGAGGTGCAGTGCACAGAGACAGAACATGCTCTTCTTTCAGAGACCAAGGCTGGTTCCCAGCTGTTTGTTTTTAAGGAAAAAATCTTTCATGCTTAACTTTATCTGCCTTGCACATTAGTATTTCATTTGCAATAAATTATCAAAAAATACACGAGGCACTATATGGTAGAATAAACTATGCTTTGGAGGGGGGTGAGGAGCGGAGTTTGTTACATGCCCTTAAGAACATCCTCCAGTCTTTCATTTCTAAAAACACTTCAAAGACCGAGATTCACTCCTGAGTTGTCTTTGGAAGCCCGAGGAAGGTTTGCAGAGGAGGACTGGAACACAACTGCTGTTATTGAGACTTTTATGTCTAATTACTCATTCATCACACTGGAAATTTAACAGTTAGTATTTTCTGTGTCATGTAAGTTACTTGGATTGGTACAGACCTTATTAATATTCATTGCTCTCCCAGCTGTGAGAGAGGAGCTGCCTCTAACCCAGAATGTTTCCGGAGAGCAGCACTCCTCTGCTGAGCACTGGTGATCCAGGGCAGCTCCAGCTTTCTGGATCTCTGTGTGCTCTGGACTTGAATGGAAAATGTTCCCTCTCTGGAGGGAAATGATGCAGGTGAGGTAGATAAAAACTTCTTGACCTACTTAAGGGAACGAAATGTGAACTATCCTGTCCCCCCTAGGCACTGTGACGAAGCAGCAATAGTTGCTAAAGACAGTCATAAAGAAATGTCCCAGTCTTAGAGTTTCTTGAGGACCATTAACACTCTCAGAAACTGAGGACTTGGGGAGGTGGGGGGGCAAATATTTTGTTACTTAGTAGCCCTAGAATTGGATTTCCAGGAGGTACTCCAACAGAATTGCCTCTGTCTCTCACCCTGAGGTGCCACAAGAGCAAACATCAGCGCTCCTGTCGAGCTGACTTGAACTTCGGGCTGGGTGTCTTCCAGCAGGCTCAGCAGCACAGGAATCACCTCTTCCTGGCACACGGCGATTTTCCCCTCAGCATGAGAGCTGTGGAGAGAAGATGGTTCAGCTGAGTGAGCCCTTCAACTGTGCCTGCTACCTGTGCAGCCCTGTGGAAGTCCAGGGCACTGGGAATATTTCTCTGTCTGCTCTGGGGTGCCCTGACCCCCAGGGGAGCACTGACTTTGACCCTCATTCATGGAGAAAGTTTCCTAGATTTCAAAATAGACTAGAATCCATGAAAGTCTGAAATAGATTATAGAGAGTAGTGTAGGTGTATCACCTGGTGGGAAATTGAGGTTTTTGGATTTTTTGTATGTTGTGGATGGAAGCAAGATGGAGTGCACAGGGTGCTGTTCTGGGTTTCTTCTTTGTGATTCTTCTTCTTGAGTTTGGGTGGCATTCTGTAATTGGGCAAAAAAGTCTGCATTGAGGCTCTTTGGGATCAGTTACTGGGTTAAAAGGGAAAATAATCTAGGTGTCAGTTCTTAATTGGATAGTTTAGTCTTAAAAGACCTTGTAACAAGAGCTTGTTAGCCATTCTGTGCATTCTAATGAAAGGCTGCTGAACTCACAGTAGTGAGACTGTTTTACTGATAAGAAATAATAAACACTTGAGTCCAAAAATGAACTACCATCTCAAGTGCCTTCAATGCAGACCCAGAGAAACCCACAACTGCTACCCCCCCGGTCTCTGGCCATGCTGGAGCCGCAGCCCTGTCCTGGTGCCACCAGCACTGTCACAGCTGCTGTGTCCCCCTGGAGGGACTGTCCTGCCCCCGAGGCACCCGAGGGATGGCTGTGACTGTGGCTGCTGAACCCACCTGCTGATACAGGCCTAGGACACCACACCAACCTGCTCAGACGAGCTTCACTATATTCTAGGTTATTTTTAGGTGATAGCTGGATTTTTAAAAAGCATTCTATGGTACACTGGACACTGATGGGCAGCTGCATGTAACAGGATATAGGATTAAGGGTGTTGCTGGTCATAATTGCAACAGAGTTACAAACCTGGCTGGTGAAGCCTCTAGAGATTTAAAAACCTGCTAAACCAGAGGACTAAAATGAATTCTTCTCCCAGATCACTTTTCTCTCTTTCTTTCCAGCCTCTCTAATGAGGAGAATATTTAATGTGGCCCAGCCATTGCAGGGACCTAGAATATAGCTCATATGCATATTTCAGTTGCATTTTGCTTTCTTTCTATGACTCATGTTAATTATACTCTTTTCCTCTAATACCTGTCTTTATTATAGGACACAAGGAAATGTGTAGTGCCAGTTGATATGTAAACTACATCAACTGCAGACCTTTTTAAATTAAGCATTTGTTGAACACTTATATTTTCTGATTGTAGTACAGTGGACTTACGTTATTCCTTTCATCCATTCTCTGATACACAAATTTAATATAAAGATTTTTTTTTCTGATCCATCACTGATGTATGTGGCAGCCTGTGGCAGAAAACTATTTCTGTCTTCAATCACAGTGAAAGTTTCCAAGGATCTCTAATTTTCTGAGAGAGAGCACTTTTCCAAAAACCTAAGGGCTATTCTCCCTACCTCCATAGTGGTCAGAATTCTGTTTCTACAAGATTTTTCATGTAAGAATTTTTTCCTAGCAGTGCTGTACCAGGAAAAAATCCTGATTCACTGCCAATACTGAAAACAAACAGAAGGAGAAGGAATGACTGATCAGCAACTGCTTTCTTCAGTCATTTATAGCAGTTAGGAATTTTTAAAGGCCCATGTGTCCCATTTTGTTTTACCCATGTGTGCATTCAGGCTGATAGTGCTTTACATGTGAAATGTGGCAGCTTCAGTGTGTAGTGGAACACAGCTGTAAATGAATGGCATTTATTTATTCCTGAATTAGTTCTGAATTTACTCCTGAATTTATTCCTGAAAGAATTAGTTCTTTCTTGGACTTAAGCATTAGAGAGGTTTCTTTACCTGATTTCTAAGAGGACCCAGGCTGCTTTGCTCCTGATGGCTGTGGAGGGGTGTGAGAGCTTTTCCTTCAGCACAGTAACAGCACCAGCTGCCAGGGCTTCAGAAATCTCCACACGAAGGCAGTTGGAGAGTGTACCAAGGATTAGCTCCTGGATCTCATCCAACTCTGTCTTCAACTTCAGGACCAGTGGGGGAATCAAACCAGCCTGCAGGACACCACCAGCCCCTGCAGAGGGGACAGGAAGGAACGTGGGTGAGAGCTGAGTGCAGTTACCATTGCTACTTGCACCTGGAATTTCTTCAAAGGATCAAAATACATGTGAGGACTCATTTCCTTACACAGAAGTGGAATTGAGAGATGGAAACTACTCCAACATTCCCCTGTTTATAAATGTCATCTCAGCACTGCTTCTTTGGGAAGCTTCCCCAAAAGCCCTCCAAAGAAATCAAACCAAGTAATAACCAACATGACAATTGCTTTGATGTTCCCAGTTTCTCTGTAATATTTCTCCCAAAATTATCCTTGCAAGGAAAATATAGGAAATATACATACATACAAAGTCACCTCCTGTGCCGCCTTTCTAACTGTTCTCAACATGAACAGATGCCAAGAGAGACAGAGATGTTGCCTTTAGGGCTCGTTCTTTTACTCTCATGGTGGTTTCTGCTGGGGAGAAGTCAAGATTTTGGGAACTGTCAGCCCTCACACATTTCTTTGTAGTAGTTCTGTCAAGGCAAAAATTTAAATCCTGAACTTTCCAGCGGTCAGTACTCTTGCACTGGCTCCTAAAATATAACATCAAAGGCAGAGAGATCATACCTTGCCCAGCAAGTGATGTCTTTGCTATGAGCCAGGATCTGATTTGTACCATTTCTCACCCTTTACTAAGTCAACACTGCAACAGCAATGCCAGGGGAAAGCAGAATGTACTGTCCACAAGTAACTATGTGAAAACAAAATTCTCCAGCTTGTCTTGTTGCTAAGACTGATTCTTTGGTTGCTATGAGAAATGTGGCTCCTTTCAAAGTGATTAATATATGGTTAGATAAGGAAGTTTTGTGGATAAGAGTCATCAAGGTATTTTCAAATGAATCTTCACAGCAGAGACAAGTGGCAAAGACATTTTAATGACCCTTGGTAGTGCATAAGAGAAATCCCTCACCTTGATAATTGGGTGAAAAATAGGATTCTAATCTAGAGTTATTCTGTTGTACATATTTCTGAGGCTTTGCTAATACTGAATAACTTCTTATGGTACTGACTTCTTAGGATCCACATTACAATACCAAGGCAAAGAAATGCCTTGGGGTGATATTACATCTTTTCTACCTGTGCTAAATTTGGAGGTCAGTTTCTGTGAGAATTCAAATAAATAAGGAAAACCAGTTCCAAGACAATTCACATTGCAGGCTAACAACATTTTGCAAACAAGGATTTCTCCTTGTGCCAGAAAGGCAAAGCAGGAAAGGAAAGTGAAATAATCTTTGAAACTGTGGCTCTGTGTGTCACTACACAGGGGAGTTGGTGCTTTCACTGTGAAAAAAACCCAACCAACCCTATATTGCTCCCTGGAGGAACAAAATAAATTTGTCAAAGAGTAACTCCAGCCCATTTATACTGTTCCTGCAGAAGGATGTGACAAAGGACACCTGCACTATTGCTCTGCAAAGGGCTCTGTTGCAGGGTCCCTGGGAAGGAGGCCAGCTCGTCCATGACCAGCATCAGCCCTCTTGACAAGGATTGCTGGGATTTGGATTGTATATCATAGGTATAGAAAGGTTTTGACAGGTTAGACAGCAGCAGGAATATGTCTGTGAATTCTCCATGCCTTATGGAATGCCAGGCAGTAGGGAACCCACTAGTGAACTGCTCCCAAGGAAGCAGACTAAAGCAGTTAAATCATATCCAGGACTCCTTTAGCCACACTTCCCAACAGTCTTTTGAAATGACCTGTGAAATACAAGATTTTTCAAATGCAACTTTTTAAACTCCTCCCAAAGTTTTTCATTAAAACAAAGTGTATGACCTGAGGGCATGAAATATGGTGACTGCTCACTGTCACCATATGCACTTCTAAATTCTGGGTGGAAATCAGTACAGAATCTCGGCTTCAGAGGAAGAGCAATAAATCAGATGTGACAGACTTAGGCTCACACTGCCTGTCACAAGCACCTGTGTGTAGCTTTAACTCACGTGGATCCCAGTGCTCCTTGGGACAGTCCATAAGCAAACCCTTTTTGCACAGTGCAGACACACTCTGGTTTGAGCCCAGAGAAACCACTGCTTGATTTAACTTTCCATCTGTCTGTAACAACTGCTGCTGTAGCATTCCCTCTACTTCCCTCGTGCTGGGAGATGTACTTGGCTCTTTCCTGGTTTTTGTACTTGCTTTCAATACTCACTAGCCATTTTTTAACCCATCACGTTAAGTTTCATTTTCACTTTGCTGCAATTCTCTCTTTTTCAGGACTTCCTTGCTAAGTTCTCTCAATTCTCTTGATCACTTTATCACCATACAGCCAAGAAGTATAACCAGCATTCAGGTTTCACTTCTTTCTGCCTGGGTTTCAATTATCTTTAATGTATTCCACCAATACATTCATGCAGCTAGGGCTGCTTTCACTTGCCCTTGGCTTTATTCCTTCCAGTTAATGTTTATTGACTTTCTTTGCCTCAGCCATCCCTCATTCATTGCACTTCATGTCTTCTTTTGGGGCTGGCCTTTACTATGGCATTGCAGTCCTGGGTGTGAAAGCCACTTTGTGTCTGTGTCCCTAAGCTGCTGAGATAATGTACAATGTTGTGTAGAACAGCTTTGATTTTGTGCAGCCATTAACCAGTATTTATTCTGGGGCTACTGGTGCTCATTTTGTCTGAAGACTTGGGATGTTCTTATGTTTTTTTTTTTTTTTTTAAATTGATTTTGTTTTACCAGGTTGGGTCTCTGTACCAGGAACTTTCTTGTCTACTGTTTTTGTCGAGATGTCTGAGCTCAAATGCTGTCGTGCTACTAGAGGGAGCTTCCCAGATATAAATATAGAAATAAAGATGAATTGTTTGACCTTGTCAAAAGTCTCAGTGTGGTGAAGAGAAAGAGGGTGGAGAGGAAAGGCCATCAACAGCAACAACAAAAAGAGACTACCTAACACTGGGACTGAAATTTCCACGTGGAAATTCGTCATGATTTTCCCAGGGGAACCACAGGTTGAAAGGTCTAGGGAGGGAAAAGGGAGGAGGCAAAATCAGTGGCAATTTGTTTGGGAGTCACTTGTAAATGAGAGAAGTCTCAGATCCTTGGATCTTAGTGGGTGAGCAACAGGAGGGGAAGGTAAGCTGGGGTTTTGAGTAGTCCTGTACTGAAAAATACAGTGGCATCCTCAGGATATCAATTTTTTCATTAAAATACTGCCCTTTCAAAGGGCTTTGTCTATTGCAGAGAGTGTTCTAGATACCCTGAGCCCAGTGAAGTAGTTGGGAAAAATGTTTTCAAAATGCAAATAGTTGCATTTGCAGCTGCATAGTTAACGTCATTATTGATCTGTTTTTCTGAGAACTTGTAATCTTCCCCTGGGCTGCTTTTTATCTGAGCACTCATCTCTTCCTTCTCATAACTGTCTGGCCACTCTCATCCTCCCTTTCCTGATTTTTTTTCAAATAGGCCCAAAGAGGAGTTGCCATTTATTCTGTTCTCTCAGTATGGCTGCAGGGCATGTAAACAAGTTAAATTTAGTAGAAGATGAAGGAGTTATTTACAGTACATAAGAATGGTGTTTTGTTTTGGTTTTCAATTACATAAATCAAACCACATTTCAAATCCTTTTCCTTAAAAATGCTGGTTTTCAACTCAAAATGGTCTGGTCTGAAGCATGTGCCTCATGCATGGCCACAAAGTGATGACTGGTGTAACAGAACACATTAAAATAATATGGAAACACAGATCCTCTGAAATATGAATCTTTGTTGGCACCTTGGATGTGTCTCTGCAATGGTCACACCAGTATTTGAAATGCCCCAGTAAAGGCATTTGTGCTTAGGAAGGGGCACAGAGGAAAAGCAAAGCAGAGCCATGGGAAGGGAACCTGCTGCCTGGCATCACAGCCAGCTGGCACAGCCCTGGGGGAGCTCACTGCCTGAGGAGCCAAGTGATCCCGACTGAACTCCCAGAGCAGCAGCTCTCTTGCTTGCCCTGCAATAGTTTATCAGCATTTCAGAGGGAAGAAAGGGATTATTGCCCTTGGGAGTGCCACCATACATCATAGACACTGGCTAACAGTGCTGGGTGATGCTTCCTTGGTGCCAAGAGTGACACTTTGAGTGACAAGATGAGCACAGGGGATGCTGCCCCTGCACACCTTCCTTAACGACTCCTTGCTCACTACAGTTTAAATGGGAAAAATATAATTTATTCTGGGAAGATCTCTGAGTCACCTGTCACAAGAGCACAGTTTATGAACCTTGTAGTAGCTTATTTAATGTTAAGATTCAGCATTTTGATTCTCAGTGCTTCCAGCATTATGGCTGTGTCAGGGAGCAGATTGAATATAATACTAGAAATACTATAAAACTGGGCTGAACTTTCTGGGAGTGAGCTTTGGAGCAGGAGGCAGACCACATTCAGTGAACTACAGCTCACCTGCCTAGAACCCATCAGCTTCACCAGGACTCCTACCTGAAGAGGATAATTCTCTTGACCTCTTTGAAAATCAGAATATTCTGCTCTTCTTTGCAAGAATAGTTCTCTGTCTCTCCATGACAATTTAACAGGAACAAACAGCAGTGTCCCAAAGGATGGCTGTGCCTAGAGACAGAGGCCATCTCTTATCTGAAAGGACTGAGGGGTGGGAAGTCCCTGTTTACATGAACTGAAGAGCTACTGGGATATTAAGAGAACTGAGGAAAACACTGCAGAGATTGGATCAGACTAGAAATAGTAAACAATTCTGTATCAAACCATTTCAAATGGAAGCATTGGCTGGAGGTATTTATCTTATGAGAGCCCTAGGGATTCACCAGGTACAAAATCACAACCTCAACAGTAGTGTCTGCCAGATTTTCATTAAAAATACAAGAGCTTAATAAAACTTTATAAGCTTTATAAAAGCATTATGTGATCTGCTTTTGAAGCCACTGAGAATTTTTCCAATACTCAAGATTTTGGGATGCTGTCTGAATAAAAGATATGACAGAAATTAAGGTTATACAAATATTAAAAAGTCAGCAGTACCCTGCAGGAGCACATAATGTGGCTGCCTCTGGGGATGATTTAAAAACCCAGAATGTTTCCAGCATTAACAAGGAACAAGAAAGATTGGTCTGATAAACAAGAGGTTCCTAAGCTTCAGTAAAGAATGAAAGAGATTCCTGCATATCTTGTTTTTGTTTTTAGAAACTTTGAGTGTGTGCAATTGTAATATCAAAGCACCACTGAAAAAAAATTAGCACAGCAACTACATCTGATATATCTGCATTAGTTTCTCTGGTATAATTTAGAAATCCAAGAAACAGGTTACTTAAAAAAATGTCATTTTCATAGTAGTTAAGACTGCCTGTGACCACCTGCTTGAAAGGAGTGGGTTTAATTATTTAAATAATTCATGGCCAATGAAAAGAGGAGTAATATCTAAATAATTAAAAAACTTTAGTCTACAGAATGTGTTCTATCATATCTCTAAAAATTCTGAGAATGAGTTAGATAGAACAGACTTGTGTTTCACACAGAAATGATCCAAAATGAGAAATAAACCCTGGGTTCTGTTTTTGTACAAGGACTAGCTACAGTCCAATAACTGGCCAAGACAAATCCCCTCATCCTGACTGAGGGCAGTGTCAGATCCTTCAGTGGGAAATGCCCCAAAATACAAAGGTGGAAACAATTAAATGTGCTCTCTGTTGTGATAATGCATAATCCAGCAGCTGTGGATTGCTGCTCACTCATGGAATCTGAAGGCAGTCTCCACAGTGAAAGCAACTTTTCCTTCTTTCACTGAAACTATATTGACTTGTTATCACATACAAGAAAATAAACAATGAAAATGAAGGTGAAATAATTTTTTTTCCTAGCTCAAGTTGCTGATAGTCTGCCTGTAAGTTGCAGGATAAGCTGTGCTATCTTTTGCAGGGTTTTTTTTTTTTAGCCCTTCAGAATTCCAGGCGCTTGCACCTGCCTTTTAAGTAAATTTCTATAAGTTTTCTAAATTTGTAACTTCATCTATAGACACCCTCACAGTCATCCTGTGTACTCAAATGTGTGAATGCATGTGTACACACAGCATGCATGTCACTGATCTTCCATGCAGATTGATCACACAAATTGGGAAATTGCTCGGATTTTATTTCTCTGACAAAATATCTTTATAATTTTTTAAAAAATAATAAAAATCAAAGAAAAAATTCGTAAAGATTCACCCCAGAGGGTTGGAGGTTTTTTCCTTGCTCTTTTAGATGAAGAAGGAAATGTCACCCTGAAATTTATTAATTTCCTCTACAGTGAAGGCTTTGCCAAAATACATGGAGGAAGGAAAACAATCTGACATGTGCACTACTCGTGCCAAAGTCCTCAGATCAATAACTGTAGAGAAAATTAAAGCCTTAAGTTAACTACTCCCAAAAAGCTGAGCCTCAGCCACTGAGGCTATCCCATTTCAGATTTTCCAAGTCAGAATTTGTCCTTGTTTTCTGCTGGTCAGTGATGGACACTGTTGTTCGAAGATGAGACTAAGAGGGAGCAGGAGCAGTGCAGCCTTTAACCACAAGAGCCTCTTGAATTTCCACTTCCACAAGTACCCACTGGGACACACAGCATTCACAGAAGGCAGTGGATTTACTGTGCCTGACAGAAGACATTCTGAAGAGAAGGTGGACTGGCACATTCACAAACACTGACTTAAATCTTGGATTTTGTACTTTATACCAAGCACGAACATCAAGTGTTTGCAGTTCCTGTAGCAAGTTTCAGTCACAGAAAAATTGATGTTGTAAGGTGAACATGACATTATCAGTTTGACAAACATTCATATGGTTATTACTTCCATTGTGGCAATTTTAAAGATTCCTGTGGAGAAAGGTCTGCCCTGTCACAGAGGTTTGTAAAGATGTGTGAGAGCTCATTTCCTCCAGAGATTGTCTGGCTGGCTGGCGTGGAAGGAGTGGCTGGGGAGGAGGGAGGCAAACATTTGTTTCAGGCAAGTCAGCTGAACAGCTGAGAAATCATTCAGAGACATTTTACACTAATAAAAAGAGCTTAAAACTTTTAAATTCAACTGTCTTACAAGCCCCTAATGTGAGAGCAATGAAAAATTGCAAGTTTTCATAACTTCTGCTGAGAAAATAGGTTGAAAGAAAAATAAATCTTTCTTCTTTTGGGGCAGAGGGCCAAATAATTAAAGCAGAATGAATGAAGTTCAAGAAACAGTTTTCTCAACTATCTTAAATTTCTGCTCCTGGAAGTTATATCTGTGCAACTGGAATTCTGCATTACAAAATGGCATTACACAGCCAAGTGACCATTAGAACATCTTGGTTATCTTTAAGGTTCACCTTCTGTAACCAGTGAATTAACCCCACACATGCTCAGACACCAAAGAACTTTTTTTTTCAGTTTTGTTCCTTAGGAGAAATGTCATTAAGATGGGAAAAATCATTCTCTGAACTTCCATAGTACAATTAAATGGCAATCCATCAGAAACAGAGGTATATGAATGAGAATGTTTCCTATAGAGATTTGATTATACTACTGTCAAACATTAAAAATGAGAGGCTTAAAGCAACCAAATATCAGAATTAATTATGTGTCAGATTCTGTAGAATTTTGTCCTGAAAATTAATATAAACTTGCTTTGAACATATGAATCATTGCACAGACTGAAAACTGAACAGACTGAAAAACTGCAAATAGTGGTAGAAGAAAACAAGAAGAAATTGATGGGAACATGAATTCAGTCTCATTGTGTAAGCACTTATTTTTTGCATTTTCTCCACTGTTAGAAGTGTGGGAGATATGTTTTATATTATATATGTTACATATGCTATATGTTATATATATTATATGTTATATTACATTATTTTTAAAACGACCTGATAGAAATTTCAAAGAAGAAGGAACTGGAGAAATTGTAGTGCTGAGAAATCCACTGCTTCTGTTAGCTGGTCAGGCCTGCTGGCAAAGCTGCAATAAGACAATTTTATCCTACAGTTCACACTGCTTCCACTGATGCCAAGATGAGCACAACTGACTGGTGAGAACTGATAAAACCTCCCAAAAAGAAGAATAGAGTACTACAGGTGGGTGAAATCCTTTTCTGCTTCAGATGCTCTGGCTTGGAAATTTTGTTTGAAATGAGAGCAGAAGAAACACATCTTGATTGGAACCACAGGCCCAGATGGCTGCACGACGTGAGTGGAGCTGGGTGAACAGCAGATTGTGCCTCCCCTCTCCACTCAGACCTGCTACTTGCAGGTCTTTTTTTTTATTGCATGAGAAGCCATGTTCTTAAGGAAAACTGCTCTCTGTACTCAACGAAAATTGCATTCTGTTCTGAGGCTCTACAATAGTGCTTTCCAGTGTCTTTTAGCCTACATTTTATTTCAAGCAGTGATAAATTCAAAAACCCTAATTGAATACAAGCCTGCCAAGGTGTGGGCTGCTTTGAGGATGATTTGTTTTTTAAAGTACCTCCCCAGTAAATGTTTGGCACAACAGCAAAATGAAGCTGTTACTTAACCTGAATTAAAATATTAGGTCTAGCTTCTGTAAACATGCCAGATTAAGCATAGGCACTTCAACAGTACTACTTATGTGCTTATCTATTAGAACGTTATATACAGAGGATTCAAACCACTGTTAAACAGAAACAGAAAACACACTTTGTGTCTGCTTTGTACTTTCTATAAGTGGGCTGGTAGATAGATGGGAAGCTCTCAGAGTTTATGTAGGTGCAAAACCACCCGTGGGCCTGACGTTAAGTGGACAATTGTCCAAAACACAATTACTCAGTCCTGACTGCAATATTACAAATTTTTTAAGAACTGGACTGGCATTTGAAGTCCCCATATAGTAAAGCTACCTGGATGTTCCCAGCTCTTCTTCCATAGCTTCCCAGAATTACCTTTGTGTCCTCAAAAAAAAATTGTCCCACTTTTTATTTTTTTAATTACCAAATATTTTCTGTTAATCAGACACAAGGAGGTTATAGAACAGATAAATAACTGTGCCTTATGAAATTGTAGTTATATCTTGTGGTTCTTACATGAAGTGGAATTATCATGCTTAAAGGACACAAGAAAATGTGAAGTCCAATGACCACATTTTTTCCAAGTATCTATTAAATTATATATAATCCTTCTGAGGGCCCAGTTTGGTACTTCTTCATCTGGTAAGAACATAAGTGGCAAAACTAAATAGATTTGAAATCAATAGATTTATTTTTGTTTGTTATTACAAAAAAATTTAAAACCCCACTAAATGCCTACTGATGTCCTCAAGTGGGAGAGACCTACTTTCAAGGCACTCTTCAGTGAATATTTAATCATTCTTATGAAGTGCAAAACCCCCAGCCAGGAAGATTGCAGGAGGGAAGAGGGTGCCCTAAGAATAACCAACAACTTGTTACTCAGACCACTTTAACAGAAGATCCGAAGCTGGTACAATTTGTTTTAAAAGCTTTGGCTTCAAAAAATTCCTGGCACTCTTTAATTGCATCTCCTGGTGTAATTCCTAAAGATTTCTGTATTTTGATATCAAGTGATTTTTTTCTGTTCAACCTTCATGGATCCTTTGTTGTGTACTTTACTAAGTGATCCCCAGTTTGGGTTAATATTCAAAGGGTTTTGTTTTGGTTTTTTCCCTATTCCTTTGCCCTTAATAGTGAAAAATCAGCAAAGAATACTTTAATTGACTTTTTTTTTTAATAACATAATAATACAGTCTTCAAGGACGTGCTCTTCACAGAGAACTATGTTCCTTTATCTTGTTTCACAGTATCACTGTAGCTTTCTTCCCGTGGAGGCTCTGAAGGAATAGGAGCGCATGGATCCATCCCAAAGCTTAGGATAACCAAGGACTGCTGTGGAAAGTTTCCTGCACAGGAAAGCCAAGATATCTTCCAGGGCTCTGGGAGAGCAGCTCCCCTCCAGCTGCTGGATTTAATGTTTGTTTTTCTCAACTTGGCTTCAGTAGCAACTGCTGATGCAGCAGCTGAAACAATGAGCTGCACACACGGTAGGTACATAATAGAACTGTGAAGGGAGGGATGTAAAGCACTCAACGTTTGTAGGGTTTGGTCGTTGTTTTCTTTTTAAAGAAGTTCTCTTTCAGTTGATTGTGATATTAGATGTAATGCATTGTCTGGGTTCACATTCTCAAATGTCTCTCATGATTTGCTCTCATAGAAAGAGTAAACTGCTGATATTAAGCAAAACCCTCAGCTGCCTGAAGGGTGAGAAAAGATAAAAGGGTGAAATCCTGGTAGAAAGTGACTTTTCATCCTAAATGATGAAGCCAAATGAGGTCAGGCTGATACCACCTGACAGAAGGTGCATTCATGATTTTTCCCCCACCATCTCACAGTCACTGATACAAAGCAACAATATATCAGATAGATATAAATATCAGATCCAAATCATCCGTACATTATGCTATTTTAAACTCTTCCACGTGAGAAAAATGGTTAAAAATAAAGATACAGCCCTTTTATTCTCCTTTAAATGTTCTGTTCAGCTCTTCATGCTGAGAGAATCACAGACCTGTCTATAAATATCTAACCCAGATCTACAATTGCTTGTTAAAAAGAGAGTGTTTGGTAGAAGACTGAATGAAATACAAAATGTCTTTTATTATGTTTTTATTACAGACCAGATGTGGCCTCTCAATTTACCCTCTATCATTTGGAGATGTACATTTACCAAGAACATTGCATGTGTGCATGTAAATATTTTCATGTTGTCACGGTATAATAAAGAGTAATTGATTAGAAAAATCCCTATGGGATTTTCCACTTAAGAGCACATTTTTGTTTTAGCACTATTGTCTTCAAAATAAACATGTATGAAAACATCTATTTTGATTGATCCAGCAGAAAGCAGAGTAAACAGGCAAGCCTTTGGCTTTTGGTTAATGAACAGCACTGGCAAGTTGAGTGAAACTCGTGCAGCCAACGAGCCCAGGAGGTTGTGTCTCGGATGCTGCACCTCAGCAGTGCAACTGCTCCCTCCAAACTCAAGCCTGCTCTGCTGGGGCAAAAATGGTGACCTCACTGACATAGGAGAGGAAATGGAAATCCAGTCAGATTGCCCAGGTCCCTAAAATTACTCTTTATATTTCCACACAACTATTCACTTTCTATAGTTATTTCTGTGCATTCAGTCTATCTGTTTACAGAGCACAACATTCAGGGTCCTGGGCTAAGGACCTGGATTTCTGTGCTGTTTGACTTTGGCATTTAATCACCTGTCCAGGCTATTTGGAGACTTATTTCTCTTTAAATTCCTGTGGGAGCTTAGCTACATGTAATGCAATCAATACATGCTGAAAGGCCCTAATTGAGGATTTCTGGATGCAGGACAAGGTAACACTGAAGAAAACTTAGACATATCTGCTGAGGCATTTTTCAGAGAAGTTGGTTTTTAACTCTGCTATTAATCAACAGCAAGCTCCCATATGGTGGCATTGAAATAACAGCCCCTAAACTTCTCAGACCTGTCCCATTACTCAGGTACTGCATGTCTGTAATTCCTTCACTGCCAGCATGTGATCTATGCTCTGGTGCCTCCCTCAAAGCTGGAGGAAAGCAGGTGTTCTGTCACAGCAATGGAAAGTGCCTAAAGCTGCTCTCTCTGTAGACAGCATGCAAACGATGATCGTCCTAGCCAGGATGATGGTGGTTGGTGCTTTATTTCTGCCACAGTTGGTTAGTGTGTGGAAGATGCCTTTTCTCACATATCAAGTACTATGCTAAAGATACATGTAATGTGACAGTTTCTATAGTAACTACTTGTTCTTTATGGAATTGCAGATTAAACCTGTACACCTTGTTATTGTTCCTTTATCCCATTATCTAGACTACTCAGTTACCACAGATACTTTTTTTTTGTTCTATTCCCTTGCCAACATAACTATATCAGGGATTTATGCACTTGCAAGTAAAGGGTATATACGAAAATGAAAACACTTAAAAGTTGTAAATTGACCACTATCTGATCTTATAAATGCACTGAGATGTTTGGGCATGTATACCGAAAGCTAAAATTTCAAAACAAGACTTGAAATATTTTTATTAAAGCAGGTCAAAAGTGTTATTTGAATATTATTTGTTTTTCTGGGAGAACAATGCAAGTTATGTATATGACATTTATTTTCTAACAAATTTTACTATAAAAAATTTGCCAGTCTAGATGTAGTGGAAAACTTCTAATGTGAACGACATCTAAGATTCCTTATTATATGAAAATTTTCTCAATATGGTATACTGATTTTTACATGACATTATTTCATTATTATAATTCATCAATCCTACAGCTCTGCTGATAATATCAGTACTGGAAGTGATATAATTTACAGGAATCAGATGCTTTCTGTTTTGTATTATGTTAGCCTTATTGTGGGAAAAAATGCCTGCATCCCGTCTGCGTGTGACAGTCTCTGTTGCTATCTCCAGCAGAAGTGTATCAGTTACAAATCAAGCTTATAAAATTAGCAGTGTAGGGAGAAATCAGCTACTTGATCAGGGCTGCAGATTCAACAACACAACTAGTATTGTAGCCAAAAGGAAAAAGACACTAGGAAAAACGCAAAATATGAATTGGGTAAATCCATTAATGAGATAAAAAGAAAATGATACTCATGGTTAATTAAAAAAAAAAACAAACTGTAGTAAATTACACATACACAAATGCAAAAGGCAGAAGGGGAAAATCAGAAAATCCTCCCAGTACTGAGAGCAGCTGAGTGATGGTAGAAGCGGAAAGCAAACAGTAGATAAATTCCGTGTAATTTAAGAAACTGTTTTTTCTCCCTTTACCCTTGACCGTATCCTTCCAACATGTATGCGACTGGTTCGCTCTAAAACAGGCATTGTGACATGAATCCTGGAACTCCTGCCGCTGCCAGAGCCGGGCACTGCTGGGCTGCAGCGAGCCTGGACCCGCGGAGCGGCCCCGGGCGCGGATGCAGTTGTGCAGAGGCAGAGCCCGCGGCACGTCTGTAGCCGCACATTATGTAACGCGCGAGTGCAGCGGAGCGTACGAGCCGGGAAAGAGGCACAAACCCCTCGCCAACACCCAGCTCCTTCTGCGCCGCGGCGGGGCGGGGGCTGCGGGGGCTGCGGGCCCGGCCGCCCCCCGGGCGGGAGCCGGAGCGGAGCCGGAGCGGAGCCGCCCGCCGGCCGCGCCGCCGCCCCGCCCGCGGTACCCCCGCCGTTGGCGTGGAAACGGGCTGGCGGCTCCGGCTCCTCCTCCAGCGCCAGCCCCGCGCTCCCCCTGCCCGGCTCCCCGGCGAGAGCGCGGAGCACCTCCCTGTCTCCCGCGGGGGGCCGCCGGACAAGTGCTCCCACGGCCGCCTTTAGAACAGCCCGGGTTTTTACGGTTGTGTTTTCTAGGGAGAAGATGGGAAAGGACAGGTTCCTGCTCCTGCTGGGGCTGCGGGGCTAGTCCCTGCAGTCGTGGTGTGTCTGCTCGGCAAATCACAGATGCTGATGTGAAAAAGGGCCAAAGCAGAAGAGAGGCGTCAGTGGATGCGAGCGTTTGTACTGATGGATTGAGGAGGTGGAGGCTGCCTGCCTGGTGCTGGAGAGGTGAGTGCAATATTCCGCATTTCCTTCTCTCTTAAATCAGTTCGGTGATGGACATTTCCAAAATAAAAAAAGCACTTCTATAGCAAGAAGGAAAAGATATCATTTTGAAACAATAAGCTATGCTTCTGCTGGATAGAGAATATGAGTGCGACTGTGAGGTAGGAACATTTTGCTGTGTGTAGACAAAAAATAGTAAAGGGAGGCAGGCTGCTGATACAGTGAAAATGACCTTCTCAAGGGATACCGGCCTTCTATTAGCTACTGCTTCAGCTTGGGCCCTTCTTCTAAAAATTAAGTGGTCTCCCTTTCCTAGCCTGAATCGTAACCCATTAATTGCCAACACGTGAGCCTTAATAAGATCTGTTGCGTTCCCTTAATGATTCAGAAAGATAATCCATTAGATTCTGCCTGTTGGGAGAAGAACCTCCACGCTATGTAGCACCTCCTCCCAGGGAAATGCAGCCTGGATAACATTCTGTCGGAAAAGACTCCTGCTGCCAAATTTCTGTAATAAGTGCTCCTGGTAGCAGTCTCGTGTGCTCATTGGAAGGATGTGTGGCTCTGCAGAGCCTGGGTGCGTTCCCTCTCCGTGTGTGCCCATGCATGTGAAGGAATGAGGAGGGTTCATGTTAATCTGCACCTGTGGACGGCTCCCATCTGCACTTGAGAACCACAAGTTTTTTGGTATCTTTGCATTTGCATTTTGGGAGAGTGCTTTATACATGAAACCCCCAAGCTTTCAATGTTAGCTGAGAGAGCTGCAGACAAATAGATGTCAGCTTAATTTCTGCTCATAGAACTGATCTGATCTGCTTTTGGCTGTTTCACTGTAGAAGCCATAAACCGTTTAACATGTGTTCTTGCAGTATCTTTTCTGCAAGATACTGACCTATCTCAACATTTTCCTGGGAAGATTTGAGGAAAAAAATCACTAGATTTCCCTCCAGCATTTCTTTATATTTGTTTTAATCCATTTTCTGATAGCCTCACACCCACAAAGTGATTTTTATTTAGGCTCAGTATTTCGCGCCATTGTGGGTCACACCCTTCGGGTGGCCATCAACATTTTGTCTATAAAGGTTACTACAGCAGGTCAGGTGCTCTGAATACCTACTTGTGGATCACAAAGGGGCAAAAAAATGAGTGTATATTTTGGATTTAGGGGAAATTTTGTCTGACTTTATGGATATAGACGATGGAAGTCCAAGCTGATGCCTTAGGTGCTGTTATAGGCAGAAATCCTCACTTTTCTTCAACAGGCATAGATTTGACAGCTGAACAGACACAGCTCTGCAGAGCAGAGAGTGTTTTGCCATTAACTTGGCTGTCTCCATCAAATCATTTGTTTGGAAGCTATCATGCAAAAAGCACAGATCCCTGCCCTTGGATTAAGGACATTATCAGAGGAGAGGCCTATGTGTATAGAAGGATGAAAACCCAGTCTTCAAGAAGCCAGTGACAGGTGTAATCAAAATAAAATCTCTTAGGTATAAGGCATTTTTAGGAGAAAAACTCATGCTATCTTTTGTTATCAAAGCACTGATTGCATTTTCACAGAAGAAACCCCTTCTGTGTACATATGCATAAGGAAGAAAAGCTGATTAATTCTGTGCAAGGCATGGAAATTTCACTCTGACAATGGACCTTACAGAGAGGAATAAACTCTGTGTGCTACATAAAGAATGCTACACCTCTGGCTGAGATTATTTGCTTGTCACTTCACAGGCCACAGGTGAGAAGAGTTGAATAAGTCTTCTGGAGGTACTACCTTGAATTTTGTAAACCTCCAGAACAGTTTCATGTTTCAGTTGCAGACCTTGGTTTTGAATTTAGTGTTGATAATCTAAAAATAACAGCCAGGTAGCTCTGAAGGACTGAAGTGAAAGTGTTCTGGTTGTCTCAGTTCTGACTATGCACTGATGGAACAAGGTACGTTAAATTTTAAGAAGTGTAGATAGAAACAGAAATGTGTCCCTTCTTAAGGAATCTACCTGCTAAGCAGTGGGGAAGGGGATAAGGATAACAGAAAATTCAGTAGGTAATAAAAACTCAAATCCTTAAATGGTGAAGTCAGCTCTTCCTCTCCAGCTTAAGCAGATAAGGATTTTGACAGCAGCCTTGCTTGATACACAGGGGTGAGGCAATATAAAGGAATGATACCTTTTTCTCTCTCCCCCTCCATGAATTAAAGAAAAATACTTTTAATTCCTTTGGGTTAAATCACAGTAATCCCACTTATTTAAGAAGAGATTCTTCAGATTTATGTAATTGAAAATGAGAGTTGAATCTGACTATTTCTGCTAAAGTTTTGGTCCTGCTTTCACAGGAATCACTGGAAGTTTTGTCATTTATTTTAGCTGGAGAGAGCCCGGCACACACAGTTTCACTGATCAGGTTCTCCCTTGCTTTTAGGAACAACAATGTTGAACAGTTTTGTAGTTGGTTTCAGGAAGGTCACAGGCTCAATGACAAATTCAGTAAACTAATTCATAAATTATCAGTTATTTGAATCATGCTTTTTTACTGAGAACATGGAAGTGTTATTTCCATGTTCAGGTTGACAGTACCCATCCTCAGCAGTAATAGTTTCTACACAAGCAATCAACTATTTTCTTTTTCCTAAGAGAAAACTTATTCAAAGGCCCTTAAAAATCATAATCTTGGCCTATGTGCATAAAATCATATTTATACTTAGAGATAATTGTCCTATTTTTATTTTAAAAAAAGGCTAAATTTTGTTCTTTGTGATGTCCAAAGTATCCAGAATTAATCCACATCCATTACTAGTTACAACAGATTCCCTTCATTTACTTGAGAGGATAATATGACTTATATTTTGTATGTTATATTCAAAGTTCACATTTTTATTAAACTTTCCAGAATTCAAGAGTGGTGATTAGGAAGTCCAAATTTCAACTATTATATTGATGAAAGAATAATACCAAGAAAGATTATACTGTTCCAAAGCAACCAAAATCGATCCTCTTTGCAAAGTTCCCTGGCAATTTAAGGTATGTGGAAAAGACAAGATGACAGAGAAGGGCTAAATACAGTTTGATTTATTCTGTTATTGAATCAGGAGTTGATACATATTAACAATTTTAGTTGTTTTAGCTTTCAGGTGGAATCAAGGACAGAATTTAACCCCTGACATGAAGGCTACAAAGAAAATACTCTTCTCTGAACTGTTGCTTTTCCTTAACACTGCAGGGCACTGGTGGAGTTGAATGGAAGGAACAGATTGGTGATGGGGCCATCTCTTCCATCCTACCCAGACTTCAAACATTGGTTACTACTAAATACATTTAAACTGACAACTAACAAAAAACATAGCAAAAATTCAGAAGACAACAGCTCTATACATTGGGGTTTTTTGTTGGTTTTTTTTTTTTACTTCTTCAACTGAGAGCATTTTCTCTGGTTTAGCAGAAGCTCGACTCTCCTCAGAATCCCATTTTATTATTTAGTATTGGACATCCAGTGAATCATTAAGGAACATGGTTTTACCCAACAAATCCTATTTGCCTTTTGTTTTCTTTTTAATCCCCTTATACCAGAGAGTTGTTTCTTCTCTGGATTCCTAAGCCATCACATCAAAAAGACAAATGTGATAACACTTCCACATGATTCTACATTGCAGAAATAACTGTTGGATTACCAGTCAACACCTTGGCCAACAGAAAGTTTGAAGAGGCAAATCCAAAAATTCTAGGTATTTGTTTTGCTCACACATATCAAAAATAATGACCAGAAAGTAAATAATAATTTCATAGGAACTACAATTGCTTAATCTCTTATTTTTACAGTGGATTTATTAAATAGTAATTGCCTGGACTTGGCAGTTGGAAGGAATTATTCTCATCACTTTCAGATGTCCAGAACATGGACGTGTACCTACAGAACAGTTGTTAAGACTTCCCTTTTAGCTGGTGGAAGAAAAAGATTTCTCCACTGGAGTTACCCAGACTAGTTTCTGACTACCACGTTAGTGTGAGATTGAGCTGACCTCTGGAAATGACAGCTCCTCTCCATTGCCTCTGAGGGAAGCACTGAGTGAGTAGCTCTGAGATAGCCACCTACATGCAGATGCTAAATCTGCACAGATGAATCCCACTCTTACTGTCTATAATGTAATGTTTAACCAAGATTTACTAGTTAATTATGAAGATATTTTCACGGTTCACCATAAATATTTGTAAGCCATAATGCAGTTGCCATTCCCTACCTGCCTGCCCTGCTTCCTTGACAGTGACTGGGCTGGCATTGCCTCCCCACTCAGAGTGTCTCAACAACGGTTTGGTCACGGCGCTGGAAAGGCTTCACTGGAACAGCACCAGGAATCCAAATTTTTTTTCAGTTTTTCCTGGTGATCCAGGCAGTATTCTAGCACACATTCCCAGTGTGTTTCTACTGATTTTCTGTGCCTGCTTTCTATATTTTCAAACCTTGCCCAGACAATGTGGAATAAGCACCTTTATCTTCATAAGCTGCACGAATGCAAATACAATTAGGCAGCATAGCAAGTGTTGATGTACAAATACAGTTGACACAGTTGTGTTGTGGAAGGAAACAACACAGTGGAGCTGAATTGATTACAATTCAGTGTCATGGCACAGTAACAAAAGCCCAGCTGGGTGTTTAGCTCTGAGAGGGCTTGCTGTTCAGAGGGGGCATGCACCTGGTTATTATATTCCTTCCTTTAAAAGAGAAAAGTGTGTATGATTCAAAAGGGTACTTACCTACCAGCTAAGGGAACATCTTTCTGAAGATAATACAATTTGAGCTATTAGGTTGGATTTTTCAAGTACAGAGTTTTGTCTCTGAATATTACCAGCTCAAGTAATATATTACAAACACTGGAATGTGTTAACAAAATATGATTTCTTTTGGATGTATAATATCTATTTATACATATATATATGCATTAGAATATATTTTTCGTTTGGATGTCTTATGAGGAAAGAAAGACCAGGATACTGGCTATTGCCCCTCTCCAGTGTTTATGTTAAAGAACAGGATTCAAACCAATACGACAGGAAATATTTTTTATATAATTCAAAGCACTCAATTCAGTAAATTAATGCATATGATGCTAACCAAATCCATTACAAACTACGATTTTCCAGAATTAACACCATTGCACAGGAGCATCTCTTGGTACTGCCAGCAAGTTGATTGTTGCAACAGGCCTTGGCAAGAAGATTTTCTCTCAAGATGCCTTTCTGTGCCTGACCTTTTAAATTTGGCAGAGTTCAGGGTACCACAGCAGAAGCCATTTTGTGACAGGAAGATATTAATATATTCTTACCATTGCTGAGAATCTATTGAGCTTCCATGTTATATTGCTCAGTAATGGTAGAACCTCACCTTAATCAGTCATTTCAGAGACATGTTTTTAATCTCTTTTTCAATTCATCTATGTCCAAGAACAGATAAACTCACCTTAATTTGTAATTCAGTGACATTTATGTAGATATTTAAAATTCTAAGGCTAGCCTACTCCAAATTTGAACAATTGTTCTATTATCATATTGTTTCTGTTCCCTGACTAGATGTGCAATAAGTCCTCTGATTATGTTTCATGCTGTGAATGTTCCCGAAAGCAAATCTGAACTTTGCCTCATAGCTGTGATTACACAGGTGTGTCAAGTTTGCTTTTTGCATGTGTGCTCACAAAAAGCAACAGAATACTGAAGACTTTATGTAATTTTTTTAAGTTACAGGAACAAATTTTTGGCTAATAGGTTCAAGGGATCAACAATTGTTTTAAATGTGGCAAGACTTGAGGCTGATGTGCAGTTCAGTATATATCAGCACAATATTATTTGCTCTCATAGGTCAAGTAAATATACAATGGTCTAAACAAATTAAAGTATCAGGTAGCATCAGGAAGAGGTAGGAACCAGTGACTTTTAATACTGCAGACTACAATTCTCCCTTTTTCTAGAGAGGCCTCATTGTACCCTGCAGTCCTGAATCGTGCAAATTCTATATAAGAGAAGTTAAAACACCTATAAGGTAACAACAGTAATAACCTACCATATAGACAAAGAACTGAATTATTGGATCTCTTACAGTCCTGTTCTCTGTCAGCACATGCGGGTCATAAACTAAAATTAAATGTTTACAGAGCATATTACTCTGGTCTGTGACAAGAAAAACCTCTCTCTTTGCTGTATCCATGGCATACCAGTTCTACCTTTTTCCCACTTCTGCAGTCAAGGAAACCAAGAACAGCCACTGATATTGTAGCCTCTTGGGATCATACCTGGAAATTGTTCTAATTCACACTGCGACTTAGGCAGCCCCAATCTGGCTTGGCAATAAAGGCTGGATCACAAAAATGCCTTTCTCCCTCAGATTAAGACTAGAAGTGTTTGAGTTTCTATGTATTTTTGATTACTTTATGTTGCTTTTCTAGTTGTGTCTTCTGATACTGGAAAGCAATGAACCCCATGTAGAAAATACTGGAATATTCCAATTCAGAAATCATTTAGGCAGAATAGATCTGAAAGAAATGGATGATGCCCATTACAGTAAAAGTGTGCTTTGAAGGGGAGATTGGGCACACAGGCATATGAAACTCTGCGACTACCTTTAAATATTATAGACTTAATTACCAAGTGATGGGAGAACTTCTCAATGAGCAGCACAATTACAGTCTCCAGGTATTTTCATTCAGTATCTTCTTTGTGGTGGTGGATACCTACATTGACAGGAGCCTGTAACTCATCAAAGCTTATCTATACAACTGTAGCTTTGGATTTTGGATGCATTATGTTTTCATGATTAACCTGTCAAGAATTATTCACAGACCTCATTGAAAGTTTACATAAACAAGTCAATTCAAGAAAATAGTCAAGTGTTTGTTTTAAAGGAGACCAGATGGAGTGCTGTCAATCTATGCAGCACTGTTCTTATTCAGCTGTGAGATTTGGTGCAAATGGAATTTCTGAAACATGGCATTTATGATCTGTCTTTATCTATGTTGCAAAGACTTATAGTTGATGGAGGTATGTTAACAGTACATCAATCTCATTGTTTACTTGGCGTCTGCATCTTATTATCAGAATCATCAATTATAGATTCCATAATTTTTAAGATGTAATTTAAAAGGATATGTTTTTTCAGAGTTAGCTAGTCACAAAATACATAGAAAATACTATTTTTCACTACAGTTTCTTAAGCTTCTATTGGTCAGAAGCAAGTGGTGATCAACAGAAGACAAGAAATGGAAGGTCAAGATTAAAAGATTTCAGAAAATAATACAGGTGTGCAAGAGGTCAAGGACTTGGCTCTTCCTTTTAACTTTTGCAAAATCCTTTAGAAGTGTCACTCTTACCAATGAGCTCTCTCCTACAATCAACACAAAAAATGGGAAGGGACAGTTAAAATTATTTTTGTTCAGAGCACTAGTTAAGAGTGGACATGAGAATCTGAAATACAAACCAAAATTGTACCTCATTCTTATGAACTGAAAAAAAATGAGTTCTCAGAATAGCTAAGGAGACACGAACAGTACCACGATGACAATGCACTGACTTGTTCAGTGCCACTCCTGTGTCACTACTACTTACAGCTTTTCCTATTGGAGGTTTCCCTATTGCCCTGAGCCTTCAGCTAGCAAAGAGGTGACACAAACTGGGGTTTATTTCTCCTGAGCTATTTGGCACAAAATATTCTTTGGGATGAGGAGACTGCCAGTAGGTGTGTGTCAGTGGCACTGCATCCTAATAGGATTGATGCCAGCTGGAAGAGATTGAAACCAAACTGGAATTGCTGTAAGGTGCATTTGGGCTGAAAGCTAAGCCAGCTGTGAGCTCTGTAGCTATTGCCTGCCTTTGTGCCTTTGGCAGAGGTGGGGAGACACCTTATCAGGCATTTTCCTGGAGTTGAGAAGTAACAAATTTTATGTGCCTTGTTTTCTGGAATGCCTGTAGCTTTTTTGGGTAGACTATGGGCTGTTCTCTTACTACTAAGAATGCATCCTGAGGGGGAATTTTTCAGTCTTGCTACAACAGAGATGTAAAAGGTGTTTGAAAGCCAGAGATGGCTTTAAAAGGCAGTAGACCTTTTCGTAGTTAAAATACTGATCCAAAATCTCAATTTAAAAGTCTTGAGGTATACTGTAAGTGAACCAAAACATAACAAAAGCTGTGCTCTTAGGCGCAATTATCCTGGTAGTTATCAATCAAGGAACAGTGTGATACCTAACCAGAGTACCTGAGATCACTGAAAATGCAGACCCCACACCTCACCCCAGTCAGTCAAGTGCCCTCAGAGATGTCCTTGTAGTCCTTTAATGAAGTTTTCAAGATGAATTATTGTTCTGCTGTGCATTGTGGATATTTCCCTCCCATCCTCTCCCCTTGGTAAATCTCCTTTGTGAGTTTAAGGTGGATTTGGAATCCCTACAGCTGCAATAGCTTTTGCACTGTTTTGACCCAATATGGCTTGCTGAGAAATTCGTGTCCTGCCCCTCTGCTGAAGGCTGGATGTGCTGTGGGCAACCCCCACCATATGCGTTATTTCATCTCCCAGATCTGTGCCTGTTTCACAGAGCTGCTTCTACAACGATATCAACACTAGATTTTTAGTGAGCAAAAAGAAATAAAATGGTGAGTCATCAGCTTTTTTCCTGCATATCTCATCTGTGTGAAATGCAGAATGCTAACTAGAAGAGTTAGGCATCAGCGATAAAATTCCAGCTTTATGTGCCATCTTAATAGTAGGCTACAGTGTCACCAGAAGTATTTTTTTCCTGGTAATATGAGAAATGAATAACTAAGGATCCACTGCTGAATAATGAATAAACTAAAGGCTCGATTAGCACCTTTCAGCTTTCAGATAATTTTAGTGCTGCAGCTGCTTGAGTCAAGAAGAGATGTCACTGAGAGTAAAAGGAACAGAAAAGCAACTACCTGAGATGCTGCTGTTAAAGCTGTGCTGTGAGGGTGGTGGTGTGCATGTGGCTGGTCAGCAAGGCTCCCCCTTAAGCTGACAGGGCAGCCTCATGGAGACAAAACCTGCAAAATTTGGGAGTTTTACTATTAACAGTAGCAGTAGATCATGTGTGTAGTCTCATAAATCAACCCATCAGTTCTCAAAATACTATTCAAGAGCCTGCTTCAAACAAAAGGAATGAAATTACCAGGGTCCCAGAATGGTGAGCTGACCTCTATGTACCTTAAAGAGGAGGAGACAAGTCCAGTTAGGGTGTGATACAAAAGGGAAACTTTTCTGACCTCAGCAAAGGAGAACTTGTACAACAGGAGACACATGGATTCCTTAGAGACAGAATTGAAGGACTAAAGGATAAGTAAAAATATAGACATATTGGCTGCATGACTAGGAAGTTTGTAAGACTACAGAGAATAAAAAAAGATGAGGGAAAATATCTGAATTAGGAGAATGCCCTTCCAAGCAACACAACTTGAACAGGAGCAGTGATTACCCTCCTCCCTCTTTCTCTCCACACACACACATATACACAGAAAAGTACAGGTAGTGTTAATAGAACACCAAAAAATCATCAGCATGTGCAACAAAATTGGAAGCTACACCTGCTAATATTACTAGTAGTGGTACAGTTAGCAATGAAAAATAAAACATCAAGAAAAAATATTGGATTTTGTTTTATCCCTAATAACAAAAATAAATCCATCTTTCATTCGTATGTTTCAGGTTTGGGGAAAAATAACAATTTAAGCTTGCTTGAGGCTGAAAAATAACAACTTCACCCAGCTAAATCTAAATCATGGTACTTCTATGTTAAAGTAAATACCCAGATGAAAAATCTACACAAGCTTCCTCAAAAGATGGACTTACATGTAGCAGCTTATTTTGTTACTTATCCATTTTAAAAGTAATTAATATTAATCAATATACAATACCTAAAATTTTGTATTTGTTTTATAGAAAAAAATCTGTTATTGGAATGATATGAAAGCCATCCACAATTTTGACAGAATCAGTATAGCCCTATGAATATGTGAAGCCATCCAACCAAGTCTTGTCGTAGCATGACTCAAAATGGATGTGGTCAAATCTGGCCTCTGCTCTTCTAAGATTGATGAAATTAGGAACAAACATAGTGAATGCCTGCAGAAGCCAGGCTGGGAACATGTGCACAGAGCAAGAAATTGGTGTTGAAACACAATGATACTGATCATGCTTCAGCATTTCCTAGAAATACAGTCATGCTGAGATCATACAAAAGCAGGGAGCTGAAAATTAAACTATTTTTGTATCTATTTTTACAGAAGTTCTCACCGTAGATATTCCGATATATGAAGAGTATGAATCATGCACTGAATACTAAATTTTCATCAGTAAAACAGTCTCTATTGCTGGCACTTTGGTATCCTGCTTGCAGTGTTGTTAAATACATTGTTTTTATTTTCATCCCGTTCAAAACCAAATACAGGCTCATTTCAAAACCTACTGAAGTCAACAAAACCATTACTTTTGATGGTAAGTGGATCACAGCCACAGCACTTCACAGGGTTTGGAATGTTTTTACTCTTATTTTCTCTTAATAAATACTGTCACTGTTTCTGATGAGGAAGAATTATGAATGCCCTCACCCTAAAGTGTCACTTATCATAGGGTGCCATTTCACCATAATTACTTAAGTTCCTCTAGCTCATTTTACGTTCTCATTTAGTGCCACATAGAAATATTTTTCATCTCAGTAGAAAAAGCAAGGTAGAATAAGAGGAAAAACCTAACATCATCTAAGGAACTTAAACTCTTCAGAGCACAAGTGGTGAAAAACACACTGAGACTATTGCTAGAGATGTTTGTACTGCTACTTTAGCTTCACTTTTTGGATAAATCAGGCCTTCATCTTCTTCAAATCTGCAACTTGCATCTCTATCCATAACCAACTTGCATATTAAAAGACTTTTAAAAAGGTCTGATGAAAAGAAGTTAACTACCAACGTCCTCTAATATTCATTGTATGTTCAACATAAGCTGCTTATAATAATTTGTGAGTTAGCAGCCAGCAGGGAGTGACTGGGATCCCTGTGCCGCGTGCTGGTGGGTGTGTAACTGCAACAACTGCAGCTGGGGTGTGAGCAGGGTGTGATCACCCTGCAGAGGGAGAGAATTGAAAGGAGAGACTGAAGACAAATCCTCATGGCTGCTAAACCTCAAAAGGATGTTAGGTCCTTTCTGGCATCAGCAATTAGTCGGTGGTGGGGTTTTGTGTTGGTGTTTTGTTTTGGTTTTGTTCAGGGGGAGGTGTCAGTGAAGGAAAAATGGGAGCTAAAGAAGTTGATGCATCAGATACCAAGGTCTTTTTGCTTTACTGTGAGTGAAAAAGAACTTAAGTTCTATAGATCTTTAGAAAACTTTATCTAGATGGCAAAATGATGCCTTGGCTTGGCTTTTGAAGCCAGGAGCTTACTGGCCATTGTACAATGTTGTACTTAAATGTTTCTGGTTGCAGAGTAATTTTCTGTGAAGTAAAGTATATCTGTGTTTTGGATTTGGCACAAAGCAATTTCATATCAAAACCAGAACATGGGTAACTTCCTTCATATTCATCTTATAAAAAAAAGGTCCTTTGAATTAGAGAGTGACTCCAACAACAGCTCAGCTGTCTGAGATGTACCTGCTGAAGCTCTTGCAGGCAGCAGGAGTGTTCGACTGTCAAAGCTTCTGAATTTCAAAAGAGAAGCAGAATGAGACCAGGCGTAGGCTGCAGCTGTAATCTGTGCTTGGTAGCATCCAAGTCCTCTCCCATGAGTCACACTGCTGAGAACATCGTGGATTCTCTTTAGCCTCTTGGGATTTATTTTTTTGGCCCTGGACTGCAGTCTAATACTTCTTCCACTTCTCATCTCCCTTCTGCAGATAAAATAATGTTTAATTTGAGTTGTTAAGAAGAAACCTAGCAAATCCACAGTTCTGATGTAGATACCTTCTGACATAGTTCATATGGTTAATTTTACGTGTGGCCTAGGGCTAGAAAATACTCTCTTACCCTACCTACCCAATTAATCCCTGATGGTGGCCCTGCCTTTTTTGCTGATGTTGACACTCTCTTCCTTTCTTTCTCTTATTATATTAGGAAGAGCATTTTAATCTGTGATTCTGTCTTGTGTCCTGACAAAAGTGCTGAAGTTTTCTTGTTCTTCCCTAAATCCCCTTGTCCTTCCCATCATGAGAACTATTGGTTTTATTCTTCCACTGTACTGTTTTCCTCTCTTCCATTTTGACCAGCAATTTGAGTTTTTTTCTGCACCTTGCTCTTTCCTCTCATGCTTTCATTGAGCTGCTCCCTCTGAACTCCCTTACGATTCATGTGAATCTTCTATAATCCTTTTTTGACTTTTTCTCATGTTGGGAACTTACTGCTCCTGCATACTCATTCAACCTATGTCTGTTTTTCTATTTTTTCATTCACCAAGGTTCTTTTGATTTGTTCTCTTTGAAACATTACTCATTCTCTGTTGCTTAGTTTCCAGTTTTAACCATCACATTGCCAGTCCTCCCATGCTTTCACCCAGCCTTTCCATGAATTCAATGTTTATTACTTCTGCTGTAATGGTTGCTGTATTTTGCTCTTCTCCTTTCAAAACCTTTTGCTCTGCCTCTCCCTGCAACTCTGTTCTTGACAACTTTCCAGTCCTGATCCATTCCCAACAATGTCCTTTCTCTAGCAAAACCATTCTGATGGAAGTCTGATGATCTAGGCAATTTTTTCAAACATGAACACCCTGCATTTATTCTCTCCTTCTTTTTTTCTCCTAGTGTAATTAAATTCCATATGTGCAGACCCATCTTTACAGATTTTGAGTCAGTCCTTTCCCTCTGTTCTTTTTTTTTCCTGTGTGCAGATTTTTGCTGATCTTATCCAAGTATGATATAGTAAGATGTGCCCATCTGCTCTTCTCGCCTCATCTTTCGTTCCTCTATTGCTATTTCTTCCTTCTTTTTTTCATGGATACAGGATTTCTTGCTTCCTGTGAATATACCATTCAATTTACCCTAGAAATCTTTCCTAGCTTCTGTGTGTTTATTCTCTCATTCCTTGCTTTAATCTTTGCCATTCCTACAGTTCTTTCCCTTAAAACCAGCAGAACAGTTGTGGTGTATTTCTGTCTCCAAGATGCTTTCTTACACATCATCACACATAAAACTCATCTGTTGTTTCCAGGATTCCCATTTGCTGGATTGCCATCTTCTCCTTGCCTTTTGCTTGGCCTTGAGCTTCAATCTTTGAATCTTCACTGGCTGATTTCTCTATTGCACTAAACAAACTTCCTGTCTTCAGGACACTGTTATCTGTACCCAGACTCTCATGTTCTCACTGCAGAGATTCCCATAGCTCATGCGTGTCACTGGAACAGTTAAAGCAAGCATGGTTGTGCTTTATTATGTCACCTTTAAGGCATGGGAAGAGAAATTTCCTTTTACAAGGCTATACTGTTCTCCTGTTACAAATCCCTCTGAAAATTTCTCTTGCTAAAACTACCAAAATGCCCTTATCTTTTATAAAGCATTGTGTGCAATAAGGTTGTATAAGAGATAGGAAACTTGCCATTACATTCATGAAAGAATTCTAATGTTTACTAGTGCTTTTTTAAAAAAATGTAATAAAATAATCTCCTTAGCCCTGTAAGATTCATGAAACAGCAACCCTGTGATAGTGAGTCTTAGCTATTGAATCACCCACATAAGGCTTATGGGTCCCACTAATGACAAACAGCAACACTAATGAAGACATAACCTCTACTGCTGTCATCACCCGAGTGCTTACAAAACACTGAGTGGCTACTGCATTTTGTTTGCTGCTTTATTGCACACTTTTAAACGGCTCTGATGTTTGTATGTCCCTAAAGCAGATGCTGTGTGTGTTGTTTCTTCTCACCCTTGTCTAGCAGCCAGGATTTCCTGCACACCCACTGCTAGACCCACTGTAATATTCTTGTTCTTGTGGTGCTTTTTGATGCCAGCCTAAAGGTCACCTCGAGCGTGGCTGCCGTGGCAGACTCTGGTTTAGTCAAACCGCTGAGAAGCACAGCGACTCCCTGGGCAGCCACTGACCCTGCTCTGGGTTTTGGCCATGCAGCTCAGAACAGAACTGTGGTGTACCTGCCTCCATTCAAGAATCAGTCAGTCTCATGTTTGGTTGTGCTGGTGCTTCTTCTCACTGTGTCACCATAGTTTGTGGATGTTGCTAAAACAAGTCATAATTTAAATAACTAGTAAGTACTTTAGGTATTAATGCTTCACAGGATTTGTGTTTCCAACTTCCTCTAGTAAGTGGGGTGTGCACAGTTAAAAGAAAAATAACCAATAGATTTTTGTTGAATGCTTGGTTTATAAGAAATACTATGTTTTCACTGTAAGTTCTTAGATTTCCCTAATTCTTGGATGAAGCCTGTATGCTAAATTTTGGCTGGGTGATATACTTAGCTGGTGGATATCCCTGACCAGCATAATTTGTATTGTGGTATGCTAAAGTTTGTTGGATATTTTCCAAACAATAGATAAATATGTTTGACCTAATGAATGTAATATCTCACTGCAGCAAATCTGTTCTATCCCATGTCAGGCACTCTTGATTATACACTGATAGGTCTATGCCTACACAGTAAGTAATTTTCTTTGGGTTCTCCATTATCTCCTTGTAAAACCTCCTTCTGCCATGTATCACAGAATGGTATCCCTAGGTGGCAATTCTATTAGTTGAGCTCAGATTTTATGCCACAAATCTGAGTATTTCTATAAAATCACAGTGGGAATCAGCACATGAGAACCTAATGGACCTACCAATTGTTCTTCCTGCAAGGGTGCTGAGAGCAGCTGGGGCTGGTAACAGTCAGTGCTGGTGACGCTAAGGAGCTCATGGTATGGCACCAGTTCTGATCAGTGCCCTTCTCATCCCCTGCCTTGGTCTGAGTTCTGAATTAAATTTTTTTAATCATTGTCCTTTTACCTTGTTTGACAACCTTTATTGTAAGAATCCCATCCTTACACAGCAGCTTCTGTTACTTGGTGTTGTTTACTGTGGCTGAGGTCCTGTGCCATGAATACGCATTTCTTGACTCACTTGGCTATTCCTCTCATTTTGGTATCTTTTGCACAGACATTAATAATTTCTTGGCTCTGTCTTGGGGAGTTGGTATAGAGGATAGGTCCTATTTCTCAAATAGAGATCACGATATATCAAGTGAAAAAAGATTATTTATTCAATATTTAAATATTTAGAGGCTGATTATACTTGAAAACTCAGTGCATTTCTTTGTCACAAACAGTATCTCAAATTGGGTATCTAAGAAATGAACAAGCAGAAATCATCTTGGAAAAGATGAGCTTAAGGGAGTTAATTGACATCACAAAGAACCCCCATGACAAAGAGGGACAGAATTTGGTAGTGTCCAGTCAAACAGCTAATTAAATAATGACACTTCTTCCTTCACTCATCTGACTAACAGAATGCACATTTTAACTGCTGCAAAAAATAAACCTCAGATACATCAGCTTTCTCTGCTGTTTTGTTCAACAACTACATCTGGCCCATCCTTTGTTTTGGGTGGGACTATAGTGCCTTAATGTGTAATTGAAAGTTTTGCCATAACTTGAACATACTTCCTTGTCTTTCAGGTTTCCATGATTGTATAAAGAGAATGTCAGTAATATCTGTGGCCATAGTTTTAAAATAACTTTCTTCTGCTATAAATGGACTGCAATCCCCATAAATTAAACAGTAAATTATTTTCTGTGAAGTTATTTCAGCCTTGTATTTCTACAGCATGCATGTCTGGGACTCTTTCCTGGATACTTCCTAGATCCAAAAATCTGGACCAATTTTCCCATTTCTCGTGAGCCTCAGTTCCTTTATTTTTCTCTCTCTCCCTCAAAAAAAAAAAAAAAAAGCCTGCTTAGTAGAACACTTGATTTCTTCCTCAGTAAATGCCTTGGGTATGTCCTGATATATCACACTCCCTTGTGTCTTCTTCTCTTTCATTAATAGTATAAAAATGATTGAAAGTTAAAACATGCAGAAATAAGGTTTTGTTAAAGTACAAAAATTCTCAGAGGATGTGCATAATCATTAGAAACTGATTACAGTAGCTTGGCTTACACTTGTAGGTCTTATATGAGTTCTGTGCCACTTCTTTCTAGATTTGCTTGAGTTTGCTTTTACATGGGTGTAAAAGCTTTTTACTGTGTGTGAGTAGGCTGGTGGTCATGAAGCAAAATTATCAGATCACTTGCATTTGAGGGATAATACAGCTTTGTGCCTACATCTCCAGCTAAAATTCCTGCTGCCAGCAGCATGCTGTGTGCAGTCTCTGTGCTGTGACATCACAGCCACTGGTTTTGTTCTCAGCTTAGGATTCACTGCATTTCTACAAGATCATGGGGGAAGCATCTTCCCAGGCAGCTTCTGTAACTCTGCGTTCCACGGTGACGTGTCAGTAGCTAATGAATCCAGAGACAATACTTGGATCTTTCCTTATGGAAGTATTTACAATTGAATTGTGGTGGTGTGTCGTTCTCCTTCCCTATGCCTCTTCTCCCTCTGCTGCCATAACTTGGGAACATGCTGGGAAAAGGGATAAGTGTTTGTATTGCACATGGATCAGTTTGCACAAGCCAGGAGTGATGGACAGGGGCAAAGAGCGAACCTAGATATGAAACCAACAATAATCACTGGTTTTATTGGCTACAAATGGGTGGTCAGAACATGGCAGCACTAAACAGCTGCTCAGCTTAATGGGCTTCAACATTTTAACATAGTAACCAGTGCAGAAGTTTGTTCAGGTGTCCTTCCCATTGCAGGAATTGGTAGCATTCCTCTTTTGATAGTGGCAATAGATCACCATTAGGTCAGGATTTGGGGCATGTTAATCTTATGTTGTGGGAAAAGCTACCCGTTCTGGTGATGACAAAATAGCCCATTTATATCGTCAGACTTAAAAAAAACCCCATGTTTTCCTAAAAATTCTTAGTATTCAGTTGTCAGGAGAAGGCAAATATGTTAGTTTAGATACACAGATACAGTACAATCTGGTCATTTGAATAATAAGATTTTTTTTAAACAAACTTTAGACAAGTGTGCAAGTGAAAGGAAGCAATAGGGCTTTCCACTAGATTAACTGAAAATTCACTTAACTAATTAGAAACTTACAGCCATAAAACACTTACATGTTTAATATGAAATCTGATTTTAAGAACCCAACAAATTCTAGACTGCCTTATTTTCTGAGTGTATTCCAAGAAAAAGTAAACCTGGTAAGAGAAAGTTCATCTGTATGTAGCCAGGGCAGTAAACTGCAATAATGTAATAGTTTGTGAAGTTTCCTGAATTTTAAAAAGTATTGATTGTGAATATGAGAGATTTTTTTCACTGTATATGGGAAAACTTACTAAAATACACCAAACTTTCTTACTGTAGTGTCTATTTGAAAATAGAATGTACTACTCTGCTTTACAAAGCAATAATATAATCATCTCATTGTGTTATCATTTGACATAGTGATATCCAAATATCACTGCAAAGTAAGCAATAGGAAAGACTAGAATTAAAAAAAAAAAAAAGGAATTAAAGAGTGCAAAACTAATATGTATTTACATACTCCTGGTCTTTCCTACAATAAGGAGGTCCTACTTTACCTTTTTTGGTGTTAAACACATTAATGAATGGCAAACAAAATAGCTGATATGTAAAACACTGTGGAATATGAATGATGCATCTGAATGTGTTGTGGAAATATGCAACAGGAAATACTCTACAGAATGTATGAGCTGAATGAAAACAAAAGATTATTCCTGAGAGAGTGTTTCTACCCAACCATTTGTCATAAGTGTTTGAGGCAAATAACATGAAGTTTAAAAAATATCTCCTTGTCTTATATAGTCATAAAATCTGCAGATTGCTCCTAAGACTGCTGCCTTTTGGCAGGAATATGTGCCCTCTTGCTGCTCGTTGCCAGCAAGCCTCTTTTGGTCAGGATGGAACTGAGAGAATAAAGAGAGGGAGTCTCATGTGTGTTTCTTGCAAAATTCTTCACCTGTAATCACCACAATATATAGAAAATGCCATAAAGAATTCAGCAAGTGGTTTTATCAATGACATGAAAATGAGGCCTGTGATGATGAGGATTTAAAGGAGAACCAGTTTGAAATGTCCTGAATAAGTGAGATTAGTGGAAGCAGCACTGATTTTTATGTAAGTAAAATAAGAATCTGGCCTGATATCTAATACAGGCATTTCATTCTCTCTGCATGGCCAGAAAGTTATTAATTAAGAAACAGCTTCCTCAATTCTAATTTTTCATTTTCTGTGATTATTGGGAAAAGTGACTTATTTGAAGAAAGTGTAACTCCTCACTTGGGAGTGTTTTCCTTTCCACATCTTCAGAGTAAGTAAAGTTGTGCTAATTACAGTTCTATTAATGTGTACACTAATCTTTTAATTTTTCATTGATTAATCTGTTCTTCATGAGCTAATGTTCTGTCATACAAAGAGAAGTAAGATAAATATAGCTGTTATTAAAACTCTTTTGTAGAATTTCAGACCAGGTGAGAGCAATACATGGTGCATTTGGGGCAAAGGATTTGGATGCCTTTACATTTAAGATATCCAAAATGCTTAAATTGCCAGTCTGTGGTCCCTACAGGCAAAAACAAGAGACAAGCATTTCACACTGCTATGGAGAGGTGACTCTCTTTACTGACTGGATAGTTTAGAACAACTCAGAGTAAGATTCGTTTAGAATATAATTCTAACCATATTCTATAACCATTAGAATAAGGTTAGTTAGAAAGTTAAGTACATGAGTTGCAAGTAGTTGTAGTTACACTTTTCTCACAAAAGCTTGAGGCTCAACATCTGGCTTGGAACATTCTGTCTCTCTACTGGTAGTGTGGAATCATTCTCTTTAGCTTGTATTTTAATTTATTGTCACATCTACATTTAAATATTGGTAAGTTCAAACAGGAAAACTTCTAAAGGTTTGTAGGGCAACTTTGAAAATGGTATTGGGAGACTTAGTTATATTAAAATGTACTAGAAAGTTTTCTTTAGTAGACTGTGCAAGTTTCTGTAAGGATCTCAGTGCCGTGTACTTTGGTTTGCAAATGCACTCACGAGGGGCCTGCAGGCCCAAGTAACCAGGCAGCAGGAGAGGTGCCAAGGTGTGCTGGGGCAGCACTCGAGGAGGAAGCCGTGACATCTGTGATTCCGCTGCCCACTGTGCTCAGAGCTTAGTGGGAGCAGCAAGCCCTTCCTAGAAGAGAGGCAAATGATCACCAATCAGCTGTTAGTAATGTGTTTTCCCTCTGCCAGAGTAACTGCTTCCTGCTGCTGCCTTCTGCAGAGTTCCAACTAGTAGGCTTAAACTCTAATCTGGGAAAGCATAATTGCTCTAACAGTCACTGAAAAGCTCTCTGCCCTTGCTTGGGATGGTGTTTCATGTGCTTCTTGTATGAAAAATTCACCTTGTAGTCACTGTTCTCTTTTACTGTAGCTCAGAATTTTCCTGTATTGAAATGGAAGGAGAGGAGGCTCAAAACCACTTAGCTGCTTGGCTATGGAAAGAAGCTTACAAAAGTTGGCATCTCTTTATTGATTAAGCAAGATGCAGGTACTGTGTTTAACAATACTGTTCTCCAAGGGGAAAAAAGAAAACAGCTGCTACAAAGATCAGTAACTCTTCCTTTCTCAAATTCATGAAGCAAAGTTAGTCAGTGTCTTTTACTTCTTAATTTAGTTATTTAAATGTTCAGTGGAGATAGATAAGATGAAAGAAAACTCAGGAGGACATCTGTCTGAGTACAAGACGTTGATATAAATAGAGAGGCTGGGAAAAGTAGTTGTGAGTGTTCATTTTCTACTTCAGACAAACCAGTCGGAACAGAACTGTGCAGGAAAAGCACTGCCATAAGCTCTTGCTGAGGGAGAAACTGGGGCACAGCTCAGCACTGTTTGTTTTCACGTCGGTTTAGATAATAAAACACAGAAGGCTGAAAGGGAGATTTGATTTTACTATTGTTCAGAAACCGCATTTTCTTCATTTGCAAGTTTCAGCTGTCCCTATGCTTTTACTATAACTTTAGGTATTTGTTTTCTTTACATTTTTTTCCAACTGTGTTTTCCATTTGGCATAATAAAAGGTTTAGAAGTCTAGAAGTGGAGGAAAAAGAGAGTGGCTTATTGCAAGGAAGCGGAGTCTCTCATTCATTTATTTTCCCATTGTTTGGCAGGTGGAAAGCACAGATTTACAGAGCTGAACTGGATCAGCTGAAGAAGTGGGGGAAGAGAAACAAAACAAGTACAGTACCAGTGAAAAGAGCTTCAGCTTTATCTTGCAGCATCACCACAGCAACCAGAGAACACGATCAGAAGAAAAGGCTAGAGCAGAGAAGGCGAAAGTGCGGCTTCTTACCTTTGGACAGAAGGCAGCAAAATCATTATGCAGAACAAAAATGGGTATCTGATGGTTCTAGACAAGCTGTGGCAAAGGGAAGTGTCCCATCATTAACAGGAATGTGCCACAGTTCATGCACTGGAAAGGGGAGTGCCATGAGATCTGCTGAAGAGACTATTTCTGTGGCTGCATACCTACATGGGTTTGCGCCCTTGCTGGGACTCAATTAGGTGGCTGTAGGCATCGGGGATCATCAGGTGTTGGATAGTGACCTTTATTCCATTTGGGGTGTACCTGGCACGAGAACCGAAAGACAGCGCAGATCTTTTTGAGACGCCACCAGAGTGAGCCAATCTGCACCCCTTCCCTTCTGTACCTGCCTGCTGTACCATGGGATGTCGGCAAAGCTCTGAGGAGAAAGAGGCAGCGCGGCGGTCCCGTAGGATTGACCGCCACCTGCGCTCTGAAAGCCAGCGACAACGAAGAGAGATAAAACTCCTCCTCCTGGGCACTAGCAATTCTGGCAAGAGTACTATCGTAAAGCAGATGAAAATCATTCACAGCGGTGGCTTTAACTTGGAGGCCTGTAAGGAATACAAACCTCTGATTATCTATAATGCAATTGACTCTCTCACACGTATCATTCGGGCTCTGGCCACCCTCAAGATAGAATTTCACAATCCTGACAGAGCATACGATGCAGTGCAGCTTTTTGCCCTGACAGGCCCAGCCGAGAGCAAAGGGGAGATCACCCCGGAGCTGCTGGGGGTGATGAAGAGGCTGTGGGCAGACCCCGGCGTGCAGGAGTGTTTTTGCCGCTCCAACGAGTACCACCTGGAGGATAATGCTGCCTACTACCTGAACGACCTGGAACGGATCGCAGCCCTGGACTACATCCCCACGGTGGAAGATATTCTGCGGTCTCGGGACATGACCACAGGGATTGTAGAAAATAAGTTCACCTTCAAAGAGCTGACTTTCAAAATGGTGGATGTGGGTGGACAGAGATCTGAACGCAAAAAGTGGATCCACTGTTTCGAGGGGGTTACAGCAATAATTTTCTGTGTGGAGCTGAGTGGGTATGACTTGAAGCTGTATGAAGATAACCAAACAGTAAGTGCACCTTCTGCTCCTTGTTCTCTTTCCTACTTTTCCTTCCTCCTTCATCAGCATTTGGTCTTTTATCTCCCCCTCCTTCTTTCCCTCCCAAGGCAGTAATCCCCAATCATTAGGAAAACCCAGAAGTTATGGTTCCTTTATTTGGATGGTTTTCCCCACTGGACAGAGTTAGTTAATTAATGTTACTTTTGGGAAATGGAGGCACTTTTCACATGTCAGCCAATTTTTATTTTTTTTGGTGCCTTTAGCTAAAAGTTTACATGGTTAACTGTTACTTCAACCACCACTTAAAAAGGTAGGCAGTAGTGACATCCTGGAGTACAGGGATGGTTCATTTGGATACCATGAAGGTCCTGGGAAATGTTGAAGATAACATAATAGTAAGTAACAGTTTCCTCCCCCTTTTTCCCCCAGGATTTTCAAGAGGAATTTGGGATTAAATTAATATTTAAAATTAATTAAACATGTTTTTAAATTAATATGACATTTTCATATTTAAAATTTTCTTTGACTGTTTCTGGTTAAATGGCCAATTTGCCTTGTCCAAAGAACAACCATTCCCATTTAATAGTCTTTAAAGTTGTTAGCTTCTGGTTTTCAGAGCATGCAAACACAGCCATGGGAAATAGATGAATGCTTACAGATACACAAATACGTATTTGCTGTGACTTTCAAAGTGTCTGAATTAAGCTTCACAGGGGTTTTACTTGAAATTATTTTTTTTTTGACAGCCTTGTAAAACATGCTGTTTAAGAGAAAGGAGTTTGTGGAC
Source organism: Onychostruthus taczanowskii (assembly GCF_017590055.1). NCBI lineage: Eukaryota > Metazoa > Chordata > Aves > Passeriformes > Passeridae > Onychostruthus > Onychostruthus taczanowskii. The sequence goes on from NW_024504122.1 coordinate 2,292,280, forward strand.
AGGAATGCATGATGGCCCCTTTTTTGTTGGTATAGCTTATCACACATATGATATTTCCCTATTCTTATCTTCTGTAGTGACTTTACTGTTTATAAACAGCACTTCTATTTTCTTCTCTGTACTATTCTGATGAGCCATTCCACTGTCCGGTGCGTGGACTTACCCTTCACTATCTGGAGATTCTTGCCTTGACATTAGTGCCTCCTTATTGTAACAGATTTCTGTATCTGCTTTTTGTTTAGTAACCTGCTCTTGACATGAGCGAAGCATTGCCACTAATTATTTCTCCTCATTTTCAGACATATTAGGAAAAGCATTTTACATTAGAACCTGACTAGGAGTTTCTTGCAGTTCTTTTGACTTTCCTGCCTTACTGTTCAGATTTAAAAATCAAAAAGAACTACCTGAAAGGGAAAAAAATCAATATACTCTGAAAAATCCTTATAAGCATTGGTCCATACAAGACCAACAATAGCACCTACATTGACAAATTACTGGAACTTCAACACTGAGGCTGCCACTCATGAGAAAAGCCCTACAAATGATGGAGTTGCAGAGTGTAAAATGCTTCCTGGTGTAGTATCTGTGGTGAAGAGAACTGCTAAATAAAACTAGTCTACTGCCAAACATAACTTACTGCTTGAGAGAGCATGTAAGAATCTGGCTGATTTATAAACTGTGAAAGTTGAGCAAATGATCTGTATGAATATGAAAACTTCTGTGATCCTGTTGACAGAAGTGGAGAAATGCTATGCATGAACTCTGTCTTTATTGAAGATGCGTTAAAGTAATGATTGACAGATATGGTAAAAAATGAGGGGAAAACCAGTTCTGCACACTGTGAGTTCTGATTATAGCTGAGTCGTGAAGTCTGCTGAGGGTGAGATTGTTGTAGTGACACCAGTGAGCAGAACAGGGGAACAAAAATAATGCCTGAACTATCGGCTGCCTGGACAACTTTTCCTTTGTGTGACATTTTAAGTGCCTAAGTTAAATTTATCCTGCCTGAAAACAAATAACAGAAGGGGAAGGCTGACTTTTTCAGGGGCTTTTGTCTTTCTCCTGCTATGCTTTATTCTGTAACATCACTCCTAGGAACAAAATCACCTGAGCTGACAGTTTGTAGACCTGGACAAACCAATATTTTTGCTTGTTTGTTGAACATATGTGATATTTAGCTGTTTACTAAAGAGAAAGATAAATGAAGAATTACAGTTCACTTTTTTCCTTCACCGTGTATACTCTGTCACTCTGTTCCAATATTTTTCCTGCTTATGTAGGGTTATTTGAAAATGTGATGTGTGTCTGGTTTCATTTCTACAGTACCTTGGGAGGTTTTTCCCCTACCTAATCTAATAAATATAGCTTTATCATTTCATGCACCATGGCTAGTTAGCATGACTCAACCTGCTGCCTCTTCTTTTGACACAGTTGCAAAATTGTAAAATACCCATTGCTATTGATTTATTGTATGATTATTATTCCTGACGAGCACTCTGAGAAGGTTGCCTTAAGTTTTTATATCCCATGCTGATTTCTTCTCTATTATGTCAAATAAATTACTTGTCTTGTTTTTTCATGGTCCTTAGCAGCTGATTGACCCATTGTATCTTTATTATATATTAAGATGCCATCTCTGGCCTTTGATAATGTTACATTATCAAGTAATAATTTTTTTTTTCCTTCTTACATGTTGCATCCTGCACTTCGAAGGAATACCTAAGTGTTTTATCTTTATTTCATTTTCTCTTTAAATGAATGTGTGCTAGAGGGTGTCAAATAATCTGTACTCTCAGAAATCACTGCTGCTGCTTGTCCCCGTGGAAAGGATTCTTGGTTTCTTTGGGAGTGTCCCCATCTGTCCAGCTCTGTCCTGCTGTACAGTTCATGGATGGTTTTATTTCACAGCCTGTAGCTGCAACAGGGTTTGAGACTGAGAAACATGTCAAAGGTGCAACAATAAAGTACATAATGAACTGAGTTAAACAGGAGTGTGTGCCTGAGAATTCCTGAGGTCAGTAATCACAAGAGATTCACATGGTGCAGGAGGTACCAAGTAAAGGTTGTGCAGGTCTAGAAATGGCACTGGTTCAGTAATAATATAAATATGGATGTTAGAGGAAAACTGCTTGCAGGTAACAAGTAATTTTTATTCCCTTTCTTATAGTCACTGCAAATGAATATAAAAATTAAATTTTAGGCTTTTAGAGGCTATTTTTTAATATCTTGTTAAAAGGAAGATGCAGATGAAAAAGTCAGAATGCTGCAGCAAACAGTGCAGGTTGGAGTAGGCCTCATGCAACACTAATTGCTGGGGTCATAATCAAACCTCTCAATTATCTAATAATGACTGGGAAGCCTTCTGTCATGTTAATTGTATGAATTTTGAACAGAAATCCTGTTTCTGTAAGGAATTTTTTTATCAAGTAAACAACATTGGTAACATTTCTTTCTTCCTTTTTTTTTTTTTTTTTTTCCCTGAGGCCAAATACTTAAGGGGCTTATTTGCCTCTCCTGACAGTTCAGCTTTTTCAGTAATTCAGGGTATTAAAAATCCTTTCTGGCATGCAGCTCTTTTTCTGCAATGCTAATACTAACAGTTAGGACAGAGAGGAAATTGTGATCTGTGTACCCATAGCCCTTCTAGTACCTGTTATTACCAGTGGTAAAACATCATGTCAGGAAAAGTTTTTCTGACAAACTGAGTCACTTGGGAATCCTAGAAAAAGATTGACCTACACTGTTACATTTTTTCATGAAGCTTTTCCATTTCAAGACTTTTCATAGTGAAGTTTGTGTGGGAGCAAAGCCTAGATGACTTCAGTACTCATGTGTGTAATCCTTCAGCACTGCCAATGAAATTCTAGCCTTTTTGCACTTAACAAAGTAATATATATGTATAGTCTCTTACCCAAGTTTAACTTTATATAGTAATGCATCACAATTCCAGCCTCAAGACTTGTATCCAAGCATGTACCTTCTAAAATATGTAAACAGCAGTAAAATAATGAATAGACATAACAGGAAACGATTGATCAACAGCCAATTTGCAGGTTTTTTACTAGATATTCTTTCAAGTCTGAAGATTTATTTTTGTTTACATTGTTCATTACAATTGTACGCTTCTTATGTGAATATTCTCACATAGAACACACGGGACAGCAATTTTTCATATTTTGGATTTGTTACCATACCCTGAACTTTACATTCTATGTAACTTCAGATACTAACAGTAATTTTAGATGCAAATAATTCTGTCTGTATGTTCACTAAATTATTTCCTCTAATTGGAAAAAAACCCCCAATAAATATTATAATGTGCCACACTATGGAATAGAAAAAATAGACTCACTCTAATGGTATTGTATGATTGCAGGAAGATGCTGGTATCAGATTGTAAAAGCCTGGGAAGCTTTGCTGTGAGGCTTATCTATTTCATGTCAATAGACTAATCCCTAAGACAACCCTGTATTTAAACGTACAGATAAATATTTCTGTCACTGTAGAGCAGTAGAAGAAATGCACAGGGGCAAAACCAGAAAGACTTTTACCTGTTTTGGAAAATCATGGCACAGAATGAATGGACCTACTGGGCAGTATTTGCCTGCTTTGGTATCCAGGGCTAGTTGTCAGACTTACATCTGAATTAGATGACTGAATTTTCTGACGTATTTAGGTAACAGCAGGCAATGTAAAATCCCCCATGACAAATGCCTGAGAGATGATGTAACTCCCTGGTTTTGGTCTCTGTGACTGGCTCTATTCAAAAGTCCTAGGTACGGTGTTTTGCTGTGATTTTTAAATGAATTTCAAGCATTACAGCACTAAGGTGAGTAAAACATTGGGGCATCAGGAGTGGCAGAATGCTCCTAAATATCCTATGAACTTCAGGCTCAGAATAGTTCTCAGGTAGAAAGACATGGGCACTGACAGATGAATAAACAGAACTTAAGTTAAAATCTCAGTGATCCAGTAACACTGCTGCTCTTCAAACTATAAAAGAAGAAAAAAAAACCCAAGCAAAACACAGGTGAATTCCAGGAATGCCTACTCATGTAGAGACAGTAAAGCTTGCTCTGTAAGTGCAGGGTTAAAGCAGCCACCAGCATAGTACACATGAGTACAAGGCACCTGTCAAGCACTGGGAGAACTGTAATGAGTCAGAAAGCCACAGCCACTGGCAGGCAGAGCAGCTGATCATACACACTGGATAATATCAACTGGATAAAGAATCGCTTTGTGAAGGAAAGAACTGAATGTCTCTGCCTTTCTCAATGCGGGTGGAAAGCCATGAACATCTTCTCAAATATATTGTATGGAAAGATCCAAGTGAAATTGGAGAACTGGTTATAGCAAGCAAGGAGTTAGAAGAGGAATACACCAGAGCTATACAAGTTTTTTCAACAGCATATTGTCATTTTCATGTGCAATTCTCTAGATTACTCTATTGCAAATCATTTCCTTAAAAGCAAGCTGTAAATTTGCCCTCAAAGAATCCCTTGAACAGTAAGGCATGACACATAATTTTAGGGCTGTGAGGCACATGTGACAAGCCTGGCCTAGCCTTATGAAAAATATGCTTCTTGGACATGCAGAGGTTTAATCTTCAGAAGTTAATTAGATTCTCTGAAACTTAATGCATATGAAGTAGAGTGGCACAGTTCAGGCAATCAGTTTTACTTCTTTGTGTTGAAAATCTGTAGCTTTTAATGTGAACTTAACAATAAACTGAGCAACTTTTAAAAGACATATGAGAAATATTGATGATATAGATGCAGCTTGGAAATTCACTTGACTGCATTGTAAGGGGTCAAGATCCCACTGAAGCCCAATGCCACAAAAACAATAATGTGGTTTGAGTTTAGAAACTTATAATCCATCTAGTGGGTAGAGAATTGTTGATATAAACTCTCATAATTCTGTATGTTGTCTATTTAACAATCACAGTGAATAGAAATGTGCCAACATGAGAAAAAAAAATTGGAAAATTCCATCCTGGTTTAGAAAAACAGCTGCTTTGGGTTATTTTTGTAGGTGTATAAGCTGTAACAACTCTCTGTGGTATGCCAACCCTGGACAGAGTAGTGGAGTCCAATTAGCCTTAAAAACAAGCAGAAATGCTGGAACAAAGGAGGATCCTTGCTGTTAATACAGCTTCAGAGTGAGTTTTGGTGGTGGTGGATTTTTCAGAACTTTCTTCCATTATTACAAGTCAGTAATTTAGATTGCAGGTCAAATCAACAACCTTGTCAGGCCAGCATTGGCCATGGACTGGTCCCTGAGCATTCTTGTTCTTGGAGGGCTACAGGATTCATCATGTTCTCTTTTTCAAAATTTACTATTAAGTTTGTCTACTGCCTTTACACTAATACCCTTACAGGGTAATCATCCTAATAGCCTTTTATACCAATCAGTGCAACATTGGCTGAGCATGTTCTGGCTGAGTTGGACAGCACTGGTAAAAGGAGCCATTCTAGGCCCTGACAGCAAATTTACAACTCAAGAAAATATAGATATTTGTTATATGCTGTTACAAGAGGTGGTCAGTTTTATTTAAGCTGCAGAGTTTTGCAAATCCAAATGTTTTATCACCAAAACATACCTAGAAATATTCTCATGGGGAGTTTGAAGCAGCACTGAATCTAGACTACAGCCTTTTCAGATGTAACTTTCTTTGTTCCTTGTTTTTTTGCATATAAAATATTCTGTGTATGCAAAACTCTTACCCAACTTGAAACTCATTTTGCTTGTTTCCTTTGTAAGGATCATTAGTGACTACTCTCTGTCAATTCTGCAAAATCTCTGAATTGAATTACATGAATTTTAAAAAATCTCTGTGACTTGGCATAGAGCTGAAATTAATTCTAATTCTGCTATATTGTTTCCTTAATCCTGGCCTGTGTTCATGGCATGTATTAATGTAGTGTTATCTGTTACTATAGTTACTCCTTCTGTCATTAACTAAGATATTAAACAAGCTTGGGCATTAAACAGATCCTATACACTTGCAGAGATTTAGTAATTTGCCCTTGTTGCTGCAGTTTTACTGCTTTCAGCTTTTTGCTTTTTTTTTGATTGTGTGCTGCCAAGACTGAATACGTATGCCTGTATCTTGGGAAAGATTTTTCAGCATCAAAATGCATTTTTTGAAAGCTATTAATACGCTCAGTTAAACTTTTAACTTGTCAACCAATGACAGTGTCCCCTGATTATACTTCAAAATTAGCAGACAATGAATAACTCCTCTACTCCAATTAATTCAGCTCTCTAACTCCTGTCACTTATTTTTTAGATATTTAAGCTTGATACTGTCCTTTCTTTCCATTATTGAGCTGATGGAAACAACTTGCTTTCAAAATACACAGTCCATGTATTCTCTGTGTACTTTTTCTCATTATTTACTGACTGGCCATATTTTACTTTGCTAATAGGAACCAACTGCCAGCCACTTCCCATCAGTAATAATAAACTGTTGATAATAGTTTAAGCCAATTTAGCATAAAATGAGAAGCAAGAATCCTTCAGTCTCTCAGTTATGGGGCGGAAGCTTGTGCCTAAACTGATTTTGTAGAAGGCCATGGTGGTGTGTCAGACATGTTGCATCTCCTCCAGGACAGCTGGGCCCCTCAGTTCACCACCCTGATGTTCTCTCCCTCTGCTCTGTCCCTGCCAACACAGCACTGGGTGTCACAGCTGCTGACAATGGCTTCAGCCTGGTCCTGCCAAAGCTCCCAGTGCTTCCAGCAGCCTGAGCTTTCCCACTGCAACTCTGACATAGCAATGAGCTTATTTCCATTAATATTTCCTCAGATCAGTTGGAATTCTGCTGGAGTAAATGTTTATGCAGTAGCACCCTGGTAATACTGATTAGGGATGTCATTGGACTTGTCAGAGTACACTAATTTTTATAAAGCCTGTACTGATAGAGTGCATTCTCCTGGCAGTGCTACAGAGAGGGATAGCTCCAATAGCAGCTTGCTGGGTGCCTTTGCTGTTCTTCAGAGATCAAATCAAAGTAGGATTAGAAAGAAAAAAAGAAATAACCCTCAACAACCCACACATGGAAAAAGGAAAAAAATCCAACTGAATTGGAAATGTGAGAGGTTAACAAAGGAGGTTAAAGATATGTTAAAAAAAATAAAATGAAAGTTGACAAGAGTAAATGCTTTGTGGCTGTGCCTAAAATGTCCTGGAGGCAGTGTTCTGCAGAGCATGTGGCTGTCATTGCTATCCAGCAATCCAGACTGAGACTTAGAGCATTTAAGGTTTCAAAAGGTTAATTAGTTTTGTAGAGCTAAAAAAAGTGAAGTACCTGCTTAGTGTATAAATACCTGAAGGAGCAAAAAATGCTCAATATTTAAAGAAATACATAATCTAATAGAAAAAGGCAAAGAACAACTGGCTGGAAGTTAGGTCAGATAAATACCGGGGGGTATTTATTTATGAAATAGTGGGGGGTTTAATTCTATTTTTTTTAGGAAAGAGGCTGAACCAACTTTTCTCTGGCAGCTAAGGCTGATCCAGGTGGCAGCAAAGATATAAAGGTTATTGATGTGTTAGAAGTCATGGAAAAGCCTGAGAATGGTCATGAGCAGGAATAATGCTTGTTCCCCCAAAAGTGGTGGGATCAGTAAGCTCAACTGAAGTGCATCTACACCAACACCCACAGTATGGGTAACAAAGCAGGGAGCTGGAAGGCACTGCACAGCAGGAAAACCATGACATAGCTACCATCCAGAAATGTGGTGGGATGACTGGCACCACTGGAGTGCTGCAATGGGCAGCAGAAACTCTGCAGAAGGAATAGGAGAGCTGGTGGGTGATGTGCTGCTTGCAGGCTGCCCTGGCACAGCAATCACAGAGTGACAGTTTGCAATTCTCACACAGCAAGGAGGGAGCTCAGCAGAACTGACACCTCGCACTTGGCCTGTTTAGGAGACTGGCTGTCCCTTGAGGAGACAGTCCTGAGGCCAAGAAAACTGGACATCCTTCAAGAAGGAAATTTTAAAGGCACAGGAGCAGGACAGGCTGTCCCCATGTGTTAAAAGATGAGCCAGTGGGGAAGAACTTGCCTGGGAAACCTGTCTGCTCCTGGCTTTGATGGGTGTAGTGGTTTAATAGTCCTGTAAAATATACAACTAGATGAGGAAAATCCTTATGTTTATATCGTCATACATGGAGATGAACAGTTGAAATATTTGTTTTACTGATGAAGAACTACTGGGAAATTGCACAGAATCGTAACAGATTATATTGTAGATGCTGATTTCATTTTATTGATAGTAGTTTTCAAATAACAAAATGAATTAAAATACTATTACCACTGATTTTAATATGAGCAAAACCAGGCTCCAGATTTTAATTCTTTGTATTTTGCTTTCCTGATTAATACTTCTGTATTTCTGTGTGCTTTGCATTCATTATTTGCTGTAAGGAAATTGCTATTTTTTATTAGTATGAATTTTCTTTATTAATACTGCACATTCTCAATTGTTTCCTTTATTGGTAAATAGATCCTGGATGATATCTTGCTTTCTGACTCATGAAGCTGACTTTCCTATGTAGAAATCAGTTTTATATGCAATTTGTTGCATTGCTTGATGTACAGGTACAATGTAAATAGGGAAGCTCTTGTACAATACCAGAGAGAAGTGAGGCGCTGTACAGCTAAGAAATACAGAACAAAAAAGTCTGGCTTTCCCCAGTTTGATTTTTCAATCATTCTCCCTCATCAATGTAATTATTTTCATGAATAATTCATCCCCAATCTGTAATACCACTATGTCACTTTTTGAAGTTGTCATAGCTCAATAACAGCTCCTGCTGAAAGGGCATCACTCACACAGCAGGGCAATGTCAAGTGAGGTGCAGCTGCCCAGCAAAGAGAAGATGAATTATAAGATAAAGCCTTGGCTCACCTACATGATTATGTATTGAATTTATAGGCCATGCTGGTAGATTGCTTTATTGCTTGGTATCTGAAGTCTTTCCCATCCATAAACCTCTGAAAAAAATCTTAGTTTTTGGTTTTTGTTTTTTTTTTTAAATTTTTTATCCCACTTATAAGAATCATTTTTAGGTTAAAGATGACATAAATTAGTTTTCAATTTTACACTAGAGGCATAAAGATTAATAAATAATATGATTTTAACATTTATGCAGTAGTATTTTTACTGAGGAGCCCTGTTCCATGTTTTGACATTTTTTGCTCCAAAGTAGCCAGCATCTATCTTGAATGGAAGGTAATTGGGAGTTATTAGTTAGAGATTTAGTTGAAAATTATTCTGAATATGGATTTTGCAGATGGTATGATTTCAGTTAGTTACACGTTCTACTTAATGTGAAGATTTTCAAGAAATTATAACCCTTTTTCCACTGAGGGCTTTTGCAAGGTGCCTTCTCAGTTTGCCTTACACAAAGGATTCTAGGGCATGCTCATTAAGAAGTGATCAGTTTTCTTGAACAGCTTGACAAATGCCTTTATAATTCTACTGTTTTCTCTATTATGATGATTATCCTCTAAACAATAGGGAAATTACATGATTATCCAAAAGTGCAAGCTGGAAACCAACAGGTTTTCTATGGTAATAAATCCTGGACATAAAATGCCTCCACTGTTCTTAAAATTCAGTGCTAAAGTGGTATCTGTGTCATACAGCTCTGATTAGGGCATGGGGCACTTCTGGTAGGAGAAAGAAGTTTTTAAAAAATGGAAGTGTCATATGATGACAAATGCACCTTCTAGAAAGAATGACTGAGTCACTGCTGTCTAAATCCCCTAATGTATCCTCACAGGATCTTTCCTTCAGTAGTTGTTTAGTGTCCTGCTGTTCTCATTCAGCAGATGACAAATACTCCCTCTAAGTCCTTGCTGCTCCTTTTGATGTGCTCCTCTTGATTCAGTGTTGGCATTTATGTCATACATTGCCAGGAGCCCAATCCCCAGAGCTGAGGCCTGAATGGCAGCACCACAGTACAGAATTGTGTATGACAGGGTGTATATTGGTTTTTAAATTTTAGCTATTAAACTTTATAGATGCAAACAAAAGTGACTCTACAACAGTGACTCTGCAGTGACTCTACAACAACAATTCCTAAACTTTTCCATATATTAATGTTCCTTTTCTGTGGTAGAGCAGTGGAGATGAGGGGTTTATTTCTTGATTGTTCTATCAACTTGCTTCAGTGGCTTAATCTTCCTTGTCTGTCTTGCTTTTCTCAGTTCCAGATGTGTATGCCTTATTAAAAAAAAAATATGTTTTTTGCAAGAGATGCTTCTTTAAACACTTTTTTAGCATAAAAATGTCCCAGAGTATTTGCTGCATGCAGAGCTTGGATAATTGGTTTAGCAGACTGGCATATCAGCCTTGTTTGAAAGGCTTTCAAAAAAAGGGTTTACCAATAAACATGCCTGAAGTCAGACTGATTTTATAGATAAAGACTAATAAACATTTGGATAGATCTTCATCAGTATGCATTGGTCATCTGCCTTATGATTTGCAAATTTTTTTGAAAGTAACTTCATACAAACAAGTCAATACAACATTCCTGACTTCCTTTATTAAAAGGGACAGTATTTTGACATATTGAAGTGTTTATTTTCATAGACTTATATTTTAAAAATACTTTAGTTCTTGGAAAATGAAAACCACACCAAGTCACTATGCAGTAAATGTTCTAACAGCAAGCTTTTGAATTATACATCTATTTACTGTTTGTTTTTCATACATTTTTAAAAGCTGCCTTTATATTACTTACTGTACTCCATTCTCCTTGAGGGTCAAAGTACTGCAGTGGAATCTGCCCATGAAATGGTCTTTTAAGGACTACAGTTTATATTTTGAATCAGAAAAACAGATTTCCTAGAATATAAATGCTTATTTATACTACTAGAATAATTTTAGTAGTGCTCAAGTTTCAAATCCCTATAATGAGTAAACAACCAAAATAATTAGTCTGAATAAGATTAATGAATAAAAATATAGATAAGTCAGTGTATCTCCTGCTTCCAGTTAGATTTTCTGAGATTAAAAGAATGTTGAGGTTTTATAGTTATTTTAGAATATTCAATGTACTCAAGAGTTCAAATATATGAGAGCCTTTTTGGAAGGGTTAAATTTAAATTTTGCAATATTGCAAAATTCCATTTGCAATAACTGAAAGGAATTAGAAGCTTTATACAGGTAAGATTTTAAAACTTAATTAAATAGTTTGGAGTTGTGCAATATTTTTTTCAGTTAACAAAAGTAATTCTGTAAGCTTAAATCATCTTCTCTTCCCCTGAGGAATGGTTCAACTTCTAACAGCAAAACCTTAGCAGCATTGTATTTTGTATTGTTCTGGAAATCTTGCATCCCATTCCTGCTTTCTCTGCAGGTCAGGTTTGTCCTGCCTATCCCTTCTACTACCACTGTGAGGAATTTATTCTGGGCCTGCTCTCTCCAGAATACATTCGCTTACACACATGATCATTTACAGACAAGAACCCTAAATTTGACTGCCTGCTTCAGCAATACAGCATCTGTCATTTAAACCATCTCTTTATCCCTTTTTATGAATATTTTAATGCCAAGAATATAAGCACACTTCTGTGCTATTTCCATGGAAACCTGAAGAGGGACTTGAAATGAATGCAGTGGAAAACAGAAGCTGGAGGAGAAGGCATCTCGGATTCTCTCTCTGTGCTTAGGACACATGCAGGAGTCACTGGACCAAAATTATTTTCTGTTACAACTGGGTAAAAAATTAATTACAGTATTTCTGACCTAATATTTAAACACTAAGTTGAAAATAAGAAAGCAGTACACAACCCAAGAGCTTTTTTCCTTTTAATGGGTTGAATAGAAAATCAGTCTACACTTCCTTAAGAAATCTGGGAAATGGACAAGTGATAAGCAGCCTTGCAAATAAATGAAATCCCTTCCAGCCTGCAAAAGCTGGTAACTTGGTTACTTTTCCTCCTTGTTTCCTCTGTTGTAAGTAATTCTCAGAATGTCCCTTTCTTGATTGAATCCTAGATCTATTAATTAAGAGTCCTCCAACCAGACAGGAGTTATTTTACAGAGACAACACTAGAAGTTGATTTGTTGCAAAAGACATCAGGCAGGCTGCCAAGGCTGCTGCATTGTTACTCACATGGAGTAAACATTTTTTAAAAAGTATTTTAAAAAAGTTAGTAAACATTAAAAAAAAAAAAAGTAGTTCTCTAATATCAGAAATAATCAAATGTTCAAATAGCTTCTCTTTTTCCTTCCCTGTTGCTCCATTCTCTTATCCAACTTGTCATTACTCCACCAGCACTTCCTGTGATTCCCCTTGTGATCCCCCAAGAAGCAGTTCAAGTGACACAGTAATGTTTTTGAAATAAGCCAATAATGCTGTTTCTATTGTCTCCTGAGAGCAGGAGAGTCCCATGAGACACTTCCTTGTGTAACTCAGTCTCAGCACATCTGACACCCCTCTTGATCTCAGCTATCAATTTCAGCTGGAATTATTAGATGGCAAGATAAAATAAATAATGTGATGTGTTAGATGTATGGAATCCCACAGTTTAAGGGAAAACAATCTGGTCTCACTGAGATTCACACACACAATCAACAACAAAATTTGGTGATGGATGTACAAAAGGCACAGCCCTATCTTCTAGCACTGCAAATTCTAGGATTAAAGTACCACAAAAGCTTTTCCCCAGTGTAGGAGAGAAGGAATTTTAGAATAATACAAGAGGATCCATTTAGAAGTAGCCACAGCCAAGATTCTTTCTCAGAATCTTTCTCTGATGCCTAGAGGGACCCTTAAATACACCAAAATGACTCTTACTGTACCAAACTAGTCATGAGGAAGCTGGGGACAGAAGACAAAAAATCTGTCTTCCTGCAAATGGTCAAATGTATGGTGATGATTGTTAAAAAAATTATTCATTTTCAGGAAAAAAATATTTTAAACCATTATTATAAAAGAAAAACAATTAAGAATTTCATTATTTTAACAAGATCTTTATATTTCAGATGGCACAGCCAGGGTCTCAGAGGTGCTGAGTTTTTTTCCTAATTCCTTTGCAAGTTTGAATTATTTTAAACTGTGCAAATTTCTGTGCTAGTATGAACGGTACAAACCATTATTATGGAGATCTGCTCAGCCTCTAATGGTACAAAATTATATAAGCACTGTTTCTCATCTGGAATGTACAAGTCAGAGGAGGAAACAGCACTGGAAGAGTGAGGAGGTTGGAAGTAAGTTTGAATTGTGAAGCATTGTGGGTTGAGGATGAGGTGGAGAGGAGTTTAAGTGCTCTGGTGCAATCAAATAATCAAGAGTTAGTAAATGAGAGAATGTTGTTGTAACCTTATTTTGACTGTCTTGTTTGTGTATATTTTGATTCCAACTTTATATTGATTATGGGTTTTTTCCACAGATTTTATGCCTCTTTCAATGAATGCAATGATTTTTCTATGATTAATGGGGGCTCATGTGACAAATAAGAATGTCAACTGCAGGAACACTGCCATCATCTCTAGCAGAGGGAAGAAAATGTGAAATGAATGGAACACAGGGTTACAGGAAAGCAGAAAGTTAATGTGGCTAAAGCAGTGCAACACTACTGAAAAACTGTACTAGAACCTGGCATAGGTCCATGTTCCTTTTTAGTTCCAAATGTGTTTATTAAATGACAATTTTATTAGGTAATCCCACATTATTCCTTACTTTTCTCAAAGGAACCTAATTTGAGATGCTGTGATTTGATTTGTAGTAGGTCTGATTATTCAGAGCTACACCATCAGATATCACTGATACCTTGAAAAAGCTATTAATCTTTGTTAAATACATTAATATATGTGCTGAAAGCTTATGTTCTAGAAAATTAGATTGGGTGTCTAGAATTACTGGGTTCCTTCTAACTATAATTTCTTATTGTATAGATTGTTTCTTCCCTATAATTTCTCATTGTATAGATTGTTTCATTCCCTATTTATAAGTTCCTTTCAACAGCACCTCTTGATCTGACAACATGCTGTGGAAACAAATGTAGTCAATGAAATATTCAGATACAATAATTATAAGCTTGAGAAGAAACCAGTAATTCTGGTTTTTGAGCAGTTCATAAACAGCAAGTCTATAGTAAAGCATGAATCTATAAATTGAGTTGTGACTCTAAAGGCAAATATTGACTAGCACAGGACATTGTCCATCTTGCAAGCTGAATGAGACAGAGTCCAGTGAAGAGAAAATGTGTTCCTGTAACCTAAGACCACAACATCGGGTTGTTTGGGGTTTTCTTAAATACAGTCCTGATCAAACAAAATTATTTTTACTTCTTTGTCTGTAGTCCAACAGATTAGAATTTCCATCTCAAATATGAGAGAAGCATTTTTTCAGCATACGTCACCATTTCTTTCATTCTTCTCCAATTGTTCTGAAATAACTTCATAGAAATTATCTCTTGAAACTGATTTTTTCTGAATCTCAGTAATGTTGCTTAAAACCAAAAGAATTTCTTGAAAGTGAAGACAAGATTCTCCATGATGCCAAACATGCTGGTTTTGCACTCTTAGTACTCTTTTGTCAGCTAGTGCAAAAAAGGCCAAGATCAGACCCAGATTCAGACCCTCTGCTTGAGGCTGCTTTGCAGTTTCCCTTCAGTTTCTTCCTCTTGCCTTTTCATTCTTGACTTTGAACCCTGACCTTTGTGCCCCTCGACCTTTGTTTCTTCCAGGTTAGTAGAAGGCAACCTCAGAACCCCACAATGGGAAGAACTTTGTTAGAATTACAGGCAAGGGTGCTAAAAATACCCACTTGCTCCTGCTACCTTAATCTTGCAACGTGGACAGGCTACAAAGGGAATGCAGCTGTTGTTCCCACAAAAGCTCTTGCTGTGCTAAACTCTGTAAGCATCCTACCCAAAATATCTTCAAAGGTGCAATAAAACAAGAAGCCAGTCTCCTGCAAGAATTTCAGCTGCCTAAGCTGTGAGGGTAAGATGCATCCCTCTCCACATGTCTGAGAAATGGGCTCAGGGTTTGTGAGACTTTTTTTCCCTGCAGTGAATTTCTCAGTATAAAGGGCCATTTACCTTTTTGGTGCATAATAGGCTGCTTTTATTGTTCAGATACTACTGAAGAATGAAACAACTGGCCAACTTATTCTGGTGAAAACTGGTTCAGCATCAATGTGAACCAGTCTCTCTTTCTTACTTTCTTTGTCTGTTTGTCTTTCTGTCATTTAAACACTCCAGCATTGGACAAAGCAAATTACTAGAGGTCAGTACTTCTAGTGCCAAGAGCCTTTGCCTACCTTTCAATGAGAAACACTCACTGCTTGAAATGATGGTGAAGTTTGGGAAACAAACTTTTTCTAAGCTGGGCAAGACTAATGGGAAAGGCAAAATTGCCTGGGAACTGAAGCGATTTCACATGGGTTACATAAGGGAGAAATTCTCACCAACAGGGAAATAAACAACTGATTTCTCCCCAAGGATGAGCTGTTCTGACAGCCAAAACACACAGACCAGCTGCACTAGGTCACAGCTAGTACCTGCAGCAGTCTATGTCTGACTGTGGGCAGCAATGGACATTTAGGAAAATTATGGGAACAGATCAAGCATACACTGATATTTCCTGCAATTCACCCTCCCAGGTAACTGAACAGCAGATTGCATCAACATCTCTTTGTTTAAGTGCCCTTTTAATTTAATTGCTTCTTGAACCCAATTACACTTTTTTGACTTTTACTATTATCGTTATGATTCTCTAACATCTCATGACAGAGTTTTACATTTAATTATGCACTGTATGGAAGGAATACTTGTCTGCTGTCAGATAAATGAATTTGATGTTTCTTACTTCTTGCACTGTAAGAAATGGTGAAAAAATAATCCGCTATTCAACATTTCCATACCATTCATGGTTTTATGAGCTCTGCCGTGTTCTCTCTCAGCTATTTATTTTTCCAGATTGAAAAGAACTAGTTTATTTAAATTCATATGATAATCATTCCATGCTTATGATAATTCTTGCTGGTTTTCTCTGTTTTCTAATGCTACTGTTACAAATGACTCCTCATGTTACATCATTCATAAAGATCCAGAGAGTCTTGTTTGAAAGGTGGGCTTGAGTGTGCTGAAATGAAAACCTACTTATTAGATAAGCACTCTTTTCTTTTTATCATATGGGTATTTTCTCCAGAGAAAGGGCATTCAGAGGCATGAGATTTTGCAATCTGTCCCTGTGCCATTTTAAAAAGAATATTAATTTCCTCTTATACCAATATATTGTTTTACTTCAATTAAGACAATTGTAAGAAAGCAATATTCACCTATTAATACCTTTTCCCACCCTGCAATGTATTAGAAAAATGCCCATTTTAAAGAAGGTGCAATGAAAAGCATTCTTTCTTTACACAAACAGTATCAGCAAAAGCTTGGATTATGAATAAACTATACAAAAGTAGGTTAGTCAGTAGCCTGAAAGAGTGAATAAACATTTCTCTTTTCACTCGTGTATTCCTGTGTAGTTCTCTTGCAGATTTCTGCACTATTTCAATAGCTTAAGGGCTATTCCAAGGACCAGAGAGCATCAAAGAACAGAAGAGAGTAAACCCTGGATATTTCAGAAAGGCCACAACTCTATTCATTAAGTATTTCCTTTTCACCCTGCCTCAACAACAGGATAGAGACTATTTCCATCAAAGGACAGCCCTTGTGCTTGAATTCATCTCTTTGGGAGGCAAAGTTTGAGACCTGCTCAGAACTGCATGTGTGAAACTGACTTCTTATTTATGCATTCAACTATAAATATGTTTTTACATTGCATGGAATTACAGAAATGTAGGCTGGATGTGATCCCTAAAGGTCTGGACTACTGCCAGCAGTAAATCAGGCCAGCTATGGCTTTATCAGTTAGTTGAGTGAAAATCCTCTATGGATGTATATTTCACAAAACTCAGCAAATTGTTGCAGAGCTGTGCTAGTCTTCTAGAGAAAATCTAACATCTAATCTGAACCTCCCCAACTTCAATTCATGTTCATTGCTGTTTATTCTTTCCTCTAACACTGCTGGGAAGAGTTCTGTGTCACCATTACTTCAAGCAATTGTTAGACTATCACCCTTTGGCCTCTTCTTTGCCAGCCCAAACAAGCTCAGCTCCCTCAGCCTCTCCTTGAAGGTCAATGCAGAGTTAAGTTCTGTCTTCTGGGTAGATGCAGATGGGAAATTAGGAAGAAATTATTAACTATGAAGGTGGTTAGGCCCTGGCACAGGTTGCCTGGAGAAGCTGTGGATGCCGCATTCCTGAAAGTGTCCCAAGGCCAGGCTGGATTGGGCTCTGAGCAACCTGGTCTAGCAGAGTGTGTCCCTGCCATGGCAGAACTGGAACTAGGTGATCTTAAAGGTCCCTTTCAACCTAAACCATTCTGTGATTCTGTGAATGTCTAGACCCAGAAGGCTGACAGTAAGCTTAGGGGTCTGAAACAAGGACAGCTAAAGTCCTGGACCACCTTATGTGCAAAACAATGCAATATTTCAGCTGTGTGGAATATATGCTTGAAATGCTCATTTTGCCCTTGAGCTAAGCAAGCAATCTAAAGACCCTGAAGAAAACAAAACCAAAAAACCCACCCCACTTGAAAACACTGAGTCAGTGTTGAAAGCAAATGAAATATATTACCAGGAATAGAAAAGCTGGACTCTATTACCATATAAAAAGCTCAATCTAAGGATAACACATCCAGGTATTTACAACTGAAATATGGATTTTAATAATACTTTGAACATATTTTCAAGAGCTGTGACATTTTAAATTACTATGCTTTTATCAAGAAAATAGATAGATTTTAAGCTAGATTTTTGCTAATCTCCAGAAATATGCAGCTTGCCTGGGATACTGTACAATGCTCAAAAAACTCCACCTTCCAAAGCAAACATACATATTATATGCTGCAATTTTACTTCTTAGAATGACATGAAGATCCTAATTTGTACTCAGGAAATCTTAATTTGCTGGCTCTGTGAAAGACCCTGGAGATTTATTTTTATATTCCCTTTATGGGATGTTTGCCCTCTTAGTAGTGCTTGTGCCCCAAAATGATCCACAGAGGAGCAGAGCACATGCACTCATAACACAGCAGCCAGAGGCTTCTGTAGCATGAAACTGTGCTGACTTTGGGGCAGTAAAAGCAGAGTGTTAACAATTGTTTGCTGAGCAACTGAAACACATCAAGCCCTCCCTTAAGGAGAAAAACCAAGCTACCTGCCCATTTTGTGATTCTCTTGGGTACTTTTACTGCAGGCCTGGCAGCACTGCCCTGGCTGGACACTGGCTGGGAAATGTGTAGGTTTCATTATGCTGGCCCATTGGGACATTGAGTTTCTTTTGGCAGCTGCAGCAGCATTACTTTTGCCAATCTATCCCTATTACTGCTTCCCAGAAACATTGACTTGTGTGGCAGTTCTGTCAGACACAGGACCAATATTGACTGCCCCATATTTCTATTTTCTTGAACATACCTTTTTCTAGAACTTTCCTCTAGACTTGAAATTCTCTTATGGGTAATGGTAAATATAACACCTATCACATGCCCATTTTGTGACTTCTAAATACAATTTTTCTGTACTTCAGCTTACTTAAAAGATATGTATAGCCAATGACAAGCAATAAATCAGTCTATGAGTATTTCTCCATTTCTATTTTGCCCCTTTTCTTGTTTGTGGAACAGCCTTTAATACTCTGGCCAGACATACAGGAATAGCCTTTATCTGGATCTTCTAGCATTTCTATGGAATGATGAATGTCCCACCCTTTCTGACCCTTGAACTCAGTTTCCACTGTTCTTCTAAGACTTTTCTATATATCCTTTCTTTAAATTCCCTTTAATTTATAAGTCCTAGCAGAAACACCTGTTGTCCTGCTCCTTTGCTTGGAAATCCCCTGGCTCAAAATCTAATCCTCCAGTCAGGAAATTTAACCAAACTTCATTCTCAGCTCAGCTTTCTTTACTACAACCATAGCTTGGTGTCAGTCTGTAGTTAGCAGGATTAACAATTCTGCATTGTTCCTGATCTAGGAATATAAAATAGTTTTGATAGATAGTATTAAAGATTGCTTTACCCCAGTCTGTCACTGGCATAAGCATTACACATATGTAACAACTACATACCAATGTTTAACTGAGCATGCACTCCATGACTTGCTGCAGGGATTAATTTTCAAAGACAAATGTTCAGGATTGTGTTAAATAAGACATGACTTGCTGCAGGCCTGAAACATTTCAGGGATTAATTTTCAAAGACAAATGTTCAGGATTGTGTTAAAGTAATATTCCCAATTAAATCTGCCTTGTCTGGTTTAGTCCACAGTAAGCCTTAGTAACACTGCAGGGTTTTCTCAGTTACAGAGAACATACATGATAAAATATTCATGATGTTGCTCATTGTCATCCCATACAATAGCCAAGCCTAAAGGTCCTCTTGTAATTCTCATTCACACTGCCAGATTCAGTTATCATCTACAGGGTTCTATGTGAAGACAATAGCAATATTCAACAGGAAACCATCATGGGAGATAGTATGCTGTACTATCACTTTATAAGGTTTATTTTCCCTTGCTTCTCTGAAAAAGAGGTATCAAATACTGACTACTGCCTCCTCTACCAGTTCTACATTTGCATGTAAAAACTGTAAGCATGAACAATTACAGTACATTATCCTTAAAATAAAGAAGAATTAATTTGGTAGCTTACAAATTTTGTTTGCTAATATATAATTTCATCCTGATTTAAGAACGAATCTGATTTAAAAAACTCAAAACAAACTTGTTTCATGCTTTACAAATTTTTTGCCTTCACAATATAAATAGATATCTCCATATCAAAATGACACAAAATTTCTTCAGGGCTCCACTTCATAATGCATAGATTTCTCAGCCTTCTATAAGCTCATTTCATAGTAGAGATTCAATATTCCTACAATATAAAACCTTTTACCATCCCTTTCAATTTCCCATCACTGTGGTGGTATAAACTAACATGCTATGCTAGGTTTTCACCTTTCTACACTTCACAGCCCTCCTATATGCAGGACACTGAAAGGCATTTTGCTAGGAAGGACATAAATAGTTGGCATGTGCATGCATGGATCTGTATGGCAGGTGCTACATTCACATAGGTTTTTAATTATCCCAAGCTGCTTCCTGTTTTATTTACGATGTGACTGAGCAGGATTTCCTGCAGCGGTTTTAGACCAATGTAAAAAATTGTTTGGGTGATGGGATAATGAGTTTGTCTGCTGGCAGAATAAGTTACGCTGCTAAGTGTCTTAAGGACACTTCTTAGTGAATTCACAGTGGGACTTACTCTTCTATGTCACCTCTTCTAATTTTGACAGTTTAGAATTCCAACATTTTCCAGGAAAACTTCGGGCTCCTAGGATTGGGAAGCAAAAGTTTCGAAACCAAAACAATTTTGTCTAGTCAAATCCCTATTGCTTACCCCATCCCTTCTGGGAGATGCCAAGGCTGGAAACAGGTATCTACAGGACAACCCAGGTAAAGAGTTTTATCCCAGTTTAATTCTACCTCAGTGGGGTTCTTAATTACTTTGAGAGGTGTTGGATTAAGTCTATTTACTTCTCTCCAACAGATAGTTTCTTCTCTTGGATTTTTAGATGAAAGAAATTTTTAAAAACTCATTAAATTATCATAATTTTTCCCATTTTGTTCAGCAGCCACCTTAGCATATACATTCTTGTAGAAATCTTCCTTTGAACAAAAGGTGAATCATACAATAGTTTTGTATGCCTCTCTTGCCCAGCACTCAGTCAGGACTGCCTGACTGTGACACAGGAAGGACATTTCAACTAGCACTCATTGTAGTCTTTTTTGCAAGAAAAGAGTGTCTCTTTGTATTTACCCAAACTATCACTTGCTTTCTGTATTTTTGTTTGTGAAATTCTCCTGTTTTCCCTCTGCCTTTACTCAAGCATAGTTTGAATTCCTGAACTACTTTGACTATGAGTGTCCTGGGCAATGGTATTTCCTTCATTTGTTTTGTAGACTGTCCTTATTTCAGAATGGATTACTTTTTTTTTTCCATTTTTTTTCTATTAAAATTAAGGCAAAACATCCAACTGATTCAATTACCTTTTTACCCTACTACCCCTACTTTAAATACTTTAGCTTCATCTGCTTTCTTCAGAAGATTTTAAGTCATGGATCTCTAAAGAAGGTATTTGAAATAGAGAGTTTCATGCCATTTTGTGAAATAGCTCACAGCTACCAGCATATGCTAAATGTCAGCCACTATTGCAAGGAAAGTCTCTACAGGAAAATGGCAATAGCTTCCAGTGGTTATTCCAAGATTTACTGACATTTAAAGATTTTCTAACTTTTCTAGAAAGTAAATATTACTATTCCTGCACAAATTTTATTCATTATTGTTGATGCCTTACACAAGAAAAATTTTACTTGGTTTAGTTAGGGTTTTCAAATCCCCAAGTGCCTACCAGTTTTAAAATAATGATGATGAAAGAGATATAATGACTGAAAGATTAAGTTCTTAAGCTTTTAATACAAATGATAGTTAATTCCCCCATTTGTGATAGTTTCTCTCTTCATAATTTTTCATTTTTAATTTCAAAGCTCTCCCAGCTGTGACTAGAAAGCTTTAAGATAAAAGCTGAAAGGAGATACTACATTACAATTTGGCTCCATTTACAAACTCTGTTTTTTTAATTACTTGCTATCTTGAAAACTGGGTCTTCCCTTTTGAAAATGCTTACTTGTTCAGAACTCTTTCCTGCTAAGCACACCTCTACTGTTCCAGAGGATGACCAGGGATGCTTGTGCCTCTGCAAACTATTGGAAGCATAAAAGCAGCCATCTGTTCCTTAGCGTGTTCTTTCCCTTAAGCAACCAATTCCTTGTTCTTATGCTCAGAGAAGAATTTGCAATTAGCCCCCAACAAGGCCATCTGGGTAAGGCATTGGCATTATCTTGCTTATACCCCCAACTTATAAGCACATTTTTTT
Organism: Onychostruthus taczanowskii; assembly: GCF_017590055.1. Classification (NCBI taxonomy): domain Eukaryota; kingdom Metazoa; phylum Chordata; class Aves; order Passeriformes; family Passeridae; genus Onychostruthus; species Onychostruthus taczanowskii. Next base: position 2,314,296 of record NW_024504122.1, read on the forward strand.
CTGACCACCTGGCTATGTACTCCCTTCAGGATTCCAGAACTGGAAAAAACACTGCAGAGAAGAATGCCTATCATTATTTTACTATGTTTTATTACACCTTTGGGAGTCATACAACAATTTATTCTATTTTTATTATAACAAGCCATAACCCTCTCAAGTTCACTTTCCCGATGATATGTAAAGTAGTTTTATAATATTGTCAAAAGCAGAAATGAGCCTGTTATGCTGGGAGTATACGAGTGGCTATACCATGTATGTTTAGTGTCAGCCTCGACCTCAGAACTGTGGATATATCACTTAAGGTATGGCAAGAAATCATGTGGGATGAGGAGATGGAACAGTGCTGGGGAGAAGGACTTAGGGGTGCTGGTGGGTGAGGGCTGGCCCTGCCCTGTCCGTGTGTGCCGGGACACAGAAACCTCCCTGTGCTGGGCTGAGCCCCCAGCGTGGGCAGCAGGGGAGGGGGGATTCTGCCCCTCTGCCCCACTGAGGTGAGAACCCCCCTGCAGAGCTGCATGCAGCCCTGGGGTCCCAGCACAGGAAGAACATAGTGAGTCCAGAGTTGGAGTGAGTCCAGAGGAGGGCCACCAAGTTGAACAGTGGGATGGAGCACCTCTCCTATAAGGAAAGGCTGAGAAAAATTGGATTGTTCAGCCTGGAGAAGACAAGGGTTAGGAGTGACCTCACTGGGCCTTCCAGTACAGGAAAGGAACCTACAAGAAAGATGGAGAGAGACTAAATACAAGGGCCTGCAGTGATAGCACAAGGGGGAATGTCTTCAAACTGGAGGACAGTAGATTCAGATTAGGTATTAATAAGTAACTCTTCCCTGTGAGAGTGGGGAGACACTGGTACAGGTTACCCAGAGAATCTTTGGATGCCCCATCCCTGGAAGCATTCAAGGTCAGGTGTCCATGGCCATGGCAGGAGATTTGGAGCTAGATGATATTTAAGGTCCCTTCCAGCCTGAACCACTGTATGACTGTAAGATTTCAAGACTTGGGTCTTCCTTTCTGATATATTTTCTCATTGTTCATGAATACATTTTCCTTCTTTGTCTATTAAAATCATGACCTGGATTTGGGGGGTTCATTTCCCAAGGTATATCACACATTTATACCATGCAACCACAGCCTAGCACTGGCAAAATATCATCTGCATCTTTGTTGCAAATTATTCTTGGTTGGCTTATTTGCTTTTTAACTAAAAAAAATGGTATTCAGTTTAGTTAAGGATATTATGACTTTCAGATATTGAGCCAATACTAAAATATTACATTAAAGAAGAAATTTCTTAGGTGTCAAGATCAACAATTTACTAAAATTTTCTTTAAATCATACAAGAGATCACCAAGTTTACAATAACTTACAACTGTCTGTCCTCCTGTATGTCTTCATAACATCTCCCAATTTATGGAAGAGTTTTAACTCTCTGCTTTTGTCCTTGGATTACAGATTCCAGTGGAGGATTTGGTAGAGAGACAGTGTTATGATTCACTACAAAATACAGTAATGAACCCAAACCTCTTAAAATGCAATATCCAGTTGATATGATTGTTCTGAGAGTTGGCCAAAAACCTATATTAGCTCTAAAAGATTTTTTTAGACTATTAGTAGCGAAAGCATTTTGACTAAGATAAAAGTTTCTTGCTTGGTTATTTATCAGCTACAAAATCAGGAAAGGAAATCCTGAGTATTTGAAAACAGATCTATGATGTTTCAGGGGATTATCTGTTGTATCAGTATTTACACTGTGAAAAGAAATGCAGAAACATATTTTTAAAGCTATGTTTTTACACCTGTAAATCTGTCTATATATAAACTAGGCTGGAGTGTCAAATGACCCCATGTTACAAAGGAAGAAGTAAACAAACAGCCCCCAAATCAGAACTGTGTGACTGAGCTTGTGTTTCAGTGTGCCTCAAGAGGCTGGTGAGTCAGCTTTGCCCCTGGCTGCTGAGGCAGTGCCAGCCTTGCCGGCGCTCCTGGGGCTTTGGGAATGACCAGCAACTGCCACCATCCCTGGGTTTCACTGTAAACACAGAGCTACATCAGAGCCTTCATGGAACTCAGAGAACATAGGATGCAATTCTGACCAAGCAACCCTTAGCAAATGAAAAGGAGTAATAACACAAAGTGAGGAAAGTATAAGAGGTAATTTGAAAAACTTATGTAAACCAGTCTGCTCCTATTTCAGCAACTATGCATTTTTAAGAGGCATCTTTTCATTATATAGCTTTACTGTAACAATAATGACCAAAACTGTTGCAGATTTCCTTTGAAATAATAACAATATATTTCATTTCCAAATAAAACAACATAAAAAGTAAACTTTAAATAAATGATATTTTCATATTAATTTTTGTGTACTAAACAGTGCACAATTATTTTCTCTTCCTCTCACCAGGTGACTCTACTGAAGTCAAGGGAGATGCACTAGACACAATTGATACAAACTTCAGGAGAATTTACAATTTATGTTAGAAATACTTTATTTCTATTAAAAGCCAAAGTCATCCTCTTTCCTCCACTGTTTGTTCCTTCCAAACTGGAGAACTGGCCTGAATACTTCACAGTTAAACAACAAGAAAAATGCCCAGACTCTGATTATTTTCATCCCCTCTGAACACAAGCCAGACAAATGGAACACATACATATTTACAAATAGTCTTGTAAACCAAATATACCCTTGGTTTCTGATATCCCAAATCCCTGCTGTTCACTTACCCTGGATCACTCCCATGACTCATGATGTATGCATAACATTTTCTGAAACCTAAACAGGCTGGAAACATATTGACCTTGCCAAAAAAGCCTGATTAAGACTTTTCTGTATCTACTTTGGACAATACTTGAGTGATATTTCTTTTAATAATCTATAATATTTTATATTCAAAACATTACATTTATTTACACCTACTTACAGGTGTAAACCAAGCAATAAACACAGGCTCCCAAGAGCCTGGTACCATGGACAGCTCCAGCTGCATCAGTGTCAGTGTCACCGTGGCAGCAATACCCCAGGAACATTTATGACAGCTGCTGATTTTTAACAGACCTCTCTCCTTTCAGTCTATAGCAGCATTGGATTTTAATTTCCAAACATAACTGTGGTGGTCATGCTCAATTGTTCTTAAATGAAGTTCACCTGCTCAGGGCAGCAGGCAGAGCTGTGAGCTTCTCACAGTTCTGCTGAAGTACTATTGCTGACACTGTTGTTTCCTCTCCTACAGAGTCGAATGGCAGAAAGTTTGCGTCTGTTTGATTCCATCTGCAACAACAACTGGTTTATCAACACTTCCCTCATCCTTTTTTTGAATAAGAAAGATCTGCTGGCAGAAAAAATCCGACGCATCCCCTTAACAGTCTGCTTTCCCGAATACAAAGGCCAAAACACTTACGAGGAGGCAGCAGTCTACATCCAACGCCAGTTTGAGGACTTGAATCGCAACAAGGAGACCAAGGAGATCTACTCACACTTCACCTGTGCCACTGATACCAGTAACATACAATTTGTGTTTGATGCAGTGACAGATGTCATCATTCAGAACAATCTCAAATACATTGGCCTCTGCTAAGAATCCTTGGGTTTAATCTCTTTTCCTGAAGTGATAAAAAAGGGGCTACCTTCTTCCACTTCTAGTGGAAAAAAAATTGGGCAATGCTTAATAGCCCAAGGAGAGAAGAGGGGGAAATCTGATATATGAACACAGTTCCTCTTATGCCCCCTTAACCTGCTACATAATTTTCCCCAAATATATGTTCTGGAGAGTGAGAGCCTCCTCTCCAAGAAAATCAAACACCCCCAGTGAAAAAAAAAAACCCAACCAAAAACTCAAAACCTCAAAAAAAAAAAAAACAAAAAAAGAGATTGAGGCCAAACTCTGTGGAGATGTTTCACCACAGTCACTGCACTTTTATTCCATTTGTTTCATTCCATTTCCTACAGTGGGAGTGTTATCATGTTCTGTGTAAGAAATGACTCTTCATCCATTGTCCTAAAATTTTATTGACATAAAAATATAAATCTGGTGAGCGACAGATGAACTTGTTTGCAGGGTGGGGAGCAGAATGCTTGTGTTGGGGAGAAAAGCTAGTTCAAACCAGAAGCTACTGAGTGAGAGAGTTAAAGCAAAATACTACTTAAATCTGTAGAGAGTGGGCATGCACCCACAATATTGGTATCCACAGTCAAGAGTATGTACACATCCATCATGTATGCACATGCACATGACTCTCAGCATATACTATGTACACACCTCTGCTTTACTTTACTGTTTCTCATGGACACCTTGCCTATTAAAGGAATTTTTGGTGCGCAACTGTTTTGTGAGTTCCTGACTAGCAGCTCTTTCTGCTCTTTCTGGCTTCAAATATGCAGCAAAACTACATGAAATGAATCTTTGAATAGGCCAAATTAAGGTCGGTGTTTCTTTTACTGTTAAGGAGTTTTATACATCAAAACAGTCTTCTTTTACATCTTTTTTTGCCAAATCTTGTGGTGTTTCATGAAAAACCAAATTATATTTAAGAAGTAGGTTAGTGTTCCTTTTTTAATACAGATTAAAAAAAAATAAATCACAAAGCAATTTTTAAAATTATTGTTGTAGTGTCTGGATTGCTGAATGTGAAAGTTGCCAACGGACAATTATGTTCCACTGCTCCAAATACCTTCTGGGTATTGTAATATTATAACAGATTTCCCAAGAAGCAGGAGCCATGGAGATTGTGTAGTGTATAACCTCAAAAGTCTTTTTTTGTTGGTTTTTAAAATTATTTTTAAATGTGATGTGTTATTAGAAGGTTAAAGATGAGCGATATGAACAATAACTAAATGTCTTGTTATTTCAATTTAATAAGTTAAATTATTTACAGTTTAGTGAAGTTAATGAAACTGAAGAGATGCAATCCTCAGCTCCAGGTTTCATCTCATAAAGAAACACTACTGGATGGAGTAACATTCCTGCAAAAGTTTGAATGCATAAGAAGCTCTGTGGGACTACACTGGAAAATCTCATATGGATTATATAGACCTAAGTCTTTGGTCAGTTGGTTCTTTCCCCTGCCATAGAAAAGACTTCTTAAAGACATCAGTGTAAAGTTGGTGTGTAAATAAATGTTTGATAACTGTAAAGCACATACGTACACAGAGACACAGACACACATGCACACTGGAAAATCACCGTCTACTACTTTTGTTCCCCTTATGTACTATGATTAGTGCAAGAAATCTCAGCCAAGGGCTCTAAGAAAATTAAAAGAAAATGGTTAATAACATCAACATTTAAATTGTCCACTTCAAAAATAAATAATTCAAATGATACTGAATGTGTCTCTAGTGTGTTCATTAAGTAGTGTTACGACAGTTACTTGATTGTGAAGTTTTCTTCTAATCTGTCTAATTTTGAACAAGATATTTTATCCCTGTACTGAAGACATGGGGTCCCTTTAACATTTTTTGCCAACATTTACACCTGAAGAGTAGAGTCAAAAGAGCAAATGAGGCTGTGCCTTCAAGGTATAAAGGCACACAGAGATCTGTCTGTCATGACACACAGAGAGTTTCTAGATCTCATTTGTAATGAGGAGCTGCTGCCTGCTTGGGATATTTGCACTCAGGCTGCTTGGCTTGGCAAGTTTACTAAAATCTGTATACAGTAATTGCCAGTACAAGTTCCCCTAAGCTTTGTTTACTATTAAATTGCTATCATTTACCTGGAAAATTGTGTAATATTTCTAGTTTAATTTGCTTTTTTACATGTAGTATCCAATTATTAGCCAGTTGAATTGTGGAAAAGGTGGGAAGTGAGTCAGGGCTCCCTTTCCCAATGAATGGTCTATTAGATGTTGTGTCTCCTCCAGCTCTTTCTTTCATCAGACTGTGGCCTATTCAGACTGGTGCAAGAAGACACAAGGAAATGCCAGCTTTCATTACAGCAAAGCTTCGAGGTAAGAAAGCTGGATGAAACCAAAAGTGTGCTCAGTTATCAGGAGAGTAGCAGACACTTTATATTAAAAAATAGATATTTATTCAACTAAGAAGGTCTTTCTACCATAAGTATTAGAGATTATGGAGTGGAGAACCTAGGACATTTTAACAAAGACCCAAGGGGATTTCTAAAGCAAAGCAGCTAGTTCTGGTTCTCATTGACTGAAAGCTATCTTGGAAAGGAGAAATGAAAGTGAAGCACCACCTGTGCTCCTACTTGACTTAAAATCAGAGGCATGGGGAGGAACAAAGAAGTAAATAATTATGTTTAAACAATCAAGTCACATAATCATGTTTTCTGAATAGCAATTTCTTGCTATTAACTCTCTAATAATTTAATTCCTATGATGTTTTTGATTTTAGTATTCTGTGTAATTAATGGTTACTCTGTTTTCTCTCTGAAGAATTCAAGACATTAAAATAAATTATGTTTTATACAGAGTTTTCTGTAAAAAAATTCTGATTGTATAAGAAAACTGAGGCATAGGAAAGTTAGAACTAAAAAGTCTGTTGGCTGAAGACAGGTGCTGAAATTAAACCCCTTGACTCTTAGTCATCCACCTGGATAAATCATGCAATAAATTTGCATCTATTTTCTCAGTTCTCAGGTTTATCAGTGATGCAGTACACTGCCACCTGAAAGAGCTGCATTAATACAGCTGGGATTTCACTTCACCTGGGCAACAATGACATTCACAGAAGAGATGTCCCATCTGCTGCAGTAAGAATGCCATCTGTCCTTTCAGCAAAACAAGTTTTGAAGGGAAAAAGGTATCCTTAAAGAGTCCTTATCCACACATTCAATTAGTTATGATTTCTCAAGGGTGAAAGAGTGGAGACACTAAGACTCAGCAGTGTAGGAGGAATATTATCTCTTGGGCTCCTCCCAAACAGAGGTTCTGGCAAGCTTAAAAATCCGTTGCCCCATCCATTCCACCTCAATCTTCACCTAAAAGGATTAAGTACCCATTAATGACAGGATAGGTAATGGGTAAGAATTATTAAACCTTTCCAGTGTTAACCACACCATAATGAAAGATATTTTTTCCTAGAACTACTTTTGCAGTTGCTATTTCTGGGGTCATTTATCATTGCACAACACCCCTTCACTAACATTATCAAGTATTATATATGTCAAATAATTGTTTTTATAAAGAGAGGAAGTTTTGCTATTAATTTCTTTAATGTTCCTAATTTTCTCCTCCTGCTGGCCCTCTCCCTCTTCTGTCCTTTACTGAACATATATATCTATCTATTTTTGTCTTTTCTGCCCATTATTTTTTTCCACTAAGTTGTTGTTCCTTCTGGAAATGTTACTCCTCAGTGTTCTCCCAGTCTTTGTGCATTCTCCCACCTTTTGGTTTTTTAACTGTCCCAGAGTTCCTGGAAGATACTGGTACACATCCTTAAATTTAGGAACCAAAAATACTCTGTAAGTGGATTTGCTCAAAATAACCATATTTTCCTAAATTACTCCTTTTTGGAGTAAGACCAGGTGGCCTGGCATAGAGCTAGCTGGAGTCACTGACCACTTCCCAGTTAAAACAGCTACACTCCATGCCAAGGGCAGGTACAGCCTCTGCTCCTTTTTGTCTAGCACAGAGCATGTTGCTTTATTGGCCCTGCAAATTACCTCAGCTCTAGAGAAAGCACAAATGGAGCTGTGGAGTGCTGCAGTAGTTGCTGACCTCCTCCAGCTGATCCAAGGTACACCTGTTACCCTAGGACAACATCCTATCTCACTTTCTGCATGTGAGGTGTAGAAGTGAATGCAAGGAGAAAAACCGTTTCTTGGCTAGCTGAAAGGGGCTGAATTACCAAGCAGAGACTGTTTCTGTATCTGTAATATGTCAAATGAATTACATCAGGCCTTGTGACTCTTACTACTTATTGGAAAATATTTGTGGTTATCCTTGACAAACTGTCTCATAGCAAAAAGTTTTGCATCTTTTTGTTTTCCTTTCAAGTTGCCTTCTGTATGTGAGTACATTCTACACTGACACAATTCTGCTCCAGAATTTATCTTCCAGCCCTTAAATACAGGCATGTATATTTTTATAGATACATTATATTTTTATTTAAATAAACAGAATACATGACTCAAAAACCACATATTCCAAGAGTAATCACTCAGAGCTGCTTTTACAGACTTTTCTATACTGATGTTCACCAAGTTGTTAGGCCAACATACTAATATCCTTCAAATGAATGGAATTATTGAAGACTTTAAAAAGGATTGCTTGCATGTAAAAATACATATTTAGATTTTTTAGAATTCATGTACAGTTAGCAAGGCTCTAAACATTCATTTAATTCTTTTAAAGCATCAGTAATGAAACTGAATTTCTCAGACAATATACTTTGCTATGAATTTAAGCAGCATGGCTTTTTAACTGATAATTTCTACTGAAATTTTATTTTTAAAATTGTAATTTTTATCAACTGGAAGAGAAGTTTAAGACTAACGCTCAGATTAAAACACTGATGAAACTAATGCACTGTGATGAACAGCTGCTCCACACCTTGAACAGAAGGGAAAAAGCGAAATTTTGATGCAAGATTCTGAAATACCAATTCAAGCATGCAGTGCACTGCATCTTGAGCAGGTAGCTTTAACTTGCATAAAACCTAAGAAAGTTAAGTAAGAAAAACTAAGATAAGAAAAATAGACAAGATACTGTTTTTAAATATGAGTTTCAAGGGAAATGGAAAAAATTAAATCTGGAGCATAGGTGAATTTACCTGATTTCCTCTCTGTGTTGTCTATTCGAATACCTAACTGCTTAAAGCCTCCTACCTTCAGGTAATTTTGCCAGCATGTCAAAAATCTGATGGGTGTTCTTCCGACAGATATCTACTGGATCATCCAGGAGCCCAGTGAGGGCAGAAATGACTCCACTTCGTATTAGCCCTTCCCTAAAAACAACAATGGAGGACAGATTTAACACAACATAACAAAACTTGTATATATTTGAGCTATTTAATCTTAACTGCTCTTCTTTACGCTGCATCTGTCTGACAAAACTTAGGAGCTGCTCTTATTTCTCACTGAAACATCACTTCCCACAGGGTTCAGTAAGCCTTGCAATTGCACCTACCTGCCAATACTATGCAAAGCCATTATGGAGAGAACTTCTGTTGTTTTCTGCCGGACAGTTTGGTCTTGATGCACCAGCAAAGTCCTCAGGCTATCCAAAAATCCTATGAGACATCAGAGCACATTTTAACATTTCTTACTTCCAGCATGAATTTGAAATAGCAATATTCATCATTTATCTCACAATTTGAAGTGCCTCGGAATTTTCAGCTTGTCCTGACAGTGAAATTCTCATTGTCATATCTCAAGAAAGGAAGAAACTTTCAAATTTCAAGGCCTACTGCCAAAAATGTCACGCTACAAACAAGCTCCTGACTCCTTATCAAGTTAAATCCTAATCCTGCAAATATGAAGTGGCATAACTCTAAAAATAAGACAGTGAAGCTATTGATGTCTTTAGAAAAGCATGTTTTTGCAGGATTGACACTCGTCTTTTTTGAACAGAAATAAATGTGGTGAACCATTAATGATTGTGTATGCACATATGGCACTCAACCACAGCCAAAAAACCTTACAACCCCAAACTAACAACAACCTCGCATCGCTTTGGCAATCAACTGTTCATCAAACACTAACTTATTAAATTTTGAACATGACTAGTCTCTTTTATGAGAGGAAAAAAATGTAAAGGAAGTAAATGGAGAAAAAAGCAGTAGCAAACAAGGATTTTTTTCTGTGTTACATAATGAGCTATGTAGATATACCACAGACTGCTAAAAATTGCAAAAATAAGCTTGTGGTTAGGGGTTTTTTCACTCCCAAAAATCAAAACTCAGGATTCTTCCAGGCTTTCAAAATAAGTGGTGGCCAGATGTAGTCCTGAGAAGTAAGTTACCTTTCGTTATATTAATTTCTTTTCTAATTTCTCATTAGGTTCCAGGCGAGTGGGTGATGATGGTGAAGGGGTTCTAACTTTGAACTAATTAGGTGGAGGTTTTTTTATTAGCCTATGTTAGGAATTATCTAAAATCGGAATAAAGTCTGGGGACATGTTTTAGTGGTGATCGTGGCAGGGCAGAGTTAACAGTTGAACTGGATTATCTCAGAGATCTTTCCCAACCTTAACAATTCTATGATTCTATGGAAAGAAAGATTCTGCACTACTTTTGTATTTAGGTGTTGATAAAACTTAGAATGAGCCAGTGACGAATCCTAAAGTGATGATAATTCTTATAATAACTGTCATATGCATTGTATTATAATATTCTTTACCTTTCTAAGGCAAAACAAACAGGAAACTTTTCCCGGGCATCTTGCATCATCGAAGATATTATAAGGAAAAAGGAATGTAAGAAAGTGAACTAGGGTTGCCCCCTCATCTTGCCCACTGAGTCAGAGCTAGTGAGAACAGACCACTTACCCAATGCTATTGCCTGGTAGACTTTTTCTGGATCGTGGACCAGATCGCAGAGAGCCATCAGCGCCCGCTGCTGTGTCAGCAGCTCGGGAGACTGCAACTCCTCGTTCAGTTTGGGAAGGGCCCTCCTCCCAAAGGCCAGAGCAGCTTTGGTGGGGTCTATATCAGGGGGGAGGTAGGCTGAGATACGAGGTTGTGCCATCCCAAATCTTCCTGAGAAAGATTCTCCCTATCCCTAAAAATAGTTCAAAATGGCTGTACTTGGTGACTGGGCAGATAATGTAGCATAAAGACACCTACTGACTTTAAACTGCGTCCCCAGGGAGCTCTTTTAGCAAACATACACTGTCAGGAAGCTGTGAAAGAGGCTGGAATCGTGCATCATCAGCACTAATGTGTGTTCATCTGCTGAATTGTCTTAATCTGGTTTAATTCTCACTGAACACTGAAAAGAAAACAGAGAGAGAGAAAGCTTAAAATTTCAAGGAAGGATGTTAAAATTGATAAAGGGAATGCTTTTTAAAGGATTAAAGGATTCAAGTGAGGCAGCCCAATGCCCAAAATCGGAAGGGGACTCAAAATAAGAAAATTAAAGCAAAGGAAAACAAAATACCTCTTTTTTTCCAAAGGGGGGGGGGGGGGGGGAGGGGGAACAGGGGGGGAGGGG